>NC_003280.10:660000-990000 GCF_000002985.6 Caenorhabditis elegans | reverse complement strand
GAGTCAAAAGCTTAAGATTTCTATAGCCCAGTTAACACAGGAAACAGCCTAAAGGCTTGAAGGTGGAGTAGCGCCAGTGGGGAAATTGCTTTAAAACATGCCTATGGTACCACAATGACTAAATATCATAGTAAAAAAATTTTTAAAAATTTTCTAAATTTTATATGATTTTTTGAAAATTGAAAAATTCTCGAATTGCATCAAATTCCTATTTGAATTACCGCCATTGGTTCGATGTTCGATGGAGTTATTTTAACTTTTATTTATTAATTTTTCTTATTTTTGCTTGATTTTTCATGTTTTTTTTTGAGTAATTTTACTGGAAATTTAATGAAAAACTCAAGATAAATGTTAATTTTTCATTAAAAAGCGGGCGCTAAAGCCTAAATCTTTGAAATAGATTATTTCAGGCTCAACGTCGTTGAAAAACGTGCTCCCTCTGTTTTCAGTTATTTTTAGTGAACAATCTACATTTATCTTGAATTTTTCATTAAATTTCCATTAAAATTACTCAAAAAACATGAAAAATCAATCAAAAATAAGAAAAATTGATAAATAAAAATTAAAATAATGCTAGCGCGCTCCATCGAACATCAAACTATTGGCGGTAATTCAAATAGGAATTTGATGCGATTCGAGAATTTTTCAATTTTCAAAAAATCATATTAAATTTAGAAAATTTTTTTGAATTTTTTTACTATGATATTTGGTCATTGTGGTACCATAGGCATGTTTTAAAGCAATTTCCCCACTGGCGCTACTCCACCTTTAAAAACAAACAGGGTCTAATGCTCAGAAAAAAGATTTAAATACCCTAAAGCCTATTGAGCAGGGGCTCACCTCAAATTTGGGTCCAGCTGACGGTGCACAGCTCTTAGACAGGGATATGTCAGCGGATTTGAGAACTTTTGCTTTTCGAATAAAAATTCAGATCCATCGGTTCTCGGTGTAAACTTCAGAAGCTTGGGGGATGTCCCGTGTTCTGTAAAATGAATAATTTTCAAAGTCGCATTAATACTTTACTCAATTATTTTCCAAGAAGCTGAGGAGTTGAAAAGCCGACGGTAGGCTCTGAAAGGTCTTCGTAAGGTGTTGAGTTGGTGCATAGCAAGTGTCTGAAAATATGTAGAGGGTCTTCTTGTCTAGTCTAGCCAACATGCACCCTCTACTCTTTACATTATCTCTCGGAGAGAGGTCCCATACACCTGTCGAGGGTGAACAGGCCACTCGGAAAAAAGGGTTGTAGAGAAAGTGACGTCATAAACAGCCCAATACAGTATTTTCTCATTAAGAGAATGAGTCCTGCTTCATTCTAAACCAAAACTTTTGATAAAAGGATAGCAATTTTATTCAATCAGGAGATTTTAAAAAAATAATTAAAAAAAAACTATTACAGACTTCGAACTTCAAGGTTGCAAATCCACTCGTAACCAGATCCTCTTCTAATACTGACCCAGGTTTCTGAATAGAAGCGTGATGGAATTTTGAGCGGCTCGAAACAATCATCCGTTCTGAAATAATATTTTGATAGGAGGAAAGATGGAAAATGACCTAACACTTCTTGCCAGAGGTGTGCGGCAAATTTGCCAAACTTGCCGAGCTCGGCAAATTTGCCAAATTTGCCGCACACCCCTGCTTCTTACCTTTGAGTTTCTCTAATTCGGAAAATAAATTTATCCCGTATGGCCTTCCAGATATCACGTGCTGCATTCATCCTTGTAGCGCTCCAAACAAATGAGAACCTAGTCCCAACTTCCTTGCCAATGTCCAACCAGTGATCGATCAATTTAATCAGCTTTTCGGATATGAAGCTAATATCCCAATTTGACTTTATGAGGTCTAGGTGAACTCTAACTATTCGAGTTGAAATTTTGTGAATATATTGGGGGAACCCGTTAATTGTCAGCAATTTTGCTGTCTGGATAACTTGATGGTTTAGCATACCGTCTTTTTCCCACCCCATCAAAAACTTTGGAAGTCTGAGACACTTTAATGGGAAGTTTGATGGATCAAGGTATAGAGCTATTGAGCTCAGCAATTGTGTTCTCCCAGTATAGTCATCAAGTTCCAGCTCACTCACGCTGAGCTTCAGATTCCTCAGGCCCTCCAAATATACAGTGTTACTATTGATATCCAACTTGCTCACTTTGATTGGGATATTCCGGTTCCCCAGCACTCTTTCGTATAGATAGGCAACCGCTTCCTTTCGATCTTTGGAACTAGTGGCCCATTCGATACTGTCGGTATCATTTTCAAACCCAATATATGTGCCTGGGCTGCAGTTCGTGAATGGTCGGAGTTGGTGCGGCAGCTTTTTTCCATGGAGCTCTCCACTTTTGATATACACGTCGTTTGTGTTGATTTCCACAATTTGGAGGTAATATTTGTGTGAGTTGATTATTAAACCCGAAAAATTCACGGAAAGCGTTTCGATTTCTAAAGGGGTGCTTTGGTTGATTGATCGAAGTGATGGGCATCGTAGAGAAAGCTCGATTCTGGAAGTTGCCATTTTGCCGATTTGCCGAAAATTTTCAATTCCGGCACTTTGCCGATTTGCCGGTTTGCCGTATAGACTATGGGGCACAAGAGCACTGCAAGCTTTTGGAGGTTAGTACCAGGAGTGTGCAGCAAATCTCAAATTTTGCCGAGCATTTCGAAATCAGCCGAGCTCAGCAAATTCGGCAAATCTATTTTTCAAAAATTAGCCGAGCTTGGCAAACGGCAAATTCGGCAAATTTGCCGTACACCCCTGGTATTGACTATGGGTGCATAAGAGGAATGGAAGGTTTTGAAGGTTAGCATCAACGCTCAAAATTCTGCTTACAATTGGGGCTCAAGAATTCGAAAGCTTAGTTGCTCAGAAATTTCACTGTAAATGGGTACCTCTAACACAGTAAAGTATGTACTTTGTTAATTTTTCAAAAGAACCTAGTAAATTACTTTTTATAATGCACTTTAAAAAATCTGCGAATATAGTTTTATTTAGAAAATTTTAATTTTGCCAAAACTTTTTGTTAGTACTATATTTCATTGGTTTCTGATTGGTTTTTCTAATCATATAGCAAGTTTTTAGCACAATTTTTTTAAACTTGTTGCAATTACAAATGAGCAGAGCAAATGAGCAATTTGCGACGAAAACAATCTTTTTTTTTTTAAATTTTCTCAAAGAAAAACTTTTGAAAAAAGTGAAAAAAATTTTTGATTCCATTTTTGATGAAACTCTAAAAATAAGTTAATTGTGTTATTTTCCATTACAAAACTAACATTAAATCTTACGATTCTCACTGAGAATTTTAAAAAGTTGAAGTATACTTTGAGTTTTTCAGTTAAAAACAGTAGATTTACACATACAAACTGTTATATCTCAAAGAAAACATGGAATATTTTTTTTTTTAAATAACAAAAACATTCCCATAAATTGAACTTTCAGAAAATATATTTGGCATTTTTGTAGCTAATCAGGTTCTTAAGTTATGCCAGTTTTAGGGAAAGGTACATGTTTGCCGCCCGCTCACCTCAAATTTGGATCGAAGTTAACGAGCACAGACTTCAGGCATGGATACGTCATCATCTTTTGGCTTTTTGTGAAATGTTCACTCTTGCTGAGAACCTCTGGGATGCCAAAACTGGAAGTTTTTTCGGAAACAGTGCTGAAATTTGAGGAAGTGCTAATATAGGAATCTTGGGGTGATGGGCATCGTTGAGAGAGTTCATCTCTGAAAATTCGAATATTTTGGCAATTAATACTTTTTTAAAAATTTTAACCTGGAAGGTTGCCAACATTTTGAGCTAGAAAATATAAATTCATCTGCTTCCTCAGTTAGCTGCTCGGTGAATGATTTGTTTTCTGAATAAAAAAAATTAGTGTTCAGAACGTTTTTTTTTTTGGAAAAAGCCTTCCCACCTATTTTTCGAGTAGTTAAAGAGTTTAAAAATCGGCGGAAAACTCTAAAAGGCTTCCGTAAAGTATTGAGTAGTCTCATAGGAAATCTATGAATAAATGCCGTCTTCTTGTGTTACTCTAGCCAACTTACACTCTCTCCAGTTCACCACTATTTCTCGGAGAGTGAACAGTGCGGACCCGTACACCCGTCAAGAGGAGAATGGCAAGGTCACCCATGAAAGTGACGTCATAAATCTCTCACACATGGTGTTAGGCTGTCTCATTACAGTTTGATCTACAAAAAATGCGGGAATATTTTTCCAGAAAAATAGTGACGTCAAACCAAAATGTGAGCTCAGGTAGTCAGCCGAGATTTGAGATTCAAAGCAGGGGTGTGCGGCAAATTTGCCGTTTGCCGAGCTCGACAAATTTCGAAATTTGCCGCACACGTCAAAAATTTGACAGTACAATTTTGACTAAACCTATTGATTTTTAGCCAAAAATTTAGTAAAATGACACAAAATTGAGCTATTTTGATGCTTAAACAGACATACTACGCGGAACTTATTCAGAAACCAGATGTGTGTTAAGAATTCAGTAGTTTTGGTGCTCCAAAAAACATAAAAAAAATATCAAATTTTTCCGAGTTTGTTAAGCACGGCGAATTTGCCGAATTTGCCGTGCTCGGCAAATATTGAAAAAAGAGATTTGCCGAATTTGCCGAGCTCGGCAAATTTTGAGATTTGCCGCACACCCCTGAATTCAAAGTTGTTAAAACTAATAAAACAAAGGCTCAACAATTTTATTCAATCTGAGTTGTTAATGTAAAGTAGGAAGATCTTCTGCACTTCGAACTTCGAGTTCGCAAATCCACTCGTCTCCAGATCCTTTCACAACGCTGAGCCAAACTTCCGAAGAAAAGCGTGTTCGGATTTTCCGTGTATCAGGATAATTAATAGGCCTAGCCTGATAGCCTAGAGCATCTAACCTCCGATTTGCCACGATTCTATTGTTATAAATAAGTATTCTTTGTGATCATCCAGAAACTCCGAGCTCCATCCTCCGTTGTACCGAAAGAATTAATTGTAAAATGAGTCCCAACCTCTATGCCGTTGTTCAACCAATGTTCGACCAATTTAGTTATCATGAACGAGAATGTCGGATGCTTGAAGTGTACTCTAAGATTTGAAATTCTCTGGACATACAACGGAAAACCGTTAATTCTCAGTACTTCCGCCGTTCGGACAACACGATGGCTGAACTTTTCCGACCGATCCCACAAGAAATGCTCTTAGAAAAATAGATTAAGATCCTCGAACTCCCAAACACATGTGTTACCAAATACTCGTTTAAAACTAAATAAGATTGTTGACGTTGACGACTTCATCGGTATGATCGCCGGCTCAAAAATAACAACTGCTCCAAAAATTTCTTCTCATCTTTGAGAATTGAGATTAAGAGCATATGATACTCAGGAAAGATACTAAAGGTGAAAAAGTAATTCAAGGTTTTATTAAATTTTAAAGTTATATAAAAACGTAAAAAAACCATTTTCAAAGTGATCCAAATAGCTGCACCACCCGTGACGTTCTCCTCTTGAAGCCAGGTACCTTTGAGCACAACTTATCCACACAGAAATTTCGATACGGAATATGTATATAGAGCATGATAAGCGTGGAAAACAGGCCGTGGGCTCCGATGGTTATAAAACAAAAATTGTTAGCAACTTGGTTGTAGATCAGGAAAACCCGGGAAATCACCAAATAGCACAGTGGGATCAAGAGTATGGCAAGTGGGATGCAGGTTTGGATGTTCAGGGCTCGTAGGAACTGCTTTTGCATTTTTATAGTTTGTGGGGATAGGGAGAGCTCCTTGCTTTGGGCGCTCATATTTTTGTAGATCAAAAATGTGAAAATTCCGGATTCCAGCAATAATAGGGTCGACATAAAAAAGACGGGTAGTACTATAAACCGGAAATCTGTGGCTAGAACGAAGATTTTTGAGGTTTGGAGCTCTTTGGGGAGCTCGGGGAGCATCTGAAATTAGAAGTTATTTTTTCTCGGGCCTGTGAGACGTCGGCCGCTCTAACAAAATTACCTCAAAAACCTCCTGCAGCGCCTGTTTCTGGTCTGGAACATAATAATAGGCTGGATAAAAGTACACGCAAGCAATTACGTAGTTGAGTACTAAAAATGTAATTCGAAAGTGTCGCCACCAGTGTCCACGCACTCCAAATAATAAGTAATATCGGTTTTCCAAAATTGTCACTATGGAGACGCCGAGGACTGGAAAATTAGTTTTTTGAACTGGAAATTCGAATACCCCGTCAAATTCTGCTCCGGGAGCACTTTTCAAATATTTTTTAAAGGTGCAGTTATGGCTCAACTGATAAGAGGGATGACTTTAAGCAATGGGTCCTGGGTTCGATCCCCGTGGGGGCAAATTTATTTTTTCTGGGCTTGATTTAAATTCTAGACAACTTAAAACTCAAAATTCAAATTCCCCGCCAAATTCTGATCCGGGAGCCTATTTTAAAATATTTGAAAAATTGGAGTTATGGCTCAACTGGTAAGAGGGATAACTGGTAAGAAATAGGTCTCATGTTCAATCCCCACTGAAGCCAAACTTTTTTATTTCATATTGTATTCAATAAAAGAACTTACGCCCAATAAGCACCCCTAATAAAAACGCCTGGCATCTCACTGGAACCTCGAAAAAGTTCAAAACTCCCAGTGGAAATCCCGCCAGCGCGGGGTACAAAAAGTATGGAATCGTGAGCAAACTGATTCCCAAATCGAGTCCAATGCTCCAAAAGTGTAAGTTGAACATTTGAAATTTCACGGATTTCATAGAAATTGGAGTTTTAAATAAAATACAAAAAGTTGCAAACAGGTGAATAGGGGTTTCAATTGATATTAGCAGGTGGAGAGCAAAAGCTTGAAAATCTGGGGTAGCAAAATATGAGGAGAAGTTCATTGCTGAAATTGGAATGTCTGAAAATATATAAAGGTTAAAATTTCTCCATCTGGAAATAGTTCCAGCCCCTGCTAGTATTCCAAAGATTAATTGGATTTTATATTGTTGACTTGAAAGCCACAAAACATTGGCTCAATCAATCAAATTTTGTCAGAAACTTAATAATTTCTGTTGATCTCTTTTTCAGAAAAATTTTGATCTACGAATTCAGAATTTGTCGATGAACTTTGGGACCAGAAGCTGAAACTACATAGACTGCAAGAAAAAACTAAATAAAAAAATTTAGCCCAAGTGGGGGTCGAACCCTTGACCTGTTAACTACAAGCCATCCCTCTTACCAGTTGAGCTATAACTCCAATTTAAAAAAACTTTTGTTATGTGCTCCCGGAGCAGAATTTCCCGTGGAATTCGAATTTTTCACTGAAAACTGTCTAAAAGTTGTTTTTTCGTCTGATAAAAAAATTATGTCACAATGGGAATCGAACCCTTGACCTGTTAACTACAAGCCATCCCTCTTACCAGTTGAGCTATAACTCCAATTTTTAAAAACTTTTGTTATGTGCTCCCGGAGCAGAATTTCCGAGGGAATTCGAATTTTTCACTGAAAATTGTCTGAAAGTGGTAGTTTTTTGGCTGATAAATAATTTATGAGTATATTTTATTTGTTTGTGCATTACTCAAAACAAAGAATTAACAATATCAATCTAGTCATCGCCTTTCCACTTTCATTTTCAAAATCCACCTATTTCCATCGTGAAGTTTCTTGATGACCACTTTGGAAGTCTCGTTCAAGTCCATTGTTATTCCATCGGCGTTCACGGAGTGTCTGGACACAAATAATTTTCAAATTTAGAAAAAAAAACTCACCCAACGCTCCTCTACATAGCCTGAACATGCAAAATTCTAGCGGCCTGTACGGTTGGGTTATTAGTAGTTGTGAAGTTTTCCAACCGGAATTTTATCGTGTTAAATGGCAGACTGGAATCTTCAATTATCGAGCAAACGGTTCCCAAGTTGTTATAGATGTTGGTATCCAGAACCTCCAAAATTTTAACGTTAAACTTGACGGTGGTCGGAATCCGAAGTATGCTTTTACAACCAATGGCGAGCTGGTTCACTTTCACATTACGTCCTCCGAATAGCTTCCCAAGCATATACTTCAAAGCTTCATGCATTTTTCGTTGATAGCTCAGAACTTCAACTCTTCTTCCCATCTTCAGTCTTATCAGACTATTCCTAGTAGGACCGCGATTAAAACGTCTGACATTGACTCGACGTCTAATTGGAGCAACTCGCACGTTAAGCCTTACTTCATTCGGATTTTCCTCGAGTTCGCTGGAATCTTGATTCCCATGTTCGTCGATATCGAATTTGAACTGTCGATTCTCATCGAAAACAACCAATTCATATGCAGCTCTGTTCACCGTTATACTATGACCTGTCAATTTTAGGTAATTGATGCACATAGGCACCGACTTTTCCAGGTTTTGGATTGAAGGACACCCGGTGAAGAGTTGGAATCTGGAATTGAAATTGTTTTAAAAAAAAGAAGAGGCTTACGGCATGTAGAAGAGATGCGGTAATACGCCCGCGCTTTTCTTAACAGAACACCTAAAAATTATGTGATCTGAGGCATTTAGAACACTAAGGGGGCTGATAACTCAATATTAGTCAGTTAGTTAGTCATTAAGGTTTTCTAAAACCCGAAAAATTGATATAAACTCACCTCAAACTTGGGTTCAAATACTTTAACAAGGACTTCAATGCTGGGTAGTTCAGATGTCTAAAATTGGACATGGTATGCGCAGGTGGGGCAGAAAATAAAGACCCCGTTGCTGCTGTTCTACCGATCCAGCTCATCTAGAGGGACACATCTGTTGCGCGCGAAAAGAGAGGGAGACGGGGCTCACGCTGCACTTTGGAGAGCAGGTCCAGAGGAATTATATTGGTGACTTCTTGTTCATTCTAGCCTCTCAACACTCGAGCCAAAATTTAAATGCTCAAAATTTTCCTAAAGTTAGGCTGAAACTCAAATTTCATCAAAATGACCTTTGAACAACATAATACAATTTGATGCTCCGTTGGGGATCGAACCTCTGCCTATTGCTCCATACCCTCTTACTTCTTAACTCTTACCAGTTGAGCCAAAAGCTTCTTTAAAAAAAATCAAAGATCATGTTCCCGGGGTAAAATTAATAAAATTTCCAGTGATATTCGAATTTTCAGTCTAAAATTGATTCAAAATCGTATAAAACCCAGTATATTCCATATGTACGTTCATTACTCGAAACAAGAAAATTAACAATATCAATTTAGTCATCGGCTTTCTACTTTCATTCCCAAAATCCACTCATTTTCCTGTTGAACCTTTCTGATGACAACTTGGGAAGTCTTCTTCAAGTTTATAGTGATTTGCCCATCAAACCTGGAAGAAATTGATTCAAATTTAAATTTTAAAATTAAAAAAGTAAAAAACTCACCCCGTCCTGCTCCCATAAAGTCTTCCAAAAACCTTCATAGCACTATTTATAGTTTCCTCTGTAGTACCAAACGTGTAGTAAGTTCCAACTTTCTTGCCATATCTCATCCAGCATCTGAAGACTGTCATGTACCAAGAACCTGAGCTCAGATCCCGGCTTTCAACATGAACTCTTATATTTTTCAGTCTTGCCAGAGCTTCGATGAAATCTCTAAATCTCCTTCTAGTAGATGTGGCGTGGATGTACAGCATTCGAGCTGTTCGTACAATTGGATGGTTGTTAGTTGTGAAGTTTGTAGGTCGGAACTTCACCATGTTTAATGGTAGACTAGAAGCTTCAATCATCAAGCGAACAGTTTCCATGTTGTTATAGGTGTTGGTATCCAGAATCTCCAGATTTTCAACGTGCAACTTGAAACTTGTAGGAATCCGAAGAATAGTTTTACAACCAATGGCTAGATGGTTCACTTTTACAGTTTTTCCTCCAAATAGTCTCCCGAGCAGGTACTTCATAGCTTCATGCATCTTTCGTTGATAACTCAGTACTTCAATTCTTCCTCCAATTTTCAGCTGAATCCCAGACCCAGAACTCTGCCGTGGAGCCCGTCGTCTCCCCGTTGCTAGTTGCATAAGTTGCGCAATTTGTACGTTCATGGGTCCTGTGTCAAATCCATGTCTGACATCGATCCTCAGTTCAGTGGGATCTTCCTCGACTTCCCCGAGATCTTGCATTGCATTTTGATTGATATCAAATTGATAAACTTTATTTTCAGCAAAGACAGTCAATTGATATGTAGACTGATTGACCGTAATGGTATTGTCTGTTAATTTCAGGTATTTGGTGTGCAGGGGGATTGATTTTTCCAGGTGTTGGACTGGAGGGTAGGTGGCGGAGAGTTGGAGTCTGAAATTTAACTTATTCGTTTTTAAAGTTGCTTGAAACCTCAGTTTTTGCTGCTAAATTTATGTGGACCCCTGTTAGTTTGAATTCCAAAAAATTTGAATCGCCAGGAAAAAAAACTAAAGTTTCCCGCTAATTATCGGAGATCAAACAACAAATCTGCCACTTGAGCTCCAACCGGGCAATTTCTTATAATGCTCCAAGTGTCCTTCTCAACTAAATTTAGCGAGTATTACAAAAAATTGTCGGCTAGAAATTTAGAACTCACCTCAAACTCGGATCCAAATACTTCAATAAGCATTCTACGGTTAGAGAAGACAGTGGTTTAGAACTCGACATAGTGAGCAGGTGAGGCAAGAAGACTGAATGCTATGTTTAGCTCAGCTCGTAATTAGATGCGGAGGGGGAAAGGGGTCTCGCTGCCGAAGGGGGGATTTGCGCTCAAATCTCTAAATTATCTATACGGCGAGCTATAATTATGGGAATATGCATTTCGCTTCGAAATTTCATCAGTTCTTGAAATCTAAAAATGTAGTCGTGTGTCCCCAAAACTATGATCTACCTTGTTTCCAACTTGAGATGCAAAGCGGGGGGCTCATTTTTGAGCTATGGCCTCAATTTTTTTTGACAAAATCGTTTTATTTTCTTAATATCAGATTGTCAAAATAGTTTGTGAATGATGTATTTTGTATTCACTCTATACATTGTATATAGCGATTGTCCCCCCTGTTTTCCCGCGCAACAAATGTGCCCTCCTAGACGAGCTAAACCGATAAAATTGCAACGGGGCTCTTTTGGTCATTCCTGAGCACATTATGAATAGACCTGTGAGCTACCCAGCATTGGGATTTTTGTTGCAGCATTTGGAGCCGAATTTGAGGTGAGTTTTGATACATATTAGTTTTAAAAATGACTGAATGCCATAAATGACAACCTGAATATACAGAAAACATACCGTTGCTCTTCTAATAGTATTGCACTACTTCGACAGCTCATATCTCAATTGGCGTTTGTTTTATTAAAAATTGGCAACTGAGAAAATAATTAATAGATTTTTTTCTACAGATGTGCAGTTGAAAATTTATTGATATCATTTAATCGAACAGGGTTATTACCTTTTGAAATAGCTGGGTGCAATACTATGAGAGGAGGTACGGAATATGTAAGTAACTGTAAAAAATTCATAGAATTTTCCCATGATTTTTTCTGCCAAGCAGCCTCTAATAAATGCCGAGTGTGGCGACTCCGCCCCTTTTTCGCGTTTTTTCGCGTTTTTTTTGGCTTGCGAAAAAATGTCACACTTCGTTTTCATTCACAACTCCTGAACCGTGTGACTTCATGCTCTAATATTTGAAATCCTACTAGAAATATTTTGCCCCACGGTGGAGCAAAAAACGGCACTAAGTTCGGAGCAAAATTGAGCCCAGGACGGCTTTCCCCTGTTTGAAAAAATTTTTTGTTGCTCTTTTTACCCCCAAAAAAGCATGTTTTAATTGAATTAAAATTCGGGTTTTGCTCTGTTTTGTTTCAAACTCATGTGCAAAATACTACTCAGAGAGACTGATTTTTTGAAAAAAAGTTTGAGTTCATAAGTGCAAATGGAAAAAAGTTGTGATAAAACAAAAGGCCAAAAAATGACATTTTGCCAAAAAATTTTTTTTTTCCGAAAAAGTAGTTTTTCGTCATTATCTCAAGTTCTACTTCATCTTTTTTGATATTTTTTTTGTTTACTCTACGTACAAAAGTACGCTGAACACGATTTTTAACTCAGAATTGAAAAAAGTTCTATGAGTCGGCCGAGCAAGACGAATAAGTGCCAAATTTTGCACACTTTTCCATTTTCGTGAATCTACTTTTTCAATCATAACTCGGTCAGTTTTCAATTTTCTTAGTTTTCCAAAAATTGACGTGTAGGTCTCATCAAGACGCATCGAGACATATAAAATTTGTAAAAAGTTCAGTGGGAAAATTTTTCAAGAAAAAAATTATTCAAAAATTTAGTACTGGGGGGAGTGGTTTCCTGGGTCTCCTGAACATTTTTTCCAC
Source organism: Caenorhabditis elegans (assembly GCF_000002985.6). Classification (NCBI taxonomy): domain Eukaryota; kingdom Metazoa; phylum Nematoda; class Chromadorea; order Rhabditida; family Rhabditidae; genus Caenorhabditis; species Caenorhabditis elegans. The sequence continues at coordinate 977,715 of NC_003280.10, read as the reverse complement.
TAAACTTTTGCGGCATGTATTTTTGATTCATAGTTTTTGATTTTATTTAATGAAAGATGAAGTTTCGTCGCATTAGAAATACTCTGCCAAGAGATATTATTTTTATTAATTTTCAGGCCAAAACTTGTTTTTTTCTATACATCTGTCTGTGTACAAGATATAGCCCTCAACTGTACGTCTCCTTTTTGGGAAATCAATAATGAGTACAATCCTGTAATAAAATTTTCAAAAATTCGTTTTCCCGCTGACATATCAGTAATAAACGGTTTTCGAACGCCTTTTCTCAAAATGTAATTATTGAAGAAAGCGGAATCGAAAGACGACTCCCTCCAGAAATTCACCTTCCTTACTTCCAGTTTAAGCTCTCTCCCGCATGGCCGAGTGGTTAGTGCTTATGTCTGTGGAAATTTTGGTAGTGGGTTCAATTCTACCAACTGACAAACATTTTTGTTTTTTTTGAGTATTCGGGATTCGAATATTATATAGTAATACTCGATTTTATACAAAATATGGGTACGTCTCCCCCCATATAAATCCTCCTCAAACTTCAATCAATCAAAACTCAGCTTTAACTGATTCATCGGGTGCGACTGTTTTTGGTCAAACCGAACTCGAAAATCAAGAAGACATTGACCCACTGAAAATTTCACGAACCCTCTAACAGGTTCGAGGCGAAGCCGAGAACCTACGCCCGGCAGGGGGACTCGCCTTACACCCCCTACAACTGGCGGGCCCGCAGGGCCTGCTAGTCAATTAAAAAAATAGAAAAAAAGGTCAACCAGGTCATAGGCATACTTATTAATTATTATTATTATTAATAGCTTTCTGTTCTATTAAACAATTTAAATTTTAGATTCCAACTCTGCACTAGATGCCCTTCCATTCAGAACCTGGAAAAGTCGGTACCCCTGCACATCAGGTACCTGAAACTTACTGACCATCGTATAATAATAAACGGGTCTACCTATTTATTATCTGTTTTTGACCAAGAATTTGACGTCGAACAATATGATATTCAAGATGCCAGAGAAATGGAGCAAGATCCAAATGAAGTAAGGCTTGACGTGCGAGTTGCTCCAACTAGACTCAGATTCAATGTGAATAACGATCCTGTCAGACGTGAAGGGGAACTTGTAATATGGCTCCTAGATTTGTGGTACCCAAAAGTCTTAAGGCGCTGGATGAGACGTGAAAGAGAGCCCGGAACTCAGTACACGTTTCAGACTGAACAGGAAGAGATAGATCAGGCTATGGTGAATATTAGGAGAGCTTATTGGAGCAGGGTTCAGTGAGTTTTTTTTTTGAAACTTTTTGTTTAAATTTTAAAGTTAATTCTCACTTAGACAAGCAGGAAACAATCGGATCACATTAAACTTGAACGGGACCTCCAAAGTGGTAATCAAGAAGTTTCAAAATGGAAATTCGTGGATTTTGAAAATGAAAGTGGAAAGCCGATGAATAAACTGATATTTTTAATTCTTTTTTTTTGAGTAATGAATATACATATGAAATATACTGGTCTAGATACGAAATTTAGTCAATTTTAGACTAAAAATTCGAATTCCACTGGAAATTTTACCCCGGGAACTTGATCTTTGATTTTTTAAGAGGGGCTTTTGGCTCAACTGGGAAGAGCTAAGAGGAAAAATTGTATGGAGCAATAGGCCAGGGGTTCGATCCCTAACGAGGCATCACATTTTTATTATTTTTTATTATGTTCAAGGGTGATTTTGATGAAATTTTGGTTTCAGCCTAGGAAAATGTTAAGCATTTCAATGTTAGGATCAACTGGTAAGAGGCTAGAATGACCAAGAGAACCCCAATGTAATTCTTTCGACCCGTTGACAATTAGAGCAGATTTGCAGCAGCACAGTGGTGGTCAGCTGGACGTGGTCAAATAACTTGATCAGGTGTCCCTGAACCAGATCTCTAGCTTCAGAATTATCCTGACCTGGCATGCAGAAGCTTTTGATCGAGTATCTTCTGAAAGTGGCTCGACCCTTGCAAAATCTTCTTTTTTGGGATGGAGAGGTTTTAGAAAAGTTGTAAAAAGTACGAATCTTTCTAAACGAAAACTATATCAGACCTGCCAGATGTCTGCCGCTGTGATATTTTTCCAAAAACACAGAAATCCGATAGTTCTCAAGTCACAAGACAAAACAGTTTCATAGGAATTCTTTCATTTTTTCAACGATTAGTTGTTCTCAAAAAAAAGTAGGGAAAAGTCTTCGCCGCTCAATTTTGAAACCCAAAATCCATGCATCTCCCTGCTGTATCTTGCTGATAACCAATTTCGAGGTGCTGTTCTTCTTGATGGTGAGCTGATTGGAACGTCGAGAAGATCTGAAAGTATTCAACTTTAGATTTTTTTTGAAAATATTCAACCTTAGATTAACTTACCCATCTTCCAACATCGCTTTATACCTCTTCCTACTCCTCTCCATAACTACAAATACAGCTCCCCTAGTTGTGTCAAATGTATAATAAGTTCCATTTTCTATATCACTATCACCCATAAAGTATTCTATAACAATTGAAAAGCAGAAGTGTCCCCTTTCGAAATGTGCAGTTGTAACTCTCCGATTTTGCAGGAACGTCAGTACCCGCCTGAGGTTGTGTGGAGCTGTGGTTGGAGCTTTGAAGTGCCATTTTTTAGTTTTTCGGTTTACTATTGATGTAATTGGATTGTTATTAGTCTTCAGAAGGCTTTTAAATGGGAGTTTTATCAAGCTTAATGGTAGACAAGAGTTTGCAATTAGTGAACTAGCAGCCGACAAGCTCCGGGAATCAAAAACCTCCAAAACATTGACATTGATCCTGGCAGCTAACGGAACCCGTAGAGGATTTTCACAAGAAATTGCAAGTTGGCCCACTTTCACAGTTCTTCCTTTAAAGAGTTTGTCGAGAAGGTACTTCATAGTTTTGGTCAGATTATTTCTACTATTCCTTAGTTCGACTGTACCACTGATACTTGGGAATTGATTGATATCAAATTGATAATCAACTTTTCTATCGGTAACTGTAATTTGACAGGTTACCCGGTTAACTGTCACGCTGTTATCTGTTATCTTGAGATAGTGGATGTAGGAAGGGGTTGATTTTTCTAAGGTATGAATTGAAGGGCAGACGAGGCAGAGTTGGATTCTGAAATATACTTATAGTTAGGTAGGTTTAGCTATGTATTAAAAAATTGTGTGGCACTTGAGCAAAAAGCTTGAAACATAATGTGAGCTGTGATTTGGATGAATTTCCTCTATACCCAAAAATTTCAACTCCGAAAACTCCGTCATTCTCAAAACTCAACCCTCTAAATACGTAACTTTTCCAAGCCAAAATACTCACCTCAAACTTGGATCCAAATGCTTCAATATGAACTTCAATACTTGGTAGCTTACTGGTTTTGAATTTAACATAGTGTGCAGGTGTAACGACGAGAATGGCACAGCAAGACCCCACTGAGATTATATCGATTTTATATTGGCTGGAAATTAGGGCGCATTTGCAGCTGGGGTCATTTCGCTGAGCAAAAGGGTGGTACGGTTATTTAGGACAGATGGTGTTTTGTCTAAAAAAACAGGTAGGCAAGATCTAGTCAGAGTTTATAGGGCCTGGGGCCCTATAAACTCTCGGCAGTTATTAAGCTTTCAATTCTAAATTTCACTCTGTTGAACAGTAGACTCGTAAAAAAAAAGTGCTCAGAAAATCTAGTCCATCAGACCGCTCTAATTTTTGCAAATTAGATTTCATAAGAAGAATCTATACATGTTGCTAGTTAAAGGTGGAGTAGCGCCAGTGGGGAAATTGCTTTAAAACATGCCTATGGTACCACAATGATCAAATTCCTATTTGAATTACCGCCAATAGTTCGATGTTCGATGGAGCGCGCTTGCATTATTTTAACTTTTATTTATTAATTTTTCTTATTTTTAATTGATTTTTCATGTTTTTTTTTGAGTAATTTTACTGGAGATTTATCGAAAAATTCAAGATAAATGTAGATTGTTCACTAAAAATAATTGAAAACAGAGATATCACGTTTTTCAACGACGTTGAGCCTGAAATAATCTATTTCAAAGATTTAGATTCGAAATTTTAAATTTAAAATAATGCAAGCGCGCTCCATCGAACATCGAACTATTGGCGGTAATTCAAATAGGAATTTGATGCAATTCGAGATTTTTTCAATTTTCAAAAAATCATATAAAATTTAGAAATTTTTTTTTTAATTTTTACTATGATATTTGGTCATTGTGGTACCATAGGCATGTTTTAAAGCAATTCCCCCACTGGCGCTACTCCACCTTTAACCGTTTTCAGCGAAAAATTGGTCCTGCAAGTTGACGCCTCCCGCAATTCCATAGACCAGCGGGAGACTGCATCGGTGGGAAGACGCAATACGTCACATGGTTGACCCCTCGGTTGGCCAGCACACAGCTCCATATTTTTGAAGTTTTTAGGTACCACCAAATGTTGTATGAATGTTATATTCATGGTGCTTTATCGTTTTTTTCCCCGAAAATGTTGAAGTTCAAATCAAGATGAATAAAACATCGAGGCTTTAATCGGTTTTGCTCTGTACTCAATGGCTTTATTTTCAATCGCTGTTTTTTATGAGCCTGGCACTTATACAATTCTATTGATAATTAATCCTGCACTATCGCTATCACTATGCACAATTTTTTTTTTCAAAAAAAAACAATTACTTTTGTATTGAATTTTCTCTTTTCTCTATAAGTTGCTGCTTACCATTTCCTCTTATTACATAATGTATATAGTTTTTTTTTTCAGAATGCCCTTCAACCTCTTCACCTTTCCACTTGTGATCCGTAGGCAAATTCCTCAGGAAATGAGCTTCATCGACGTGCTTAACTTTTCATTTTGCTCTTCCAAAACTGAAACGTTGGCCAGAAAATCAATAAAAAAAGGATACTCGTCGATGATCCATTCGTGTTCGAATTTATCCGTTGAACGTTCTTACGTCATGCAAATGAAGGACATTAATAATTTAAGTGAACACTTATCGTTTTTAATTAGAGAAGCGTCAAGAGAAGACATTATTCAGCAAGAAAAGTGGTTTAAATTGAAAATTGGACAAACAATGGTTTACTGGTCAGTTCCTTACGTTTTGAAAATATACTAGCCTGATTATCAGCGTTTTTGAGTTCTCTTAAGCGCAGCCGAGCTCAATCAAAATTTTCAAAAACTGTACTTTGAAAAGTTCTGACCGAAAGACTGTAAGTATAGGGTATCCAATATGTCCATATTACACATGTAATACAAAAGTCTTACTGTAAATACAATGCTGGCCAAAAAGATATGCACAAACGGTTTTTCGTTTTTTTTTTTGGCTTTGTTTGAATGGCCATAATTGAAAAACTAAACGTTGTTTTCGAAAACTGTCAACTAACAAAATGCTGGTCATTATGTTGTTCAAATTGTCTGATAAGTATTATTTTACAAAAATTGCCTTGTAAAACAGTACAGCGACAGACATCTGGCTAGTCGATTTTTGACTGAAATCGTCTGTAGCTCAAGAAAAAATCGCTTCCATCTTTAGTAAAAATTATTTCATTAATACAATTATTTTCATGGAAGCAATTTTTATCGAGTTACAGACAATTTCAGATTCAAGGTTAAAAACCGACCCGCCATATGTTTGCCGCTGTAATGTTTTGCAAGGCAGTTTTTGTAAAATAATATTGGTCAGGAAATGTCAACAACATAATGGCCAACATTGTGTTAGTTGCCGGTTTTCGAAAATAATGATTGCTTTTGATTATTCATTTGTTTTTTTGAAGAATCAATAATTTATCATAGTTATGTAGGTCGTTTCACGCCTGAAAACAATACTCTGAAAAGTCCTATCATTTTTATGAAATATGATCCACAACAGTTTGGAATATATAGGCTTAGTTGTATATCATTCACTTCCCGGCGGGTTGAGGACAAAGTTATTATATGCATAGGGCATAAATGTTTATGAAGATCATGTTATTAATTCAATTATTCTCATGGAAGCGATTTTTTCTTGAGTTACAGACGATTTCAGATTCGAGGTCAAAAATCGACCAGCCAGATGTCTGTCGCTGTACCGTTTTTCAGGGCAGTTTTTGTAAAATAATATCGGTCAGGCAATGTCAACAACATAATGACCAACGTTTTGTTAGTTGACCGTTTTCGAAAATAATGATTAGCTTTTAAGTTATGGTTAATTTAACACAGTCCAAAATTCACGAAGCCCCGTTTGTGGCCAGCACAGTAAATAATTTTAATTTTGCATTTCAGCGCAACTCCGTGCCATGAAGCCAGCAGTATAATCAAATTTTATTTCAATGGATCAACCTTAAAAGTAGTTCACGAAATGCTTCGAAACACGATTTTGAACCTCCACCAAACACATCTCAAATCAAATATAATATTTTTTTGGAAGCAAGGAATGAGTCAACAAAAGATTCACCATTTCTCAAATATTCGAAATGTCAACCACATTATTCTAAGTGAAATGGTTAAGCTAGATACAATCCCAATCACCTTTCTAGATCAAATCTTTTCGACATGGCCGAACTTAGGCAGTTTGTCGTTGTATCCACAGATAGATGGTGAACTTAAAGATGAATGTGGTTTGTTCTCAATCAAGAGATTGTTTCTTGGTAGTTCATGTTTAATGGCTGACAGTGTAATCCCTCGATTCAAGGGGCGTCATTTAAGCGCCAAAAATGCATTTATTTCGTCTGAACAAGTTATGCACTGGTTGCACCAATGGACAACGGACATAAATTTTCAAAACATCCAAACAATGACCTTTTCTTTAGCTCCCGGCTACCAATTGAACGTGGAAAACATTTATCAAGAAGTTAATGCAAAACCATGGGATCCTGCCACACGACCCATAGATTATTGCAACGAGTGGGTGATTTGTTGGGGAACTAATCTGTAGACTCGTTTTTTTTCAGAGAAACTCTCGAAAAAATTATCAATTGTGAAGAATGGCTTGATATCTCAAGTAATGGACGACTGATATCAATTTTGGTCAAACCCAAGTCATTTGGACTGGTTCAATGGCAACTTTAAGTTTCTAATTTTTTGTAATCACTTGGTTTACATAGTGAGATGTTGTTTATCGTTAAAATAATCCAGATAAATTTACAGTACATTCCAAAAGAAGTAAAATAATAGTATTTGCAAATTTTTGTTAATTAAATGTCATTCCCGAAGCGTTCAGCCAGCAACGCTTTCACTCGCTCGTCGGCTTCCTCAGCCTCTTGATCGCCCTGAAAATTAGACGGTTCGAGAAAGAATGGCTATGTAAGCTCACCTCGGCAATATTCTCGTAAACCTGAATTATCAACTGAAGAATCGCTGCATCACGAGTCAATAATACTCCTTTGAGTCTGTTAATCAATAACTTGACCTCCATCGAAATGCGTGGATGGGCAAGAAGTTGGAAGAAAGGTGTAGCCAAGTCGCAAACTGAAAAAAAAAATTGATTGAAGCTCGGATTTTCGCTATCTTATAACTTCTATCGATTTTTACTCACTTATGAGTGAGTTTTAGAAAACGAAATAAAATTTATCGTAAGAATACAACATCAATTTTTTTTCAGATCAATTAGAAAAAAAAACATACTTTCGTGGAGCCCGCGGGAGTCCATGGTGTACAGGTCGACTAACGATGCCATTGAATCAATGACCTGAAAGAAATGCTTATTATATTTAAAATACCGTATTTTCTCTATTAGTCTTGCATGCAAGACTAATTGTGCAAGACTAATAAAGACTGCAAGACTATCAGGAGCTGCAAGACTAACGTTCGATAATCCAACAACTTTTTAAATTGACAATTTCTCGTCAAAAACTTGACTTGAAACAGTCTATCACACAAAATACATACTTTTTTTTATTATTTTATCAATTGCTTGAACACCTTAAAATTTAATTCAGCCGAAAAATGACAAATTTGTTTAAGGTTCCACAAAATATTGCTGGTCTGTCAGAAAGAGGGGTGCAAGACTAATAGAAGCTGCAATACCAATAAAGACTTCAAGGCTAATTTTCGATTGGTCCGTAGGGGTGAAAGACTAATAGAGACTGCAAGACTAATAAAGGAAATACGGTAAAGTAAATTTATACTGCTTATAAAGTTATTTTTTCTAAATATTAACATCGTTTTTTGTTCTTATTGAAAACATCTAATTCCAGCCATTTTCCGTTTTTTGTAGCATAGTGAAAACTCAGAAAAAGAAAAAAAACGATGTTTCGAACAAAGAAAAACCAATACTTATGGATTATATTCCCGCAACTTTCAAATTAGATTAAAGTTTGAAGTGATACCAACTCAACTTTAAGGGTTTTTTCTTGGAATAAAATTGGAAGTGGACCAAAAATTTTGGTTGTTGAGGCCGTGACGATTTTGAAAAAACAATAGTTTGTATTGAATTGATAAGAAATGAAAGGTTTTAAGTAAAATCACACATAACTCTATCACTTTTTTGAAAATCAAAAGAGTTTTTGAAATCAGGGCGTGCAAGGTTTTTCAAACGGAAAATTTATTAAAATTCAATGAATTACCACAACGTCTTGGTTGGCAGCAGCCTCGTTGAGAAGCGGGACAACTTGTTGTAGTCCTTCGGGATCATGTTGGTCGAAATAGGCTCCAACAGCATGTACGTTTTGATTGTTGAGGCCTTGGTGAGTCTGAAAAAACGTGTGTCTATTTCTAAATTTTCAGTTTTTTGATTCTTTTAAATTTTAGATAACACATTAAACTTATAAGCTGTTACCTCATTATACAGGAACAACTCCGGGATCATGATTTGAAGACGAAGTAGTCTGTTCATGGCTGAAATTCGAAAGAATTTTTAGAAAATTGTGGGTATCAGGTTTTGAAAATATGCAAAAAAATTGAAAAAAGAAGCAAAAAATTGTTAAAAGACCCTCTGTCCTTCTTTTTCTGTTATTTTACTCACAAAAAAACGATTTCTGCCGCACAAAAATGTGTAGATCAAATCCATATGAAAAAAATTTTGTAGATCAAAAGTTTCCAAAAATGGTTCTGATGTCAAAAATTATTGTGTATTCACGTTTTTTTTTCCAGTTTTCAATCAATGGTATGATATCTTGTATTTCGGTTATTCTCAATACTTCTAACAAAAAACTAATATTTTAAATTTATTTTTCATTAACTTTTCATGTAGTTTTAAACATTTTCAAGTTGAGTTATAATATTTTCACCTACTTATAAACATTTTGAAAACTCCGATTTCTGACTGCCAAATTGAGCACTGGTCTGGGGCAGATTTTCTGCAACTCATCGTTGTAGAGTCGGAACCGAACTGCATTCACCATTTTTCAAATAAAATCTGTAATACTGTATTTAGAATATATTGCCGAGATTTATTGTGGATCTACTGATATAGCAAACAGTCCAAAAATTTCTTGATTTTTTTTTTGCAAATTTTTTGTTCGAAACTGCTTTACACACTAAATTATGGCAGTTAATAACGTTGCGAGCCAAAAAAATTTTTGAGCCAAAACGAATGTCTTAAAGCTCAGGCTGGAATTTTTTTCTTCAAAAAATGAGGTATACGTTGGCTAATTTTTTTGAAAACACAGTTGGGGCCATTGAGGTTTTTTCTTAGATGTCTGAATTTGCTTATCCCATGTGGCTGGCATTTTACCTGAACACTTAAAGGTGGAGTAGCGCCAGTGGGGAAATTGTTAAAAACCACTCCTTTGCTCCCAAAATGACCAAATATCATGATAAAACTTTTCGAAAACTTTTTGAAACATTTTTATTTACTGTATAAGTGGCAATTACTCAGTTTTTGCCACTCATAAATTTGGAAGACGTTCAAAAAAAATTTTTCCACATTTTTTATGTTTTAATTTTGTTTAAATTATTTTTATTAAAACATTTTAGGGGTCGAAACATTCGACATTTCTTTAAATTTCCTAAAAATTCGTATTTTTCAAAATTTTGGCAATTTGCCAAAACTTTGACCGGAAATTATGAAAAATCTAAAATTTTTTGGAGTGTTTTATTATGATATTTGGTTGTTCTGGATAATTTAAAGTGCATTTAGACAAAATCCCCACTGGCGCTACTTCACCTTTAATACCGCTAACCCATATCTTTAGTAGAATCCAAGTTTATAGTATTTTTAACTCATCTAGCTGTGATTCAAGTTATCCCACTTTTGAAAATGAAAAACTCCAAAAAATTTGGCAAGCACGGCAAATTTAAAAAAAAGCAGCTTTGCCGAATTTGCCGTGCTCGGCAAATTTAGTAGTTTGCCGCACACATCAAAAATTTGACAGTACAATTTTGACCAAAACTATTGATTTTGTCGCCGAAAATTTAGTAAAATAAAACAAAATTGAGTTATTTAGATGTTTAAGCAGACATACTACCATCAAAAAGTACCAAATCCTCGGAGTTTGTTAAGAACGGCAAATTTGCCGAATTTGCCGAACTTGTCGAGCTCGACAAATTTTGAGATTTGCCTCACACCCCTGATCCAAATACTCCATTTCAACGCTGCGTAGCTGAGTGTTATGGCGGTTGCAATTGTGTTTTGGTGACGTCAGAGGAAACTAGTCCAACTGTGCAAGAGGGCCCAAAATCTATTGATCAATCTTTTTCTAGGTCGTAATTAGAGCACATCTGCTGTGCGCGCTCTGAAATGAATCGATAGAATTGCAGTGGGGGTGCTCTTGCACAGCTGTAGCCATTACCTACTACGTTTGGCCCGCAAATAATGTCTAATTCCAAGCCAGTTAACTACTTAACATTAAAATGTCTACTGAAGAATATGGATTCAGGTATGAGGTGAGTTAAAGATTTTTTCATTTCTATTTTTCAAAGTTTACTGAAGTTTCAGACTCCAACTTTTCGTCATGTTCCCTTCAATCCAATATCTCGAAAAATTATTTCCGCTCCACGTCAAGTATCTCACAATAAAATCTGATCACATAACAGTCAACCGGACTACATTTCAGCTCAAAATCTGTAACAAATACAACAACTTTCACGGTGGTTACAAATTCGACTTTGATCAATACGGACGACTAGATCGCGGTGAAATAGAGCAAGACCCAGATGAATCGATAATCGACGTAAGAGATGGTTTTTTGTCAAAGAAGGGAATTCCAGAATGTGAAATGGAAACCGCGAGGCTTGTGCATAATTTGACATTGCAAAAGTCTCAACGCTATTCGACAAGAATTTGGGAATCCCATGGAACAATCTTGAAGAAACTTTCTTACTATGTTCCTGAAAACAATTTCATTCGATTGAAGATTGGAAAGCGAGTTGAAGTATTGGAGTATCAACGGAAGATACATGAAGCTATGAAGTACCTCCTCGGAAGGCTATTTGGGGGAAGAAGTTTGGAAGCGAACCAATTCTCCATTGGATGTGACACAGTTCTTCGGGTTCCTTCAACATTGAAGTTTCGAATTGAAAACCTGTATACTCCGAGTTTTAAAATTGCTAACACATTGGATGTAGTTAATCAAATAGTTGACAACTCTAGTCTACCATTAAGCTCACTGAAGTATAGCTTTGAAAATCACATTTATCATCATCCTCATTCACTTGTTAGAACCGTAAAGATGCTGAAACTCGAGGTCGAAATGGTGCCTGATTATATCTCAGGAATTGTAAGCAACCTACAAATGGTGGACGAGAAAAGAGCTCACATAGTATTTCTGGGTGATTGCACAAGCAGCAACTTCTTGAAAATTCTGGCTCACTGGATTTTGGAGTTTCATAGAGACATTGGAACCTATCACACTTACCAATTGAGTGAAGCCGTCGTTGATGAAGTGATGATATTTGTTAGAACAAATTACGGAGTCATGATTGAAGCTGGGTAGGGTTTTTTATTTTTTTTTTTCAAAATCCAAATTTTAAACAAATTTTTTTTTCCAGACTCCCACAAACCACCGACCAGATAACTCTCAATATAAACGACACTTCGAGCCTTGTCATCAGCAAGTTTCAACAAAAGGAAAAATGGATTTTTGGACTAAAAATGGAGCATTGAGTACATGTTTAATCTAATTGATGGGATTTTTTAACCTTTTTTGTGTGGAAATTTTAATTTTTCAAATATTTAAATAAAAACAATGGAAAACTGTATTCTCAAGGATTTTTTTGGCTTATGCAGACGTCGAATTTTTTATTGCTGTATTAGACTTGTTGCGGACCGGTGAAAAAGGACCTGCTAACAGTTGGCTCAAATACGGAAAAAGAGCATTAAAGGTGGAGTAGCGCCAGTGGGGATTTTGTCTAAATGCACTTATAATAATCCAAAACAACCGAATATCATAATAAAACACTCCAAAAATTTTTAGATTTTTCATAATTTTCAGACAAAGTTTTGGCAAATTGCCAAAATTTTGAAAAATACGAGCTTTTGAGGAAATTTAAAGAAATGTCTATACAAATAATTTAAACAAAATTAAAAAATAAAAAATGTAGAAAAAACTTTTTTTTTGACCGACTTCCAAAATTATGAGTGGCAAACACTGAGTAATTGCCACTTTTTGACAGTAAATAACAAATTTGCAAAAATTTTTTGAAAAGTTTTATCATGATATTTGGTCATTTTGGGACCAAAGGAGTGGTGGCGCTACTCCACCTTCAAGTCTTTTGGCTACTATGCCGTCTCATATTGGGTCGCTTCGGCTCAACGGAGCTGAACTCACAATTTAGTACCCTTCTTGCTTTATAACGTCATTGGAAAACTTGAACGTCCCAACAGGCAGTAATAAGGATTTATTATGCTAAACATTTATTGATACATTCAAAATTTATATCATGTGAAATACAAGGGAATCGAAATCGTCTTTGCCATACCACACGCATTCACATTTCTAGCCAACTTCATATATATAATTCTCAGAAATACGGCTGGCTTCAACTTTGATATTATTTTTGACGGAATGACCAAAGAGTTCACTGTTTCCGAATTTGATGCCATGATCATAATCATCAAAAAAAGATCATAGGAACTGTTTTGTTTGTGTACATTTACTTTGAATTGTGTTTTTAATTAAAAATTTTAAAACTGAATGTCTTTCAACCTAACAAGTATATATCTACAAGTATATATAGTATATATCTTAAGCCCACAATATTTTCGTGTTTCATCACATTTGATAATAAATATTTATTATTCTGGATTTTGTATAAATCTACTCATAATACCCTAAAATGACCGAATATCATAATTGAAGACTCAACATACTTTTGGGATCTTGAAAGGTTCCAGTAAGTTTTGGTAGAACTATGGCATTTGGTTAGATTAAATTATGTTTTTAAAAAAAATAAGTGTCAAAGCTTGAAAACCGCAAAATATGCAATCTGAAAAATTTCTTGTGTGTGAGAGCAAATTCTGAATTGATAAGACTGCCAGGAGTACATATGTTGATAAATAAAAAGTTTAACAAGTTAATGATAGAAAAATGTGTCAGTTATCAATAAAATAATGAAAACATGACTCAAAATTTTCCATGCTCACAAAAATCAAGGTTTTGTGTGCGAAACTCGAGTATCAATAATTATGAGCCACCTTGTAATTTAAATGCGATGGGAATTGAAATCGAATCTGCCATTCCACATGCATTCACATCTCGTGCCAACTTCATATATCCCTGCTCTCCCCATTAAGTTCCAAATGAGCCCTTCACAATCCAATAATTTTGCCCTTTATCGTTGCCGTACCCAACAATTGTCAACGCTCGCTTTTCATTAGTACTCTTACATTCTTCCTCAGTGGGGTTGTAGATTCCACTTTTGTAGTTGAAGAAGGATGGTGGAGTATTCATTGCTGGAATTTAGAATAAATAATAAACTTGCATAATTTTTAATTCAACATGTAACTCACTGAATAGCCCAGGTCCCCTTTCGTCGATAAACACCAATGCCAAAGATTCATCGCTCATATCATAAGTGTCATCTAGTATAAGATACGCTTTTTTTGAGTCATATTCACATTTTTCATTTTTCTTGCCAACAAATGGGTAGTCCGTATATGTTTCTATTCCTTTACGTTCCAAGTAACTGAAATTTATATTTGCAGGTTGTAGCTGTTTATCATTATGACTACTGCATAAGGTATGTCTTACGTCATCGCCATCATTGGATCTGATTCGATTGCACAACCGCCCAAGCAATCAATAATCTGCTGCTCCGAAAACGACAAAAGTTGTCCGTTGGCGATGGCGTACATGGACTCAATGGCTGAAATTGCAGCAAAAGCATAGGATGCATTGCAATTCCCCTGATCTTTCACAGGTCCAACGACTCCTTCATCCCTCCAATCCAAAAACGGTTTTTTGGCATTCTTGTAGTTTTGAGTTCTTTGTTGAACTAATGCACCAATGATGTAGAACGTTAACGCAGTGAGGAGGAATAGGCCAATATAATTGCGAGTGTTTCTCAAGTTTGCTGGCTTTTCGGGAAACTTTTCTCTGAATAATGCAATTCGGTTTTAGACTCGTAACATCTCATAAAATTTAATTAAAATCGAAGTCACTATTTAGACCAAAAGCATGTGCTCAAACTATCCAGGAGCCGGCCTACCACTCACTATCAGGCCACAGTCAAGCCACGCAGGCCAAGTGTTTAAGATCAACCTCAAATTGAAATCCACATGTTTGAGAACTGTTTTCAAACTTTGATAGCTTGAAGGTTTGGACTTCATTTTTTTTGATTTCAGAGAGACTTTGCAGTTTCTCACCTTACTTTTTATATTGATTCATTGCTAATATAAATTAATTCCTCATCTAACTTCCTTTGTTGTTGGTATACATGATTGTTTGGCTATTTTGGGGCTGTCAGTACAAATTTTATCAGCAATTGATACGGTGAACCTGTTTCTATCTACGTTGACAGATGATCAAGGTCTTTCCGGGAGAGTCAGAGAATCAAACATGATTGGGAATTGATAATAGTTTAGATACACTTTTTTCCATTTCCCAGGTTTTCCGGAGTTGTTTCTAGAAACGTTCAAAAATTTGTTTCTCCAAATTACTCATCATGAGGAAATAAATAGTATTAGCAATGAACAAACGTATAAAAATAGGCCTAGATAAGTGAACAATTGCAGATTCCCAATGATTAATACTACTAAACAACCCTCAAGAGCAGATCGGAAACAAGTCTACGTTTCGGTTGGGTAAGATTATAAGTAAAAAGCCAGTCTTTTAGATTAAGCTTTCAGCCTAACCCTAAACCTAAAGCTAAGCCTAAGCCGAAGAGACATCAACTAGGCATCAGCTAAACTCAGGTGACATGCATGTGCATAGGTTGTTTTGTCCAGTCCGGCCACATACAAGAGTAAATAGTCAGTCCTTTCCCTGAAGCTAAGCCTAAGCCTGAGCCTAAACCTAAGCCTATGCCAAGGCATAAGCCTGAGCTAAACTCTAAGCTTTAGCGTGAGCCTAAGCCTTAGCCGTAGCCTGACCTAAAGCTAAGCCAAAGCCTGAGCCTAGACCCTATGAAAACTCTAATTTGAATTATTTCAGAGGAGAGTCGCCCAAAAGGCTGTGCAACTGTAAAAACATCAGCACTTACATTGTCGTCTTCTTTGTCATTGCCAAAATATTATCTTTCCTCTATCGTCACTACATGCCATCTGGACCGAAGACGTCTCAAACATCTCAACCACAATATCAATCGAACAACCTCAGAACTCCAGATTTCTTCGACTGGAGAGAGAAGGGGATCGTCGGACCTGTCAAAGATCAGGGATAGTGCAATGCATCCTATGCTTTTGCAGCGATTTCCGCAATTGAGTCAATGTACGCCAAGGCTAATAATCGAACAGTTTTGTCGTTTTCCGAGCAACAGATTATTGATTGTGGTAACTTCACAAGCCCATGTCAGGAGAATATTTTAAGTCATGAGTAAGTTTTTTTTTCTTGTTTTGAGATTTTCAAACATTTTTCATCCGAAATTCCAGATTCATTAAGAAAAACGGAGTAGTAACCGAAGCTGACTACCCATATGTGGGAAAGGAGAATGAAAAATGTAAATATGACGAGAACAAAATAAAACTTTGGCCAACTAATATGCTACTTGTCGGAAATCTACCTGAAACGTTGCTGAAGTTATTCATCAAAGAGCACGGACCTGGGTATTTCAGTGAGTTAATACCTTTTATTCAAGTAATTGTTTGATTACTAATTTCAGGAATGAAGGCCCCACCATCCTTCTTCAACTACAAAACTGGAATCTATAGCCCTACCCAGGAAGAATGCGGGAAGGCCACTGATGCTCGATCGTTGACAATTGTTGGTTACGGTATCGAGGGAGGCCAAAATTATTGGATTGTAAAGGGCTCATTTGGAACTTAATGGGGAGAGCAGGGATATATGAAGTTGGCACGAGATGTGAATGCATGTGGAATGGCAGATTCTATTTCAATTCCTATCGAATTTGAATTACTAGGTGGCTCATAATTATTGATACTCGAGTTTCGCACACAAAACCTTGATTTTTGAGAGCATGGAAATTTTGAGTCAATGATTAATTATTTTATAGATAACTAAGACATTTTTCTATTATATGTATAACATGTAAAAAAATTTTATTTATCAACACATGTACTCCTTGCAGTCTTATCAATTCATAATTTGTTCTCACACACAAGACATTTTTCAGATTGCATATTTTGCGGTTTTCGGGCTTTGACACTTATTTTTTTAAAAACATAATTTAATCTAACCAAATGCCATAGTTCTACCAAAACTTACTGGAACCTTTCAAGATCCCAAAAGTATGTTGTTTCTTAAATTATGATATTCGGTCAAGTTGGGGTGGTATGAGTAGATTTATACAAACTCCAATATAAGAAATATTTATTATCACACTTGTTGAAACACGAAAATATTATGGGCTTGTAAGATATATTTTGGTTGAAAAACATTGAATTTCGAAATTTTAAAGGTGGAGTAGCGCCAGTGGGATTTTTTTCTAAATGCGCCTATAATGATCCAAAACAACCAAATATCATAATAAAGGCTTGATTGAGATCACATGATAGCGATTTGGAATCTAAAATTATTCGTTTTAACTGACAAATTACCTCCAATAACTCACCTCAAATTCGGCTCCAAATGCTTCAACAAGCATGTCAACGCTGGGTAGCTCAGCCGCTTGGAATCCGCCATAGTAGTGTGTGGGTAAGACCACAAGAATCACAATAGACCCCCTTTCAATTCTATCGATCCATCGCACATCTGCTGCGCGGGAAACAAAAGAGGAGAGGGAGGTCAAGTGTACACAACTCAGCGGACGGCACACCAAAACGTACGGTATCCCAATAAGGGCTGTGCGGCAACCTGCAACCAAGTTGCCGAAGTTTTCAGCGTTCGCCAACTTTGGCAATTGCCGGTTGCCGCGACAGCCTTGATCACAGTATGTAGGGGTTTGAAATCAGACAAGCCATTGCACCTGAACCTAGATCGTCGTGTTGAAAATTATCTGAGAATGATTTTAACTCAAATGTCTGTAGTTCCGTTTTCTCTAAAAAATTATTTTCCAGTTTGTGATTTATTCAACAAAAAACATGTACATAACCATATAAAAAAATTCATAATTTAATTTACAAAACCATTCGATCTTTGACTTCCACCCCAAGAATCCATGCATCTCCTTGTTTAACTTTGCTGATCACGAGTTGTGAACTATTGTTCATATTGAGAGTGAGCTGACCAGCCCTCCTCGCAGACCTGAAAGGAAAGATATTTGAAATTAAAATTCAAGGATATAAATACTCACCCAGCCTCAACACTTCTTTTATACATTTTTCTGATTCTCTTCATAGCTTTATCTATCCTATGCTCGAAAATATTGAATGTATAATAAGACCCAATTTCTTTACCGTATTCCATCCAAATTTCCAAAAAATCGACAAAACAATTGCTTCTCCATTCATAAAAATATGGAGCATGAACTCTTCTGTGGTTCAGTGTTGCTAGCGTGTGGACATCAATTGAACATCGAATTTCCAACATTCCAGCCGTTCTAATAAGTTCATGTCTGGATACTGGGGCTTGTAGAAACCGAAATGTTTCAACGTTTAATGGAAGGCTAGAGGTTTGAATTATCGAACGAATGGTGTCCAATTCATCATAAGTATTTTCATCAAGAACTTCCAATATTTTGACGCGAAATTTCACAGTTGACAGAATTCGGATAACATTTCCACATTTAATGGTGAGGTGGTTCACTTTAACGGTTTTTCCTTCAAATAGTTTCCCGAGAAGGTATTTCAAAGCTTCATGCATCTTCCTACGATATCTCAGAATTTCAAATTTATCTCCAATCTTCAGCTGAATAGTATTCTCACTAGAAACATTTGCTGCTCTAAAATACCATCTTATATTTTTTCTCACGTCAATTATGAGCTCATTTGGATCTTCATGAATTGGGCTAAGATCTAGCTCATCCCGTTCATCGATATCGTGTAAGAAACCATTTTTTGTATTGTGAACCGTAAATTGATAGGTATCCTTGTTTATCGTGATGCTGTGATCTGTCAATTTTAGGTACTTGATGTGCAAATGAACCAATTTTTCAAGGTTTTTGATTAACGGGCAACTGAGAGCAAGTTTGAATCTGAAACATTAATTTTAATCGAATTTCATTAAAAAAAAACCTTTAAAAACTAACCTCAAATTGGGATCCAAATGCTCCAATAGGCATTTTATTACTGGGTAGCTCATAGGTTTGGAGTACGACATATTGTGTACACTAAAGAGGTACAATTAGGAGAGTGGCTGAAAAATTGGGCACAGTGCGTAAACGCTGTGCACGTCGCAATTTCATCGATCCGTATTGGCACACAGAGCAACGTGGCAAGACATCTGGAACAATATCTGTGTAAGAGGGGAGAGGAGAAAGAACGGCTCAGGTGAGCAGCTGTTACGTTCCTTTACTTACAGGCCAGACACGCAGGTTTTTGGGATAACTGTATTGGGTTTTTACAGCATTTCAAAAAGAGTTCAGGCTATAATATATTTGTTCAAAAAAATAAATTATCAGGACCGAAAAATCACAAAAATTGCCGATCACTGATTGCCGTGCGCAAATGTGCTCCACCGAACAAATAGCGAAGTTACCCAAGTTGGGAGAGTGTGAAAAATCTTGCCGGGTTTTGAGATAGCCGCTGTCAAATCGCTTGCTCTTTGATTATGATTTCTGATCTTCTATTAGCCATAGGGAAACAATATTCTCGTCGTTCCCATCACATTACCACCTTCGCCCCCAACTGCATAACTCGATTTGTAACTCGATTAGCATAACTCGATTTGTATGTATGGTATATAAGACGCTATTCTGTGCATATAACATGGTTCAAGCATCAAACGGTTCTAGATGTAGAATCCCCCATTCATCCTTTCTGGACCTTCTACCCCTTTCTGACCCCTTAATCTATACATTCTTATTAATAAACTATTATACGGGAAATATTGGAATCCTTTTCCGTACAATGCTATTGCACACTATTTCTTGTCCCCTCCAATCATTCCGTCAATCATTCAACCAACTTGTATTTGCTATTATTATTTAATAAATATTACTTTGGGAATCGCGTTTAAGATCTTAACCTGTCCTCAGGACAGCCACCAAATTATTAGATGTTTAGACTGAGAACCTGTAGCGCAAGTACAATATCATAAAAATTTAGTATAGTTTGTAGTATGTATTTTATTCGAAAAAAAAGCGCATAGATTGATAAATCAATATTCCAAAACAACTCGACTTTTGACTTTCATCCCCAAAATCCATGCATCGCCTTGTTGAATCTTGGTGATTACAAGTTGAGAATCGGCTTTCATATTTATAGTGATCTCCCCAGTCTTCCAAGCAATCCTGGAAATTTTAAATACGAAAAATGTACAAATAATCAGAAAGAAACTCACCCTTCATACTCTTCTCTAATCCTACTCATAGCCTCATTTATATTCTGCTCGGTAATCACGAATGTATAATAAGATCCGATTTCTTTACCATGTAACATCCAGTGCTTCACAAAATCCAAACTTGATCGCCTCAAAGATCTTATTATTATCCTCACTTCTTAATTCCAAGTCACGGATCTCAAACTTCAATCTTGACGGTATCCGCAGTATCCCTCGAGATCGAATGGAAAGTGTGTCAACTTTGATAATACCTCTCCCACCTAATAGCTTTTCAACCAAGTACTTTACTGCCTCGTGGAGCTTCCTCTCATAGATCATCACTTCACGGACCCTTCCAACTGTGAGCACAAGAAAATAGTTTCTTCTTCTTTGTATCATTTTCTCGATATTCTCAATCCTTCTCTGGTTAGCCAGCTCTGTGACAACATTGGCAATAGTTCTCTCTTGATTTCCTCTCAAGTCTACGAGAATCTCCTCCGGATCTTCTTCCACGACGAGATTCATATCAACTCTTCCCTTTTCAGTTACATCCACTTTGAATTTTTTCGGACGAGCGCCTCCGTGCCGATATATAGCTAATTCGTACTCAATCGCATTGACTGAAATACTATTGCCGCTTAATTTCAGGGATTCTAGATGGAGTGGCACAGATTTATCGGTTGAGCCAAGTGATGAGCATTGTTGGGAAAGGCGGAATCTGGAAATCAGAATTAGTTATTTAATACTTTGAATGCCCACAAAACTACGAACTACAAACTACAGACTGGAGCGAAACTAGAGCGAATTTTCCGGTTATGTGACGTCATATTTCCTACAGAATGGGATTGTAAAGATGTCTTAAAGTTTAGTGAAAATGCAGAATAAAACTGCAGAAACTGGAATCTACAAACTACAAACTAGATAATTACAATAAAATTACTATTATTTTTTTTCCTGGCGAAAAAATTTCTGTTGCGAAATATCAAAACATCTCGTTTTTTCCGTAATGCTTTAAACAAATTTAACCAATTATAGTTGTTTTTATAAATGTTAAAACCTACCTTAAATTCGGGTCCGAATATTGAATGACAGTACTGGCATAGGAAAGTGGCTTTGGTTTTTCCATTTCTAATTTCGAAATAGGAATGAACAAGAGGCATGGGACTATGAGAGAACTTGAGATAGTGAGAATTTCTATTTTGAACGACAAAGAGGTATGGAAATTCAAGAGAATCAGAAAGAGTGAGAAAATATTCCTTGTATGCCGTGTTTGCTTCAGTATCAGTTTTTTCTTCTACGACATAAATTTTGTAGGTTTGTGATTATATGACACATATAACTGTTTTGCGAAAAGCTCCTCTTAATGTAGTCAGTAATCTTCTCTCGGTGTTAGCGTCATTTTCTGAAACAGTTACTGCAGTGGTCTGTACACAATTATTTATTTATTCAAAAAATATCAATATCAGTATCGAGGTTGAACTCTGAAATGCATTAAACAATACTTTTCATAAAACTCGTAGCTGATATAAAGAGCTAATAAATTGTTCATACGAAGTAGGACGATGTTCGGATCCTCGTTAGGTCTGAAACATGTAGGGTAACATGTAGGGTACTTACATGCCAATAGTGATAGGCCTACCGGTCAATAATCCTCTCTTCGTGATTTCTTTTAATAATCTCCAAAACCTCCGATCCTTTGTTTTTTGCTTGCAATTCAACTGAATAATAAGTACCAATATCTCGTCCAAATTTAATCCAGTTGCCAATGAGTCCTACGATTATTTGCAACTCGAAATAACGGTCGAACGATAAGTGAGCTCGCTTGTGACGGAGCTCATTTAAATTTTCGAGCTCATTATTATCAAAGGAAGAAATATTTTTGAAGATAAGAACACCAGTGGATTGAACAACTGGATCTTCGTACCTCAAGTTATAGCTGTTGAAGAGAGAAAAATAGTTTAGAGGAAAAGAAGTAAGATGCAGCAATGGCTTGATCTCCTCAAAGAGCTTAATATTATCCTCACTTCCTAATTCCAAGTCACGGATCTCAAACTTCAATCTTGACGGTATCCGCAGTATCCCTCGACATCCGATGGAAAGTGTGCCAACAATAATGAGACCTCTCCCCCCGAATATTTTCATAACATCGGCAGTATTTATCTCTCGATTTCCTCTCAAGTCTACGAGAATTTCCCCAAGACCTTCCACCACAACAATATTCATATCAACTTTTCCATCCTCGGTCACGTCCAGTTTGAATTTTTTAGAAAGACGGCCTCCGTGCCGATATACAGCTAATTCGCATCTAATACTATTGACTGAATCACTATTGCCGCCTAATTTTAATGAATCCAGGCGGAGTGGCACAGATCTTTCGGTTGAAAGAAGAGATGGGTATTGTTGGGAAAGGTGGAATCTGAAATTCTGAATATTATCAACAGAAGAACATGTACGAAGCATGTGTTGGGAATTTCTTTCCTTTCCGTATGCTGAATTGTTGGTGGAAATTCAAACGGACCGTTATACATATAAAGTATTATAGTACCTCAAAAACAGAAACTGGAAAGTATAAATTACAAAATACAAACTACGAACTGCAAACTACTGCAACTGGGCACAACTGTAATAACAAGCTCTTTTTCCCAACAAAACAATTTTGTTGCGAAATTTCAAACCAGCTCTTTTTTTTCAGAAAGCATTAAACAAATTAAAACAATAAATAGTTTTTGTTATTTTTAGAAACTCTAAAAATTACCGTAAAATCGGATCAAAATATTGTATAATAGATTTAGTACTTAAATAGGAAAGTGGCTTCAATTTTTCCATGCCTTACTCAAAAATAGTAATGAAAAAGAGGTGCTGTAAGAGGATCAGAAAAAGTGAGAAAATATTTTTTGTTGTTAGAGATAGTTAGAGGTTATGTATTGAATGTGTTTGCTCAAGCTTATCAGTGTTTTCTAGAACGACATAAATTTTGTAGGAGGTGTGATTTTATGACACAAACAACTGTTTTGCGAAAAGCTCCTCTTAATGTAGTCAGTAATCTTCTTTTGGTGTTAGCGTCATTTTCTGAAACAGTTACTGCAGTGGTCTGTACACAATTATTTATTTATTCAAAAAATATCAATATCAGTATCGAGGTTGAACTCTGAGATGCATTAAACAATGCGTTTCACAAAACTCGTAGCTGATAGGAAAACATGTAGTGCACCTTCCTGTCAATATCAGTAGGCTTACCTCTCAATAATCCTCTCTTTATGATTAATCATAACAGTCTTCAAAATCTCCCTTGCTCTGATTTCTTCATTCATTTCAAGCGAATAATAAAAACCAGCTTCTCGTCCAACCTCAATCCAATTGTCTATGAGCCTTGGCACATTTTGCCATCGGGAA
Organism: Caenorhabditis elegans; assembly: GCF_000002985.6. Taxonomy (NCBI): domain Eukaryota; kingdom Metazoa; phylum Nematoda; class Chromadorea; order Rhabditida; family Rhabditidae; genus Caenorhabditis; species Caenorhabditis elegans. Next base: position 954,406 of record NC_003280.10, on the reverse strand, counting down.
GAGGGCTTGAGAGATAAATGGACTCGTTTGTGACGGAGCTTATTCAAGTTCTCCAGGTCGTTATCTAGAAGTAAAAAGTAGCCGTCAAAATACAGAGTTTCCGTGGATCGGATAATTGGATCCTCATAATTGATCTTATAGCCAAAATATAGAGTAATAGAGCTCAGAGGTGTGGAAAAGTCCAGTATTGGCTTAATTGCCTCAAAGAGCTGATTATTATCCGAAGAAAATAATTGCAAGTTATGAACTTGAAACTTCAAACTTGCCGGGATCCGTAGTACAATTCGACAAAAAATGGTAAGCTTATCAACTTTGACAATAACTCTTCCACCGAAAAATTTCTTAAGTAAATACTTCATTGCTTCGTGGAGCTTCCTGTCGTTTCTTAAGTCTTCGTGCCCCGGTCTGGCTGTGAGCAAAATACGATAGGATGTTAGTTCAGGTCTATCGATATCTTTAAACTCTCTCAAGTTGACAGAAATCTCGTCAGGATCTTCGCCCACTACAACATTCCTATGAAAATCCCTTTCCTCAGTAACATCTTTTTTTGGAATATTTTTAGACTAGCGCTTCCTTGCCAACACACACGTAGATTGTATTGAATCTTATTGACTGAAATACTATTTATTTGCAGTCAAACGGATCAATATGACTTTCTAGCACCCAGCAAGACAGCCACCACCAACTGAGCACACCTGAGATAGCTCATCTATCGGGTTTTCCCACGAAGACAGAGGAAAAGTGAGCCCGTCTGCTCTGCAGCAGCCAACTCGCCAAAGAGCTCAGATATTTACATTCGGGCCCTAGTTTTGTTATGTGATATAAGCTGTGAGCTCGACAAGTTCGGCATGCTCCGACGGTTGCCAATTGCTTCATGTGGTGTCAGGCTGTCCCATAGCAGCTTGATCTACAAAAAATGCGGGAATTTTCTCCCAGAAAAATGTGACGTCAGCACGCTCTTAACCATGCAAAATTGGTTGAGATGTCTGTGACTCAACTCCCGCATTTTTCGAAGATCAAACCGACATGGGACATTCTGACATCACGTGTTGCTTGCCGCTCCCCCCGACCCCCATGTTATGCAAATTATAGACCCCTCTCCGCCTTCTTTTCTAATAATAACTCTGCCAAGCGGAGGGGGGCTAGGACTCCCCTCCTCCTGGACACATGTGGTTCATGTGATTCTTATAAGGGCAGGTAAGATGAGAGGGCTGGAAACGCAGACAGAGAAGACGTGCATGTACTATTGATTTCGGCTAGGAGGGTACGGCATTTCGCAATGCAACTCGGCAAAACGGCCTAACTTCATAGCATACTCTTGCAACTTCTTATCAACAATTAGGCATTTTAGCTTTTAAGCAAACTTTTGCAGCTTTTCAGACGACTTTTGCAATTTCTTAGCAGATGTATAGCTAAATTTCGCTCACAATCCCGGTGGTTTTAGCAACTTCTTAACAGCTTTTTACAAAGTTATATAAATGTTTTTATTAAGTTGCAGGACTTTGCTATGAAGTTGCGACGTTTTGCCGAAAATGTTTTTTTTGCAAATAATTTAGCTTACAGCTTAAACCATGGCAGCAGCACCCGAGCAAATATCCTATGACAGTACACGGCATGTTATTCAGTATATGAAGCCGGATTTGAGGTAGTGCTTTTTTTGGATATTTCATGTTTTTGAACCAGTGCAATAGATAGTTGTTAAACAGCGGCCGATATTTTCGGGGGTTCCGCCGGCTTCACGCCACTACCCATCAATGACCTCTGCCTTGCGGAACCCCGAAAGTGTCGGCCGCTGCCAAACAACTACCTATCGCACTGGGTATTTCACTACGGGGTTGGGGCTAGCTAATTGATTCAACTCTGATAAAAGGGCTTCAGCCCCCGGAGACTTACGTTTGCAAGCCTAATCCTACTAAATGTTTCACTTTCAGATTCCGCCTGTCGCTTACTGTCCATCCCTCCGCGCTGCCGAAAAATCAGTTCCCCTTCACATCAAGCACCTCAGAATTACACCTCATACAATTCAAATCAACAAAACAAGACTTCAACTAGCTATTGGTCAAAAGGGACCAGACAATGAGCCAACTTCATATGATATTGATCAGCATGGCGAGAAGGATCTCGGAAAAATAAGACCAGCTTCTGACGATGAGATCTTAATTGATGGAAGACGTCACGAACTTACCGAGGAGGAGAAAGCAGCCAATAGGCCATTCGAAGTGGCAGCTATTCGTGAGAATTTTCGTCTCTTTGCGTTCATGGCCGATATGGTTGAAACAGACGTTGAACCAACTGAAGTACGATTTCCCAACCATTTGGGACAACTCGTTCGGAATTCGAATCAAGAGTTGGAAAGTGTGATTCCAAGTGCAAACTGGCACGTTACGTTCACTCAAGCTCGCCTAGGCATTTTTGAGCCACTAAGCAAAGGCAAAGGCATGGGCAGAAAGCTACAGGAAAAGCTCATTGAGAGGGTAGCATATACTAAGAAGTTGCATGAAATAATGAAGTATCTAGCGGAAAAGCTATTTGGCGGGAAACACCTTAGAATTCAAAAACTGGAAATTGGCTCAAATCCCGGAGTGCTCCGCTTGCCAAACAATATGACGATTTTCACTCGGAATCTAGAACTCTTTGATGAAGACCACGAGTATCTACTAAAAAGTATTCGTCCACTAATGAACCTGAAAAGCTTGCCATTGGCATCGCTGGAACTCCACGGTCCACTTCCACTTGAAAGTGACGTCATAGAAACTTCCAAGAAGCTTCTTCTCAGTGAGATTCTTGATGTGAATTTTGACGTTGAATTCCAAGAAATAAAGAAATTCAAGAATCAAGAAGTAGTGCTGAAATTTGATGAGGCAAGAGCTCACTTTTATGAGTCTTTTGAAGTACCTGCTGGAAGTTGGGAAGCCCCTGGGCAGTTGCTACAGATTTTTTGTTTATCGTGAGGCTGGCGCTAGAGGGCTTGTGAAGAAGATCAAGGACTTGTACTGGGATGATGCAGAGGTTTTTTATGGGTAAGTGGGAACCTTGTTAGGCACTCTTAGACTTACCAATGACAATTGTAGGTATTCATTTAATTTTTTGAACTCTCTGAAACTCCAAGATAACCTATACGATGTTTCTACTAATTTTGTGCAATTTTCGTAAACATTTTACTGTTAGGATTCTAGACCACTTAAGATTACCTCAGGCACTCAGGCACCTGTATAGATATTTTTTGTCTGAATTCAGCTACTCGTAAGCTATATTTTAGTCTAATTCCCGATAGGTGCTCTCAAAAAATTACTCCCGTTTTTTCAGAGCAACCGAGTTTCCGATCACCTTTAATATCCCGATGAAGTACTCCTCATCGAAAAATGAAGTCAGTATTCACTGCGAACTGGATCCGAATCTCCGATTTCATTGGGTATTTTCCATGACAGTTCAGAAGCCGGAAATTATTGACTATTGATTTTTTGTCTCATTTAGTATGTAAATTTTATGTAAAGCTAGTATTTATTTTTTTTCTTATTTATTTCCCAAACTACCTCGAATTTTTTGAAAATAAACTTTGCTAGTTTGCTTCGACAGATAATTCAAAGCTCTACCGCTGAACTCAGTATATTGGAAGTGGTGTCAGGTTGTCCCATAACGGTTTGATCTACAAAAAATGCGGGATTTTTTCCCAAAAAATGAGACGTCAGCACGTTTTTAACCAAGCGAAATCAGTTGAGAAGTATGCGTCTAAATTCCCGCATTTTTCGTAGATCACAACTAAATGGGACATTCTGACACCTTATTTATAGAAATTTCGCAATAGCAAAAGGGCTAAGGGGAGCACATTCCCACATGCCTGGCGTAGCTCACGTGCTTCAAGAGGGGACGTCTACATGGGTGGAAACGGAGACAACTCTGCACTATTGATTTTGGAGCAAGTGCACTTTTGTTGCAAGCTTTGGCCCTTATTCTAGCATGTCACCATCCATGTCTTCTGCCAGTTGGAAGTACGTTATAGAGCATTTGGAGCGTAATGTGAGGTGAGTTAGAGCAGCCGACAATTCACTGGTTTAACTTTCGAGATGACCCTTGAAGTGTCAGCCGCTGAAAAACAAAACAAATATTTCCAGATGCCGTCTCTCAGCCTGTTGCCCAAGCCTCTGCCACACTGAAAAATCCATTCCTCTCCACATCAAGCACCTGGTCATAAACCCTGACATAAACCCTGACAACCGTCCACCACCATGCAGGGAAACGTGCTCAAAATTACCTGCAAGATTGGGTTCCGATTGTGATCCCAGAGACCGAATATCACATAAGGCTCACGCGAAATAAGCCCTTCCTCCAGGAGAGGGTAGCCTATACCAAAAAGCTACATGAAGCAATGAAGTACCTAGTTGAAAGGTTGTTTGGAGGGAATCAGCTTAAAGTTCAAAAGTTGGATGTTTCGCAGTGCGTTCAGTGGTATTTTGTATAAGTTAAACTAACAGTACACTTGGTGACTCTACAAGGATTTATTATAGACAACTAGTAACACTAATAGACAAGTAACGCAAGAACATAAAGTAAGAACTGATTCGGGAAGTCCCTCCAAGGTTGGCAATATGGTCCACGTGTCCAAGGTTGAGTTGTTCGTATTGGCGTGGCAAGTTCATGGCGTGAATGTTGTTGTTGTTAGATTATCTTGTTCCTTGTATGCATCCATCCGGGGTTCACGTCGCAAATGGTTCACGTGGTTGTTCTTTGTTAGCACTGACTGTTGGTTGTTCCTTGAGCGATGGTGATAGAAATGCTCGGTGTTGTTAGCGTCCATTGTAGAGTACATAATTATACAATAATTATAGAATAATTATTAAGTCGTGAATAATGGAGATCCTGCTCCATGCTATTCGCGACATTGGAAGTTTGTTCCGAGTCTGGAGTGCTCTGCTTGCCAAGGAGCCTAACAATTTGCAGCCGGAACTTGGAATTATTGGATCAGAAGGCGGAATCGTTTTGGAGCAAGTTCCGAGTACTCCTTGATCCCAAAAGCATTCCATTCAAATCCCTGGAGCTCAATGGCTCGATTTCTATAGACGATAACGTCATTCAATCTTCTGAGCTCCTTATTCACAATGGAAGACTTGATGAGAATATTGACCTAGAATTCGAAAAACTATTGAAGCTCGCGAATCAACAAGTCGAGCTGACCACGGTTTATGGATCTCCCAATATGGTTGAACTTTAAAGTTCGAAACCTGTCTCTAGCAAGTTGCTATGACAGCTTTGATCTATATATTGAAGTAGTCCGAAATATCCTCAACCCTTCAAGTTTGGACGACTCAGAGTTTCAGCACCCGGATATTCATTCCGCTCGGCGGTTGATTGTCATACAGAGGCCATATTCAAATTGTCTAAATATAGCTAAAACTATCAGCTCTTTTCCAAATGTTCATATTTATAATGGAGATAGGTTTGATATAAGGTATTGGATTAGGCTTGTGGGAATATTGTTGGCACATACGCCGCCTGTTGGGTCACGTCATTCGCTGCAATTTGACACGAAGAGTGAGGTGAAGGAGATGATTAAGGAGTTGAAGAAGGATCCTAAAGCGAGAAGAGTAAGGTAAGTTATTTGATTTTCGAACATTATATATGTTGGACAAGGCTCATCCTAAACATGTTCCTAAGTCAGGCCTAGGTCTGATCAAATCCTGCCCGAAGTTTAACTAAGATCAGACTACAGTTCAGCTGATGAGGCCTGACTAACTTTCAGAACAATAAAAACTGTGTAAAAAATGTCAGTACAACATGCTAAATGCTGAAAATTTTAATTTCCAGCCACAAGAAATCCTACGTCATCTTCCCTATCGACTCGAGTGCAGAAGTCTACGTCTTCTATTAGAGGAATAAGGAAACTATTGGAACATGGAATTTGGTTATTACTGTTCGCAAGCCTGATGTGAAAAATTAATAAATTCTCAATTTCCTCATAATAAATCGTTTGCCAATTGAAATATTTTTGAAATTTTTTGATCTACCAATTTTTGATAGGTTTTTTTTGATCTTCTAAAGATGACGTGGCAAAACGCTCGAGTATTCCAATCAATAAATTGTGCCACAGCGTTTAGCATTGCCCCACCAACAGTCATTCTCTTATTAGTTTTCGCTCTGTACTTTTTTATTTTTTCTATACTACTTTCGTTTTTTGTCTGTTTCCATTTTAAGATATTATTTTTAAATCCAATTTCCAGCTAGAAAATAATGGCGTACTCATTGCCGCTCACCTATCCAAGTCTCAAATGTGTCATCAAGCATATGGAGGTTAATTCGAGGTATGTTTTATTTTCCTTTAGTTAAATTGATATATTTTAATACAAAATACCCAAGTTTTACTCTCAATTGAACAGAAAATAGAAGTTTTTGGGTCATAAATTACCATTCATATTTTTCAACTTTGAGGGCTGATATATCTGTTCTCGTTGGTTTTATCAAAAAAATTTTGACTGACAAAATGTTTCTCATCTATTTCTCTTTAGTTTTGTAGTTGAAAATTTTTTGATATCGTCAAAAGTAACCGAGTTATGAGGTGTCAAAGTGGGCTTGCACTCCACTCAATGTTTTTTTTTTCAGAATCCAACTTTCCCAAAGATGCCCATCAATCCGAAAAGCTGAAAAATCAATCCCATTGAAAATCGGTCACTTGGAACTGGATCAGTGTCGTGTGAAGATCAACAACACAGACTATTCTCTAGCAGTGGTCTGCAATTACTTCTCAAGCCCGTACGATCTCGATGAAGTTGGATCTATGGATCTTGGTGAGGTGATAGATGAGCAACGAGATGTTGTAGTGGATAACCGAAGTCTGGAAGAAGGAGAGAAGCGGATACTCAGAATGGAATACGAGCTAAGAATGCTGACAGATGACTGGGAAAAGAAAAACGCTCTGATCGGGGAGGCACTTAAGAAGGAACTTAAAATGACGACGGAAAAATCGGAGCTAGTGAACCGTAAATGTTACGTCGGAATTATCAAGAGTCTATTTCTGTCTCGCAGAGTGGGTGTTCCTGCGCCAATTTGGGATATTGATTTTGTGAACAAAAATAAACTGATCACCTTCCGCGATGAAAAGCTCTCCTACAACATGAAGCTTCACCAGGCTTTCAAATACCTGATTTTCAAGTTGTTCAGTGGAAGACGGGATGCTATCCAAGTGAAAAAGCTTTCAATCGAGAATAAAGGGATCCTTAGAGTTCCAGCAAGCCTCAACTTGAAGGTGACCCATTTGGAAATCCTGGGCTCCGGTGTGGATAAAATCGCAATTTCCTTTCAACCACTGCTAGAAGGATCCAGCCTGCAATCCATCAAACTGAACAATGACTTCAACATCGAAAATCCTATACTCCAAACCTCCCCACTCCTGATCTTCAAGAACCCAAATGAAAACCTGTTCCGAGCCAGATCAGCATTCACCAATGTTCGAGTAGAGCTGGAAAAGTCGACCATCTTCCCACGAGAAGCTTTGGACCTTATTGCGAATTGGTTGAGACATGGGAAGGAAGTCGGGACGATTTGGAATTTTTCACTGACCGAGGTTACAGCGCTAGTGTGTTTCAAGGATATCCGGAAGCTGCCTGGCGCAAAGTATGCAGGACATAAAACGTAAGTTGGGTTACTGTAGAAGGGTACTGTACTGCATTTATTAAAATGCAAGTACAGAAGATATGTATGTCAAAAAATAATTTTGTTTCAGAAGCTCTCAACTCGGACGTAGTGTTCTCATCCCTATCAACGCATTTTCGGAAATTCACATCTTTGACGAGAAGGAAGAAGCACAAGACGGAAACGACTGGAGTTTGAAGATCACAGTTCGGAGGAAATTGTGAATTTCGTCGTATTGTAAAATTATTGTAAATTGTCGTAAATTTTTTATAGTTTTGATATTAAACGTTTTATTTTTTTGCAGTGGAATGTATCTTGTGAATATGGTTACTGTAGCGTAGAGCTCCCAGCTGAGTGAAGTGCAAAAAATATATTTGGAGCGGCCGACACGTTCGGGGTTCAGCAGCTTGGCGTAAAATGAGTAGATTGGTGTGTGCGCAACGTACTGCGAAAATGTAGTTATTTGGAGAGGCTGCCACATTCGGGGCTCCACGCCGCATTATACATTCGGATACATGCGGCGACCTCGAGGGAGCCCTACTGTAGGGTTACTGTAGCGGTTCTACTACTTTGTTGTTCTGGAATGTTTTGCCTAAAACTTCTATTATATACATAGATAAGGTAAAACTTGAATGATCATTCATTTTCGTAACGGTTAAGAAATATTAGTTCCATAATTAGCTGCCCATGAATAAGTTGCGTAGTTACTTGTGATGCAGTGGAACACCACTTTTAACACATTTGTAGTAGAGTTATAGATCTTATTGCTATAAATGTCAACTATGGCAAATGGCTGAGTTTCATCGATTCCAGAGAAGAGCTGCATATTCTGACCCCAGAAAAGGTGAAGAACTTCGAATTGCAATTGAGCGATCGAGCCTTGAGATTCAGTTATTATGTAGGTGCATGGAGTTGGGTAGCCGGAGGCTTGATCGGGGTAGCCGGGAGAGTAGAACGATCCATTTCCAGTCAAGAACTGAGTTCCATTACACTGTCCTAAAGCAGTTGGTGTCGGCGTGGGCAGATTCTGTGGATGCTTGCAGATGAATGGAATTTTATTATTACAGTTGGTGCTCAACCATTGCCCCTTTGGAATCACACTCCCACTCATTGCCAGGCTTGAACATTTTCCTAGGTTTGGGTTGAAATATCCAAAGTTGGAATAATCAAACGTGCTCCCGTCGACCCAATACTTCCCGACTCCATCAGTTGCTGCTCCGATCCTATACTCTGCTACTCCTGTGGAATTTACCAAGGACTGAAGGAAGAGGTTTTCAGCCTGAGAGTGAATTGACACCAAGTCTCCTGAAACTCTTTGGCAGACTTGTCGGGCATCAGGCTCATCTAGTAGATTTGTGTTGACTGAGTAGCAGAAGCCATTGTACGTATGCTCACAGGAATCTGAAATTCTCAGGGTAATAGCAGCTGACATATTGCGGGTCTTACCTGCCCTGGGCACCTCACAAAAAAAGCTGTAGTAGGAATAATCTCCATCTGAGGATATCCACTTCCCGGCGGAATTTCCGGATGTCAACATGTAAGCACGAGTTCCTACATCGGTATTTGGATTGCCAGGTGCAAAGTTGTTATAGTTGCTAGTTGTTCCAGAGCCATCAGTCCAGGAGCATGAGGAAGCTGACGGATATTGACAGGATAAGCCAAGCCAAATGGGCCGAGTCAGGTTGTTAAGGCCGGAAATGAGCTTGAGAGTGAAATCGTCCTAAAATAGACAAAATCTAAAAAAAAAACTCAGGCCCACAAAAAGCTCACTTGTGCTTCTAGAACTGAAACCATGTTGCTTCCTTTACTAAAATTTCCGCACACATAACTTGCATCTTGGTAGAGCATCGGCGTATTGAATAACTGAAACTTGTTTGAAATTCAAGAAATCTTCAAAACTCTCTAGGAAACTCACCTTGAGACAAGTGTTGTCCTTGTAGCTCCAAAACCCCTCAGGACAAGGTACTGAACCATTTGGCGTAGGTGTAGGTGCTCTGGTGGGGGTGCCAGAGGTGCTAGTCACTGTAACTCATACCTATACCTCTCTAGGTTTTCTCTAGGTTCCTAGGTCTTACCGTGAAATGGAACTTCACAAATATACTTCAACTGTGTGTATTGATCTGCAGATACCCATCTTCCAGCTGAACTTCCTGATACCAGCATGTACACGTAATTTCCGACATCCAAATTTGGGTTTCCTGGAATAAAAATTCAGAAGTTCTTTGCTTTCAGCTCTTTCAGCTCTTACCAGCGACAAAATTGCTATAGCTGGAGGTGTCGGAACTATAATCCGTCCAGTTGCAGGGGCTGCTAGTCTCAGTGCAGATCAGGCCGATCCATTTGGGATCCGATGAGGTTACCGAAAAGGCTAGTGCTTTGTTGTCCTGAAAATTATTTAAATTATATTGAGATGCCGAAAAAACAGCCCAACTTACAATAGAATTATGAATTGAGACTAAATTTCCACCGGGAAAACTTTGACAATCGGAGAGTGCATCCATAAAAAGCTTCTTAGTGGTGCTCACCTAAAATTTCAGTTACAATACATAAAAAAGTAGGGCTACTAACCTGGATACATGTGTACCCATTAAGTACAATAAACCCATCAGGGCAACCAGAATAGCTGGGAGTTTGAGTGTTGTAAGGAGCTCTTGAGGTAATTTGGGAGACAGAAAATGTAGCATATATATGCAGTAGACATATTATGAAAATTTTCATTTTGCGATTCCTTTTTGAACCGGCAAATTACTTTTAAGCACATTTTTGAAGAGGTGATAAGCCTCTTAACCACCCTCAATAGGTTGCTGATAAGGATGACATCTATGAACTTGTGTGATGCTGGAAATCAAACTGAAACCCAGTTTTTGATAACGATTCTTTTAAAGAAATGTGAAGTTTGATGCTGGCGGAAGCAACTAATATGAAGAATTGACCCTATGTTGCAAGATTTAGTCATTAGTCTGGTTTTGGGCTTACAGCTTGGTGCTCCTATAGTACTTCTACAATACTCCTACAGTATCCCTAAAACACGTCGAAAAGTGAGCTGGTTCACTTGTATCATGTTATCTGTTATTTTCAGATACTCGAAGTGCGTTGGTGTCGATTTTCTAAGAGCTTGGTTGGAAGGGGAAACGGCGGAGAGTTGGAATCTGGAATTTAGAATAAATTTGAGTGAGAAAAAGAAACCCAGAAACCTATAACTTACCTCAACATAGGATCGAAATGCTTCACAATGCATTTGACGAATTAGGGTCTAAAGCTTATTTTTTCCGGAGGCAAGAATTTTGAGAATTTTGCTGAAACTTACCAAATTCTCCATAAAATAAATTAAAAAGAGTTGTGGGAGTAACTAGGTAAATGATAAAAGTTACAACAGCAACTAGTAGGAATACAGGGCGGCTAGACATGAGGTGTGTAGAAATGAAGTCCTTGCAAAGGTGCGCGAGATCCGATAAAAAGGGCGAATAGGTAGAAAAAGTGTTTAGCTTGAGACCCGATCTTTGTGAGATACGGATAATTTCCCGTTTTGAATAGGAAATGGCATTTGAAAGTGCAAAGTTTGTAGAATTGTCGTAAACTTTCTGATTTATAGGGGATTTCAAAAGCAAGCTTTGTCTTCAAGATTTAAGGAAATTTATTCAACAATAAAAGCAAGGAACGAAAAAAAAACAACCATTAAAACTGTGTCGGTTGAACTTTGAAATAAACTTTGGATCTTTCCATTATGTCATCGTAGAACACGTAGATTTCCGAGAAGTCGTTCATTTTGATCGCAATGCTCAATGGGAAGTGAGATCTGGAAAATTAGCTTTAAGCTACAAGCTATAAACTACAAACTACAAACTACAAACTACAAACTACAAACTACAAACTATAAACTACAAACTATAAACTATAAACTACAAACTACAAATTACATACTACTAATTACTAACTAAATCCTATAAAACTAAAACCTACAAAGTAACCACTGTAAAGATGCACATGGTGCATCGATGGCTTCAAATGCACTGCTAACTACAAACTACAAAATACAAACTACACACTACACATTACAAACTACAAATTACTAATTACACAATACTAACTTCCAACTAAAACCTATAAAACTAAATCCTAACAGAATGACTTGGATGCACATAGTGCATCAATGGCCTCAAATACATTGCTAACTACAAACTAAAAACTACAAATTACAAACTACAAACTACAAACTACAAACTACAAATTAAAAACTACAAACTACAAACTACACACTGCAAACTACACACTACTAACTACTAACTAAAGTCTATAAAACTAACTATAAAATCTTCAACCAACTGTAAAAATTCATTCTGACTGCACATGGTGCATCGGTAGCCTCAAATAAACTGCTAACTACAAACTATAAACTGTAAAAACTCCAGCTAACTGAGACACGAACTACAGATTTTTGTAGTTTGTAGTTTGTAGCTTTCCAAATCAAAAGCTCACCTCCGAACCACCTGGAATCTTTCATCGAACTCTTCTTTAATATCACAGACCATTTTCTTAGCATAATCTCTTCCACGGAATCCTCCGATCGTGAACTCCGTCCCAATTTCCCTTCCATTCTCCAGCCATTCATAAATGAACAGCTTAAAATCCCCAGAAAGGGAAATCGCATGAACTCGGGCGTTTGTGATACGGTGGAAGTGATCACTAGTTGGAACGATCAGAAGTTCGGCGGTAAGGATAATCGGGTGGGCAAAAGCCCAAGTATTGGAAAGACTTAGAGATTTTAGGGGGTAACTTGAGGTATGTAGAATTGTATCCAGGGTGACGCCGGTTTCGATGATGGAAACGTCTAGATTCTTGCAGATCATGTTGAGGTTCTTCGAAAAGATGTAGTGAACTCTGTCAACTGAAATTTGAAGGGTCTCCACTGTAATCGGAACACACCGATCTCCCAGAAGCTTGTCGATTATATATTCCATCGCAAAGTTCATACGTCCATCGTTAGCTGTTGTATTCGTTTCTCTTTCATCAAATACTATCCCGCTAATACCGGATCTTAAGATTTCCACAGTGAAGGGAGAATTTGGAGTTTTCGCGGAAAAAATTGGTCGAAATCCCACGTCGTCGACCTGGAAGCAGTCGAAATCCCAACTAATGAATTTTATATACAGGGGAAGTGAGAGCTCTGTGGTGTGGTAAGATGGGCTCCGCGATGAGAGGCAGAATCTGGAAAATATTACAATTTTTATTGATTTAAGAAATTTTTGTTCAAAAACGCTAAGTATTGGAACAGTTGAGCTCTAGTTCAAAATTTTGTTAAAAATTCAATTTTGCAAAATGAGGGAAGTTTTGTTTTGCATGTTTTTGAATTGGCGTGAGACAGCAAAAAATTCAAAACTTTAAATCAAAAAATGGGCCTTAGCCTTAGCCTGAGCCTGAAACTACGCTTAAGCCTAAGCCTAAGTTTCAGCTTAAGTTTAAGCCTAAGCCTAGGTTTACGCCTACGCCAATTTTATTTCTTGAAAAAAAAACTGTATTTTTCTGAACAAGTCTGTGACAAAGTTTTTCAATCAAAAAATTTAAAAAAAATTAAATTAAAAAAAAAAAATAAAACTCAAACCTTTTATGTGACGTCATATATCGAGTGATACATTTCAAGCTCAAAAAGCTTATTGGTTTTGAGTCCATATAAAGAGAATAGTGTAATAAATGAAGAGACCGGTCGATAATATGTTTGATGTGCAGAGATAGAAAGGGCAATGTGAGAAACGGCAGAGATTTTCAGATAGTTTGCGCGCGCAGATGTGTGTGTGTGTGTGTGTGTGTGTGTGTGTGTGTGTGTGTGGCCTACACGTGAGGGGTCAACGGGAGGGAGAGACGAGACTGTGAGAAAAGATCCCATGTCCAAGAGGAGTACAATTTCCAAACTACAAACTACATAATACAAAGTTCGCAACTGGCTGGGTTTCAATTCAAAGAAAAATTATTTTGAAATGTTGATTTATTAAAGTTGCACTGGAAATTGCACGGGGTCAGTGAGAAAATGAGGGAAAGAATAGCAAACTACAAACTACAAACTACAAACTACAAACTACAAGATAATCCACGAGGAGTACAACAATCAAAGGTAATTTGAGTAGTTCCAAGGCGGGAAATCCGAAGTACAATTCAATTTGTAGTCTGGATTTCTATGGTTTTTGTGATATTGAACCTAGAAATTTGACTTTTAAAAATGTGTTTTTTTCCACTTCGAACTCACTGAAACTAGATTTTCATAGAGATTCTTTTCAATCTTTTGATCTACCTGTCCTAAGTAGGTCCTGTTGTGCAGAAGCTCGGCAGTACATTCTATAATTGAATAATCGAATGCTGGAAGCATCTGAAATTGGTAAAAGTTGCAGCGCTTGTCGTTATTGCCCAGTACCTTGTTCACGTTTAAAATTGGAAATTTCGAAATTGCTCGGAAGTCTTCGATGCCGAAAATGCAAATGTCATGTCTCACAGTCCCGGTTGCACAATGTGCAGCTCTATCGAGATATATCGGTACCCAACGGGCCAGTCTTCAAATTTATTTTCCAATTTAAACTATTTTCCAATAATACTCGTACCTGGAAATAGTAACAATAGCTGTGTCATTATGGATGCATTCATTTGTAAAATGACCGGGCATTTTGAGATCAGGGCTCATTTGAAAAGTTGAGATAAATTGCTCGTCAGCTCCATAGTCCTGTGAAGCTTAAGATTAACCTAAGCCAAGATCCTAAAACTTACTGTCTGGTTCCACTGATCTATGAAAATTGACAGATCAACTTCTTCCACCAACCATTTTACCGCAGCTCTTGACAGCGAAGAATGTACTGAACCACTTGAAATTTCGAGTTCATAATCCGAATTTTTCGAGTCTAAAGTTCCTAACGTTGTTTTAAGTTAAAAAAATTTCTTTTTTATTATTCACCATTTCTAAACAACTTCAAGGATTTCAGATCCCACTTCAAGTGCTTCTTCCTCCGTTCTGGAATCTCCCTAGACATGAACACATCATTGACTCCGCCGAGCAGCTCGAAAATCCGATCCAGCTCGTACACTGATTTAGTGATAACATCATGGTTCTGCAGAAGCATCAGGTATCCCCAGCCACGTAAAGATTCAAGTTTCTTCATGCAGTTGTAATGTGCCAAGTTAATGTTATGACCTTTACTATCATAGGATTCCGTTACTGAAATTTCAAGGAGGTGCACTAAAATTTGAGTAATACCTACCTGGAAGCACCACAACATTTGGCAGGCACTGCTCAAGCTTCTTCATTTTTCTCTGAAACTCTGCGGAAGAATTTGCATCTATTGCAAAACAGAAAACGTTTTGCGGGTGATATGAAGCCTGGACCTGCTTCTCGATAAATTCATAGTCAGCAAACACAATTCTAGCAAAAGCCGTGCCATTAAGCTTTAGAGGCTTGAATTGAGCAGTTTTGGGTATTATTCGGCTTTTGATTGCAGAGCAGGTAAGGTTGAGAAATGAGTTTTCGATTAGAGGGATTCGATTGGACCCGGTGAGGGATTGGAGGTACACCTGAAAGGCTCTAAGCTGAATCTAGAAAATTCAAAGTTAATAGAAACCAGTGAAACGTCGGCTGCTAACCTTATCTCCTACAAGTACTCGCCCGCAATCCACGTGTTGGGTTTCAGGCCGTTTGCAATAAAACCCTTGTTCTTCACATGACCTATCAACTGTCCTAAGGGCCTCAGTAATTCTTTTGTAGACGGCAAGCTCTCGGTCCACCGACAGTTTAGGATCTAAATAGCTGGAGTTTCTAGAGAAACCTAGAATCTCAAAATACATACCAAATTCTCCATGAAACAGGTTGAAAAGCGTTGTAGGTCTGCCTAGGTAAATGATAAAGGTACATGATAAAATTAGGAGAGCTGCAGAATAGAAAGGCTTTTTAGTAAAGCGCATGATGAATGTATTGAGACTGAAAAATTAGACTTAAAGCCTAAATTTGGAAGAGGGGCAAGTGGAAGATCCAATCTTGGGTGTGGTGTGGCAACAAAGAATAACTCAACAAAAAAAAATTTAATACGGAATTTATAAAGGTGTCTGGATTGAGACAGGTTATGCGAGAGAGAAAAAGAAACATTTCCCGTTAAACTAGGTCATAAATTTTTGGATTTATCGGGAGTTTTTTTGCGAATTGTTTCTTGATACTTTCCGGTTGTTTCCGATTTTAATATGGCTTTTTGAACTTGAAATTCGATTTTGGGATTACTGCATTACCGCTTCAATAGTTTTTTTGCTGAAGAATTACTGGACGCGTACTTGTGCGAGGTAGGTTAGCCGACGTTTTACTGGTACAAATTAATTTTGACTGGGTTGGCAAGCAGCCGACAATTTGAGAGTTTTATATATCCATTTTAGGGCAAGGGTTACTGTAGCTAGACTGCTTTAAGGTTACTGTAGAGAATCAATTCTAGGCGGAAAGTTACATTTTCGACTTTAATTCTACGATGTACATGTCTGTACATGACAAAAAATCACACATTCTTTATTGGAAAAAATATGGGATAAACTATTTAAATTTTTAATTAATACTCTGCACTTTAAAATTCATTCTCCATCCTTTTTTCCTCTTCTCGTAATCAATTGTGATCTCCGAAAAATTGTTGATTTTTATGGCGAAACTTGTAGGATCACTTGATCTGAAAAAAAGTGATAATTCTACCGTACCTACTGGCCATGAGAGCTTACTTTCTCAAAACTGTCCCTTCAAAGCTCGCCATCAAATCCATGATGCTCCTTTCGACAAGCTGCTCTTCCATAAAAGATCCCACCGAAAAATGGGTACCAACTTCTTTTCCAGCACTCACCCAATGCTGAATACAGATCAAGCTACCGTTTTCATGCTCGTGCCAAGCGTGCGCTCTTCTATTAGAGATCATATTGAACAACTAGAAGCTGTGCGGCTTGGATTATTAGGTGCCGGTAGTTGTCCAGTCCCGGTAATTTTAAAGATTTCAATGGGAAAGTTGAAGGATGGAAGATCGAGGTGAGAGTATCCAGAGTCTTGTGGGAATCCTGAGTGAAGATCGCCAAGGTATTGGTGACAAGATCCTTCAGATTATAAATAATATCATTGTCCGTATAAATGCAAGTAGTTTTCTCAATAATTTTCCGATCTCCCAGAAGCTTCTTCACTACATACCCCACCACTTCCTTAATGTTCCTATTGTTAATATGAATTTTGGAGCACAAGGGGGCCACACTGTCCACAGCGAGCGAGGGGCTGAGAGAGCCTAGAGAGGTACAGAAATGACGTCACCTTCTCAGTGGGGTCTCTCCTAGAGGACAGATGTCGCATGCACCATGTTGTACTGTTGTACATGTACAGGTCATCTAGAGACTCTACATAGAGACTATGTGAGATTAAGAGACATATATACAGTGCCGGCCATAAATATATCCCGTTTTCGATTTTTGATAAATTTACAAGTTTTCCAAACGAGCACAACTTAAAAACTAGAACTGTTATCGAAAAAAGTTCAACTGATGAAGTATTACCCATAATTAGGTCTACTCGTATTCAGTTGTTTAAATTGTTTACCGGTCATGACAAACAAAAATACAGCGGCCGACATATCGTGAGCCCGTTTTTGCAAACGTTTACTTATTCAACCGTTTTCTCGAAAACTAAATTTTTCCTGGAGATGTTGTGAAAGTAAAATAGTCTTCATACTACTTGCCAACATATGGATCTAGTCACTTTGTTCTGAAAAATCCAGAAAAAATTCTCTAAAACGTTTTTACTTGAGCATAATTGTACAAATTTGTAAAAACTATTATATTTTCAAGTACTACTTGTATAATTTTCAGTAAAAAAATAATCAATGAGCATTTTCGATTTTTGTGGTCAATTCGGTGCCTTCTTCTTCTTTCTCAATCCTGTCAAACATTTCTACAATTTGTTTCTTGAAGAACTGTGCAATTGCAGTCCTCTTGTTTTTATGAGTTGGAGTTGTCAAGCCATTTTGCGGTGAGAAGGCGATGGGAGTGAGATGTATGGCAAATACCCAAATAAAAAATTTTATAAGGGCATCTGATAATCTAGACAAACCCCTTCATGTCTTGGCCGATTGTGCTCTTTGGTGAGATCTACAAAGTCACGGAGCACATCTTCAGCGAGAGCCGGAATTTTGCACAACTCCTCGTAGGTCTTTCCCTCGATATTGTGCTCCAGATTGGCATGAGAAGCCAGGTACTGAAATTTTTCAGTCTTGAAGAAAATTGAATGAAAAAGTTTTACCTCTGGATCTGGAACGACGACTGCTACGAGCCATGGTTTTTCCTTATTCCCATGCACACAAATTTGTTGTACAAATTTTGATGAAATGTACAAAGACTCTGTGAGATCCGGAGCTACAAACTCTCCTTGAGGAAGTTTTAGTACGTTGTCGCGGCGATCTATAAGCTGGAGAGTTCCTTCAGGAGTGAATTTTCCAATATCTCCAGTCTTCATAAATCCATCTTCTGTGAATGCTGATGCAGTTGCTTTGGGATCCTTGTAATATCCTGAAGTGACGTTATGACCCTTTACAAGGACTTCACCTCCATTTTCATCGACAAAGTATCCAAGTTCCGCAATATCGACAAGTTTTATCGAGGTACATGAGATAGGCGGCCCAACAGATCCCAACATATCTCCAACCAACTGAATTGTTGTAGGCCCGGAAGTCTCGGTTAGGCCGTATAGCTCAAGGATCTCAATTCCAAAGGCTCCACGAGCAAATCTCATTGAGGAATTATCAGTTTTTGCAGCCGGAATCAGAAATTGTTTGATATTGGGGCCGAGAATCATCTGAATCTTGTGCAGAATATATTTGTCCACCAAAGTATCCCGGGTAGCTTTTCCGCTGAACATTGAACTTTTTTCGATTAAATCAATGTGATCGAATAACTAACGTCATTTTGTAATGATACAATTTGTAAGCTATTGCAGAGTTTAGAATCATCTTCTTCACCGGCTTATCCTGCACTTGGCTCATTACAGACTTATAGATCTTGCCTAAAACTCGAGGAACGCAGGCAAATGTACGTGGAGCAAGTGCTTGAATGTCCTCTACCAAAAGAGCTGGATCACCACGGGAGAAGCCGATTCTTCTGAAAATTTTTGTAACTTTAGAGGAAATTCTTTTAAAAAAAAAGAACACTTCAACAAATTTGTTTAAAAAATTATGGAAATTTCTAAAAAGTTGTAAAAAGTTTTGAAAGTTTCTGGGATTTTCTTGTAAAATTTGACAATTTCTACAAGTTTCTAGAAAAATCCGCAAACTTCAAGATTTTTCTAGAAATATTGGGAAATTTCCAGAAATTTTTTAGAAACATCTGGACACTTTTGTAGCTTTCTAGAAAAATTTGGAAAAATCTGAAACTTCTAAAATTTTCCAGAAAAATTTGAAAAAATAATAGAAACGTCTATAATTTTCTAGAAAAAATTTGTAAACTTCTATAATTTTATAGAAATATCTGAGCACTTCCAAACCTTTCTATAAACATTTGGGAATTTCTAGATTTTTCTTGAAAACTTTGGAAACCTCTAGGTGCTTCTAGAATTATCTGGAAAAGTCTAGAAACTTCCAGATTTTTCTAGAAAACTCTAGAAGTTAGAGAAATTGAAGTTTCCGCCAAAAACTTTTTTGAGAAAAATCTTACGATCCGATTTTGAAGTGCGCAAGAGTGCAGTGTCTCTCGTACACATGAGCCAATGGAAGATAAGAAAGATACGAATCCAGCTCCCCCTCAACATGCTCAAATTCTTCGCAGGCAACTGTTGTAGAGCACAAGTTCAAGTGAGTCAGCATGGCTCCTTTCGGACGCCCAGTAGTTCCAGAAGTGAATGAGATTGTTGCCAGCGTCTCAGGTGTTGGTGGAGCATGTGGACGATGCTCATGCTTCTTTCCCAGTTCTACAAACTCATCAAAACTCCACAATTGGAAATTATTGCTCTCCGCCATTGCCTTCATCTCATCGGATACCTTGTCAAATTGTACAATGTATTTCAAACTTTTTGACAAATAGGTTTTGTCTTTGATGAGTTCTGAAAATGAAAACCTATTAGAATCTTCACTGCAATTGCTAGATTACTCACGAGTAGTCTTATCTTCACTATCGACAAACATTAACGGGATTTCACAAAGGTTGGTTATGTAATGCATATCTTCATTGGGTATATTATCGTATATTGGAACAGAAACATTGCTGAAGTTGTGAATTGCCATGTCGGACAAGACCCACTGAAATTAAAGAATTTAAATTACATGTCATATTGATCTCTCCACTTATGACTAAATGAAAAAATTAATAAAAAATCTTTTCTGGGGTAGTAAATGAGTACCTCTGGCTAAAACTGACGTAACTTCAGAACCTAATTGGCTACAAAAATGATAAATGTATTTTCCAAAAGTTAAATTTATGAAAATGTTTTTGGTATGTTTTCAATAAAATATATTATTTTTTCTTTGAGATATTACAGTTTGTATAAGTAGAACTACTGTTTTCAACTGAAAAACTCGAAGTTTACTTAAATTTTTTGATATTTTCAGTAACAATCATAAGCTTAAATTTTATTTTTAATATGAAAAAAAATGAATATTAATTTATTTTGCAAAGCTTTATTAAAATTGACCAAAAAATTATTTTTTTCTGAAAATAAATTTGGCGGTATTTTCTACAATTATCTCGAAATTTCTAGAGCCTTCCAGAAAAATCTGATAACTTCCAGAAAGTTGTAAAACAATTATGAAAACTTCTCGAACTTTTTTTTAAAGGAAAATCGGAAAACTTTTAAAATTTTTAAAGAAATATCTGCAAACTTCTATAATAAGAGAACTCATTTTATCGAATTTTTTTGACCAAAAAAGTGGACCAAAAACTTCTTTTTTTTCATTTCAATTAGGTAAAATGCGTCAAATTGATTTATTTAACGTGGTTGCATCATATACTGACAAAATTTGTGCTTTAACCCTGCTAGATGACTTGAAAAACTAAAAAATTGAAATAAATTCAATTCTAAATCAAAAAATCATGACAACATTGAAAAATTTCAAATAAATCTATTAAAAATCCACAGATATTTTTAATGCACTAGAAAAAGTTTCTTCCAGAAAATCAATTCAAAAAATTTAGTAATTGTGCTTGCTGGGCCCGTGAGCTGTCAGAGCCTTTTTTTACCTCTGGTCGATTTTTTGAGTAAATCCCAATATTAGACTTATCGCCAATCTCAATTCCCAACTTTCTGATAGCTTGTGATACATTATCAGATATTTCGAATGCTTGCTCATACGTTATCCATTCCCATTCCAATTTTCCATTTTTCATCACTCTCTTCCCTAACATTTCTTTTCCACCGACAGTTGGTCCGCGGCGAATCTGAAAAAATTTATTTGTTTTATTTTAAAAATTTTTTTAAATCTGAAATCTACCCCCGCATAAGTAGTCAGTATTCCAATGAACGATTCGTGTCGAAGTGGTTTGTCTCCGAGCCATGCAGACTTTCTACTTCCATCTGCTTGAACAATTGATTGATTTTTCAAATCGCATCTTGGTTCACGACGTTTCCCGAAGAAAAAGCCACGATCTTGAGCTGCAAGTGAGCCCTGAACAATTTTTTTTGCACTGAAACCTCAAAATTCTAGTAACTCACAGTCTTCAGAAGATTGGAACGCCGGATCTGAGAATTTGCTCGGCGAGCCAAAAACCGCACACTTTGATTGAGCATGGTTTGACGAGAAATGATTGAAATTTAACTTCAGAAAAAATAACTTGCAGAGAAATTAAAATGTCACGTAGTGGGTTTTTTATTATTTTTTTTCGAAAATTTGAATGATTTGAAATTTGAAATTGAAAAAAAGACAAAACAAAGAATTATTTATTTTCTTTTCACGCTGCGAGACCATGGTGAGAAATTCAAAATTTCTGAATATACTTTTGGTGGACAATTCAAATGTTCAAACTGTTAGAAAGTTCTAGAAAAATCTGGAAAATTCTGGAATTTTCTTTTAGAAATTAGAAATATTTATAATTATTTTTCAAAAATTCTGGAAACTTTTAGATTATTCTAGAAACATATAAGAAAGATCTAGAATTTTCTAGAAAAAATTTTGTCGTCTAGAATTTCGTGGATAAATCAGAAAACTTTTGGAATCGTCTAGAATATTTATAGAAAAATCTGGAAACTTCTAGAATTTCTAAAATAAAGTATGTAAACTTTTAAAATTTTCTACACATCTTTCAGCAATCTCTAGAACTTTCTATAAATATCTGGAAACGTCTAGATCTTTTTTAAAAAAACGTTTGAAAACTTATAAACTTTCTTTAAAAAATCTGGAATTTTTTAAGCTCTAATCAGAAAGTTGCTTGACGGATACGTTTTGGTAGATTCAAGTTCTAGTTTTGTAAAAATTGTTGTGTCCGCTGAAGTATTTAAAAAACGAAAAATTATTTTATTGAAGAAAATAGAGTTATACAAATTCTTCTCTCTTCTGTACTTTGAAGTTCAATCTCCATTCCGGTGTGGAAATCTGTTGGAATTCCTCGTAGCCGATGACAATCTCAGAGAAGTTGTCGATATTGATTGCAAAGCATGGCGGATAATTTGTTCTGAAAAATATTTCAAATCGTGTATTCAGAGTGACTATTTGTATTTATTACAGTACTTTCATTGTCAACCTTCACTCCACAGTACTACCGAATTAACTTCCTTATTTTAGAACCCTATTATTGTCGGCTGCTGGAAAATGCCAAAAACTTTTACCTCCACGAAACTCTCTCTTCAAACGTGCTCAAAAACTCTTCATACTTCTCTTTTACATGGTCTTCAGTCAAAAACATTCCAATAGAAAAATGGGTTCCAGCTTCTTTTCCATCATCCAGCCATTTATTAATAATAAAGTCGACGTCATCTTTGTAGTAAAAATATCGCGCGTGTACTCTTTTATTAGATATCAGATGCATGTTCTCAGTATTCGGAACAACCAGGAGCAGGGAACCTTGGATTATAGGGTGCTTGAAGTCTGCATTGTCAAGTATTCTCAAAGATTTCAATGGGAAACTTGACGGGTGAAATATTGAGGAGAGAGTGTCAAGAGTTTTGCGTAAATCTCCTGTGTAAATCTCCAAAGTATCGGTGACAAGATTCCTCCCATTTTGAAAAGCATCAGTATCCATTCCAATGCAAGTATGTGTTGCGATAACCTGCCGGCCTCCCAGCATCTGTTTCAGGATATAATTCATAACTTCCCCGAACGTCGTATTAAAAACTGCTCGTTCAGTACTACCACCAATTTCTAGACCTAGGAGAACATATTCTTGACTTGATTCTTTCGCCTTCCAAATAGCTTTAGTTGTCTTGTAGTAAGTCTCATTAATTTTCAGACTTGTCTTGGTCCAACAAAGCTCTTGGATATGTAATGGGGAGGTTTTCTCACAAAATTGGATAGAGGGGCATCGCATGGATAATTGAATTCTTAAAAAAGTTTAGTGGTTTATAGAATACACAAAATTTTTGTCTCACCTCAAATTTGGCTCCAAATATTTCAGTACAGATTTCAAATTCAAATAGGAGAGTTGCATGGTGAGTCGATATGATTTGTGGAGGACACTGTCTGTGGGTGGAGCAGAAAAGAGCAAACTGTCAGCAGCGAGCAAGAGAGCCTGAAGGTAAACAGAAGTGCCGTCAAATGTCTCTCAGACGACGTGCACACAACATTGAAGAGGTCACGTCAAAAGACTGTGTGTTTTCAGGAGACATAGACAACAAATCTTTCACAGAGTTTTACATAGGCCACACCAACTGTTCAGAGAAGACGTGAAACCCCAGTAAGAATTATTTAGAAATTTTATTAGAATTTGAAAATCCAGTAAATATTCAATAAACGGTTAACTTTATGCTGAATTGCTTCGAATTTATCTTATCTTGAGTGACAGTGACATGGATTTCCAAATCGTCGCTTGCTGGTAGGATGATCCAACATGGTCTGAAATAAATTTTACAACTGGAATATTAAAAGTAAGCAAAAACTTACTTTGTGTGCAATGCACGCATCGCGCCAGGTATTTGCATGAGTTTTTGAACGCACTGCCTTTTTGACTTCTTATCAATGTACCCAATTCAATATTTTAGTCGTAACATACAATTGATTTGGCAGAACTTTGCTCGCTGCTGACAGTTTGCTCTTTTCTGCTCCACCCACAGACAGTGTCCTCCACAAATCATATCGACTCACCATGCAACTCTCCTATTTGAATTTGAAATCTGTACTGAAATATTTGGAGCCAAATTTAAGGTGAGACAAAAGTTTTGTGCATTTTATAAACCGCTAAACTTTCTTAAGAATTCAATTATCCATGCGATGCCCATCTCTCCAACTTTGTGAGAAAACCTCTCCATTACATATTCGAGAGCTATGTTGGAACCAAGAAAATCTTAAAATCAATGAGACTTACTACAAGACAACTAAAACTACTAGGAAGGCGAGAAAATCAAGTCAAGAATATGTTCTCCTAGGGCTAGAAATTGATGGTCGTACTAGTACTGAACGAGTGGCTTTAAATACGACTTTCGGGAAAGTGATGCCATCATATGTGCTGAAAAAGATTCTGGGAGATAGGAAAATTATCGCAAAGCATACTTGCATTAGAATGGATATTGATGCTTTCCAAAACGCAAGGAATCTTGTCACCGATACTTTGGAGATTTACACTGGAAATTTACGCGAAACACTGGAATCTCTCCCCTCGATCTTCCACCCTTCAACCTTCCCATTGAAAGCTTTGAGAATATTGAGAAATCTACATATCAAACACCCAATAATCCAAAATGTCCTGCTCTTGGTTGTTCCGGATATTAAAAGCATGCGTCTGGTCTTTAATAAAAGGGTACATGCACGATACTTTGATATCGGAGAGACCTTCAAGTTCATTCATCATTGCTGGAGCATGGAAAAGAAGTTGGAACCCATTTTTCGGTTGGACCGTATTGGTCTAAAGACGATGTAAAAGCGAGTTCTGCCCGGCTATTGAAGTATTTCGGACCGGCAATATCGAGGCGGTGAGCTTTTTTTTTGCAATTTCTAGCTGGGTTTCACGTATTTTAGTGTAGAAAATGTACTGGTTTGTTAAAGAACGGTGAATTTTATTTTTTTACAGGTTAATGGAGCCACCAAGTGTTGCCATGAACATCGACAATTTCTCTGAGCTCGCCATCGACTACGAGGAATTTCAAGAGGAATGGAGATTGAACTTCAAAGTACAGCCCAGAGAAGATTTTTAATAACTCTATTTCTTCTGTGTTTTTTCAGTTTTTCTTTTCAAGTTTATGTATAAGACAAAAAGTAAAATTTTAGGAAAAACTGAATTCACATAAAATTGTTTTATAACAATTTCAACTCAAATATGATTTGCAGACTTATTATAATTTGACCCAATAAAGCTTTTGGATTTGTAGTAAGCAGATTTTATGACAAACTAGGAAATAAAGGGCATCGCACGGATAGTTCGAACCTGAAGGAAGTGCATCGGTTTATAATTTGGCTCCTATTTAAAGATCTATGGCATCTAAGGTTTGTCTCAAAATATTTCAGCACAGATTTCAATCTCAAATATGATATGGAGCACACTGTCTGGGGCGAGCAAAAGAGGAAGAGAACCTAGAGAAGTACAGAAATGACGTCACTATAACAAAGGGGCCTCTCATATAGAACATATTTTGAAGAGGTCACGGCAAGAGACTGTGAGTTTTCAGGAGACATAGACAGCCATGTCTTTTTTTTAATTTTTTTTTTTTATAAAAAAACAATTTTATTACAAACCAAAACAAGTTCGCAGATTGGTGCGTTGGTTGTACAACTTCACGAGCAGGTGTGTGGAGCATCTGCAGCTGAAGCTGCTACTTTCTGGGCATGTGGCTTAATAAACAAGTGCATCTGGTGCTGAAGCTTGCGGTAGAAGGTGGCATCAGAAGCTGTGTTTGTTGATGCAATGGAGACGACGGCCGAAGATGTCTTGATTAAAACAAGAACTGAATTTATTCAAAACTATTCTGGTCTCATCGACTTTTATTTAATTTTTTGCTTGACCTTCACGTGGAATATCAAGATTTTATTATTTTATTAAAATAAATTTAAAATTTTTAAAATTTGATTAAAATGGGAATTGGGAAACAATTCTTTCTGCAGAAATAAATGACCAGATCTTACAGGGCAAGTAAATTCTCTACTCCCACCGATTTACCCATGCCTTAGCTGTGTTAAAAAACCTTGCGTTCAAGCAAAAGTGGAAGAAATTACAGTTTTACGGTAGCAGGCAATGTAGCCAAATTCTTTTGACTCTCGAAATACTCACAGTCGAAAGATATTGAAGTTTCAAAGTATTTCAAGTTTTCAGTCAAAATTTAGTTTGAAAATCAGGCTTTCAAACTTGTTTCCAAAGTTTGACCTAGACGATGTTTCCGGCAGTGAGTTAAAGGAGGTCTGAAGGCTAGTACGATTACGAACGTTCCACATTTATGAACAAACATACGCTAATTTTAGCCAAAACTCTGAATTTTGCCCACTTTTCTGTGTCGCAGCGGACCGAGATTGACGTTTTTTAAATGATCATATTTTATTTCATAGTGTGGTAATTTTTCTCGCATTATTTCGTTGATAAGATTACATTTAATAAATATAGGTAACCAATTTCAATGATTTTGGTTTTATATCGTCTTTATATGTACTTCAATCAACGAAAAAAAAGAGATATACTACCAAACTAAGCAATAAAGGATCGCTGCGACCCAGAAAAGCTGGCAAAGTTCAGAATTTTAGCTAAAATTGGGGTTATTTTTCCGCCATAAATATTTTTGAAAAGTTTCATTGCGAAATTCGTTTATCTCGCCAAATTCGTCGATCCTTCTCTATGTACAAAAATATTTCAATTTATCCAAAAATGAATTCCAAAAATTCAAGCCAAAATTCAAACAAGAATACAAAAAATGCGAAAATTAAGAAAAAATACATAAATTTTCCTCATAGTGATATGTTTTGTTATTATAGTTAAAAATGCGTGAAGCTTTTTAATTATGATCCCTCAGAACCACATTAAGAACCACAGCCAGGTCAAGGCCTGTAGTTTTCAAGCCTTGAAGCTCATTAGCAAACCGAATTATTTATTTCAACATAGAATTATAAAAAACAGCAAGAAAATACTTCACAGTTTCACGTGTTCTAAAAAAAATAAACAAAACGAGCTGAATTATTATTTTTTATTTTTGACCTTCTAGAAGGTCAAAAAGATAAGATCAGAAAATTTTTGCTATATAAGCAGGCTAAACACAGAAACAAATCAGTCTTCTCAATCAAGAGAACACGCAGATGCCGATGTCTACTGCCATCAAAATGCTTCCAAGCACATTTCTTCTTGTCATGCTTTGTGGTTTGCGGTCAAAGAAGTTGGCTTCTCTCATTTTCTATTACAGTTGCATCTTCCGCTGAAGAATTGAAGGCTGGCGGTGACATGGACGCGAAGATGAAAGAAATGCAGGAACAATCGAAGAAATCAATGGAGGAGATGAGTAAGGGGTTCGGGGTGAAAATCGAGTTGAATGAGAAGACCACTCCCACAATGGTGGAACAACACGTCAAAGATTTTCGAGACAACATTAAAAGTGTATTCAAGCTCACTAATGTGCAAAACTTGGTTTGTTATTAATTGAAAAAAATAACTGTTATTGAAATTAAGACTATCGATGAATCGCTCAGAGCGAAATCAGATAAGATGTCATGCGAGGACCGCGGAAACTTTTACTTAACCAACTCAAAAAAACATGCTTCTGAGTTGCAAAAATTCTTGCTTTGTTTGGTATGGACTTTGACAAAATGGACGAAAAAGAGAGAGCTTATATGGTTAGTTTAACAACAAGAAACATACATAGATGTTCTAATTCTAGTTTAATTGTTTTCACTGGATCAACCCGGTTCAAACTCAACTTGGGTGCTCTATTAAGAAGTGTGCCGCTGAGTATATAGTTATTTGCCTCCTTGGCCCAAAGTGAGGAAGACATACTTAAGGCAAAAAATAATAATAGTGTTTTTCAGTGAAGAAATCAAGGCTTCTGACTATAAATCATCCGATGATTTCAAAGCGGGTAAAGCTGAAGCTGCCGAAATCGAAGCTAAATCGGAAGCAAATACTTCGTTCTCCACCATTGCTCTCTTGATGCCCATTCTTTCTTTCTTCTTCTTGTAAAGTGTCCCATGTCTTGAAATGAATTGTGTGAATTGTGTTTTTTGTCTTTTATTTCATACAAGCAGCCGTTTGAACACTCCATGGAGGGTCTTGACTTTGTTCGCTAATTGGGAAGCTTTTAAGAACACTTCGAAATTTTCCAGGAATCTACGGATAACTTGGGAATAATCTTGAAGACTTGAATTCTTCGAAATTTCTTTTCCATGATTTCACAAAGTTTCAAAAAACCACATAAGTTACACTTTATTCAAGAACTCTTATGATCCTCATTGTTTGAATTTTTTGAATTTTTTCTCGAAAAGTCTACAAAAAAAGACTAAATGGTTTCAGAAGTTTCTATGCGGTTTTGTAAATCTCGATCGGTTTGATACAGACCAAAAATCATTGGAACGGCAAAAAATCATCGAGGATTTCACCAACATGTGGCTTGTCAAAACAATCATCTTGAACCAACTCGTGAAGACAAAATATTAATTTTAAAAGTTCCGTTTTCCTTGATGAGTATTCCTATTGTTTAAACCACAATTGCATGCAACATATCCTTTTGAATGTACGAATATTCCAGTTTTAGTTCAAACGCAATATCCGGTAAAAAAAGACCACCAGCTTCTAAGTGCTCCAATGGAAAGTTTTCGGAATAACTGTGCAACTCGTCTGTTAGCTCACTTGCCTTTTTCATATAAACACTCTTGTCTATAAACACTACTAATTGATTCCCCATGTCCTATAAAGTTGCGTAAAATGTTCGGCAGTTCCTATGTAGTCAAATATATTGTAGAATTTTTCCCAATTTTGTGTTTAACGTTCAATGTATGAAATCATTGCATGATTCATACCTCAATCAAGCAAAAGCCAAGGAATTTAATAATGGATTAATAATTGAATTATATTTTTATTTATTGTTTTAATTGTTAATAACGTCTAAGTCAAAAACAATCATCCTTTGATGTACGCCGACTTTCCTCCCACCTTTTTCTGTCCCCATCAAACTCTCTTATCCCTAACACCACAGCATCTTGGCTCCGCCTATTTTTCCTACCTATATATACCATCTCCAATATTGTATTATTTATCTTTCCTATTTGTACCAATAAATGAATGTAGAACCCCAGCCGGCCCTTACCGTTTAATTCATTCAACGTTCAGATAGCTCCTAACGTTGTCAAATGTCATTTAGTTTCAGATGTCAGTCTATTGCATTGTATTTGTGTTCTAACTTTTGTGTTGACGTATTAAAAAAATTATTCCAAAATAACACGAGGTAACATCGATTCGGCTTACAGATCATAGGCTACACCAACTGTTTCGAAAGTCGTGAAACCCTAGCACAAAAATTTTAGAAATTCAGAAATTTTATTAGAACTTGAAATTTCAACAAATCTTCAATAAACGGTTAACTTTATGCTGAATTGCTTCGAATTTATCTTATCTTGAGCGACAGTGACGTGGATTTCCGAATCGTCGTTTGCTGGTAGAATGATCCAACATAACCTGAAATAAATTTTACAACTGGAATATTAAAAGTAAGCAAAAACTTACTTTGTGTGCAATGCACGCATCGCGCCAGGTATTTGCATGAGTTTTTGAACGCACTGCCTTTTTGAGTTCTTATCAATTCCAACAAATTCCCAACATGTCCCAACTGGCCGGGCTTGTTGTACCCAATTCAATATTTTAGTCGTAACATACAATTGATTTGGCAGAACTTTGACGTTTAGAAACCTTGGTGATCGGTTCTCAAGCTGATGTCTAAGAACGAGGAGTTGTGTGGAGTGGTAGATCGGATCGTCAAACTCGACTGGATCCTTGATTATTATAGATTTCAACGGGAAACTCGAGTCTTCAATGATCGGCCGAATTTTGCTTGCGATTTCATTTGCATGACCAGATACCAGCTTCAGATGTCGGATCTTGAATCTCATGTTTAATGGAATCCGTAGAATTCCAAAACTATTGATTGATAAAGTAGATAGGTGAACCGGAGTCTTTCGGCCACAGAAAAGCTTCTCCATGATATACTTAACAGCATCATGAAGTTTTCGATCATAGGTAAGCTGCTCATTTTCTAAACAGTCGCCATAATTATCCGTCTCCATGACTGCAAACTCAATGACCTGTACAAGTGGAGGCTCCGGTGGAGTGTTGGGTACTTCCCTTCTGTCCTCCCGAGCTTGAATTCGAATTTTGTTCAATCTATTAATCTCCATTAGTCGGCTCAAATCGGCATTCGGATTTCGAGAGTGTGTCATCAAACCTAGAACTTCTCTTTCCAATCTCATTCTCTCAGCCATGTACGTTCTGTGATCCAGTAATATTTCATTTTGTTCCTCAATTTCCAGATCAAAATCGATGGAACCAAACACATCCAAATCTGTATTATACGTCAGCAATACCGCTTCCGAGGTTTTGTAGACATCAACCTCATAGCTGATATCGTTAACAACTACGCTGTTTGTACACAATTTCAGCTTGTTGATAAAAAGAGGTGCTGATTTTTCTGCAGACTTTAGTGATGGGCAACGACGGGACAGTTGGAATCTGAAAAATTATTTTTGTAAGTGGTTGAAAATCGAAAAAAATAAACCTGATATTTGGATTCAAATAAGTGATAGAGGCTATGACAGATTGATAAGCGAGCAGCATAATCTGAAACAAAAATTATTGCATAGAGAATCCAGTGGGGAACGTAAGAAATCCAGGGATTGTACAGAGAAAAGAATGAGAGAAACAAGAATAGAACATGTATAACGCGCTAGCTACCTACTTATTGATTTTTAGGGTCCATTTATACGTTCTGTGCGCGTTTCCAGCCGAGCCGGGAAGAGGGGGAAACAGGGAAGAGGCCAAGCACAGTGGTGTCAGGGTGTCCCATCACGGTTAGATCCTCGTAGATCTACAAAAAATGTGGTAGAAGAGACGCAGAGTTTTAAACTGATTTCGCATGGTTAAGAACGTGTTGACGTCACATTTTTTTGGGCGAAAAATTTCCGCATTTTTTGTAGATCAAACCGTAATGGGACAGCCTGACACCACGTGTCACATTCATACCAGTCACACGCACGGGCTAATTATTTCCCCCGTCAAATTTTTTCCCGCACGGGCGATAGCAATCGCGCCCTAATGCATTCTTGAAGAGTGGAAAAGACGTGGAGAGTGGTATGCGCTGAGAAAAAGAGCACATTGAAAAGAGCGTGCCGTCGTGGCTGGGGGCCCTAGGTTTTCACTGTTGAATTTGTCTTCCCCGATAAAAATTCGAATCTCGATTTCGCGGGCACTAGGAAAAGCAATAAACCCGTGCACACAATAAAGATGACGTCATGCAATAGGCCTCACGAAAAAGTTTCCCGCAATTTTTGGACGTCAAACTGTGAGGGATTCAGCTGAATAGTTCAATTTTCATCCGTCTTTATAATACCATTTTTTCTCGATCAAAAAGTTAATTTTGAAGAAAAAAAACGTTTCTGAACATTGATCATTTGATTTTCTTTATAGTTCGACTCCGCATCAAATTTCAAATTTCTTCGGAAGAATCGTTATCAAAAACTGATTAAAAATGAATAAGAGGCTTATCACTCGCGAAAAATTGCGTAAAAGTCATTCGCTGACTGAACAAGCAATCACAGGATGAAGTTTTTCATTTTATTTTCATTTTTTCTCCTGCACTTTACACAGACTTCCAGCTATTCCTTTTGCCCGGATGGGTTTACCGAACTCAATGGTTACACCTGTATACAGGTTAGTAGGTCTATTATTTTCTGTAATATAGTTGGTCCTTGTTAAGGTGAGCGCAAATAAAAAAAGTTCGTAGATGCATTGGCCGCATGTCAAATGTTCTCCGGTGGGAGTTTGGTGTCAATTCATAATTCGATTGTAAGTTGAGCAACCCGCTAGATGTCTGCTGCTAGCATCCGGTATATCATCTTTTCAGGACAACAGAGCACTTGTTCAATCTTCAATCTCATACGATCCTAAATGGATCGGGCTGATCTGCAGTGACGCCAACAAGCCATGCAACTGGACGGACCATAGTTCCGACACCTCCAACTATAACAACTTTGATGCAGGTAAAATGTGACAGCTAGAAATGGATGCTGAAATTAGAAAAAAAAATATTCCAGGAAACCCGAATTTGTATGCCGGAAATTACACGTTGATGGCGCAATCGGGCAGCGCGGCTGGAAAGTGGGTGTCCGCTGATGATTTTTCGCAGTTTAGATATATTTGTGAAGTTGCAGAGTAAGAATTTATCTGTAGAACCATCTGAAAATCTGAAAAAAAAATTTACAGCGACCACCGCCGCCATATCCACCAGAGCACCTGCAACGACGCCCGAAGCTCCAGGACGTTGTCCAGCGGGATCCTCAAGTCTCAATGACATTACTTGTGTTAAGGTAGGTTTCACAGAGGCTTCTGATCAAATTAATAAAACATTTTTTAGTTATTCGATACGCCGATGATCTTCCAGGGTGCAAACCTTGTGTGTAGGAATATTAGTGGCGGAGGCAACTTGGTTTCAATTCATAGTGCAGAGGTAATTATTTTTAAAGTATGGACTTAAGTGTTAATCTTCAATTTCCAATTTCAGGACAACACGGCGCTCTTGAACCTTGCTGCCCTCAACAATAAGACCAAAACAATTTGGCTCGGCTTGACCTGCCAATCTCCGTCACCTTCCTCCTGCGAATGGACTGATGGCTCTGGAACAACTAGCAACTATAACAACTTTACTAGCGGATATCCAAAACCTGTTAGAGGACCGCGCGGCTACATGTGGGCCTTGGGAAGTGATATAGGGAAGTGGTTCTCGTCGGATGAAGACTACTCCACTCACAGCTTCTTTTGCGAAGTGCCCAAATCAAGTAATGTGTCGGCTGCTGAAACTCCGCTAATTTTGATTTTTCACTTTTGCTACTCAGTAAACACATACTTGCTCAGTGAACCTGACGCCCGGGAATTCTGCCTGAGCCTTTCAGAAGACTTGGTGTCAATTCACTCCCAGGCTGAGAACGACTTCATCCAGTCCTTGATCAGCAATACGGTGATTGATGAGTTTAGAACTGGAGCTGCTACTGATGGAGTAGGAAAATATTGGGTTGACGGGAGCTTCTTCGATTATTCCAACTTTGGGTATTTTGGCACAAACCTCGGAAAATGCTCAAGCCTGTCGATGAGTGGGAGTGTGGTTTCGAAGGGGCAATGGTTGAGCAATGACTGTAGCAATAAGATTCCATTTATCTGCAAGCATCCAAAGCATTTTTCAACGCCAGCACCTTATGTCTCTGGGCAATGTAATGAAACTCAGTTTTTATCTGGAAAAGGAACGGTGAGTGAAATCAGACCTCTATGACACTTCAAAATACACGCAACTGCAGTTCTACTCTCCGAACTACTCTTATGGCTTTTCCGGCTACCCAAATCCGTGCACCTACCTAATCACTGAGCCTCCAGGAACCATTGCTCAGCTTCGATTCGCGGAGCTACACCTTCCATTGGGACGGACAATAGTTCTCTACTCAGGAATAGATGAAACAAAGCCACTTGCTATAGTTACCGAAAACACTTTCGAGGTCTATAGCTCTACTACAAACGTGCTTAGAGTCGTGTTCAACTGTCCGTTAACTACTATTGACAATTACATTTGGGCAGTAAACTATGGAACTGATCTTTCTTGAGTTGATTTTCTGAATGAATGATTATGCAAGCTGTAGCGATATTCCACAGAAACACTCCAGAGAATTTAGATTGCCACCACTGATTTTCATGAACATCCAAGTTCACAATCCAGTAATATGTATTCCTGGGAACCTTTAATTTGTAAATTTCAATTCAAGTACAGTAATATTACAGTAGTACTACATAGTTTCAGTTCTAATCATACAGTATT
This sequence comes from Caenorhabditis elegans, assembly GCF_000002985.6. Lineage (NCBI taxonomy): Eukaryota > Metazoa > Nematoda > Chromadorea > Rhabditida > Rhabditidae > Caenorhabditis > Caenorhabditis elegans. The sequence goes on along the minus strand of NC_003280.10, from coordinate 920,646 downwards.
ACATATTTCAACACACTGATCATTCGATTCTCTTCATAGTCCGGTTCCACATCAAAATTTAGATATTTCGAAAGAATCGTTATCAGAAGCTGATAATCATAGTTAAGAGGCTTATGACTTGTTGAAAATTTGCGTAAAAGCCATTTGATTTCTGAAAAAGAAGTCGCGAGATGAAGTTTTTCGTATTATTTCTTCTGCAATTCGGGGCAATTTCTCCCTCAAAGCTTTTTGATTGGTAAACAACACCAACCACAACTACTCGTGACTATTCTGGCTGCCCCAGTGGCTTCTCTCTATTGAATGATCAAACTTGTGTGCAAATTAGTAGGTGTACTCATTTCTAAGATTGAATTCGAGTTTCAGGTGAACACAGATAAAAAGTTGTAAAGTTGTAAAACTTAAACTTCAGGCAACCCCGATGTGAGCGTCAGACAACATGTATCTCTGTTGCAATCGGGAAGTTTCGCTGGAAAATGGGTGTCTAATCAAAACGCGCTGTTGGGATATATATGTCAAGTTCCCTTACCGAGTAGTACCGTAACTATTGAAACTATCACCACCACCTACATAAGAAGTACAACTACAACTCCACGTAGTCCAGCACGTTGTCGCGATGGGTTCACGAGTATCAATAATAATGCAACTTGTGTTAAGGTGAGTTGTTTGAATGATTTCTAAAATTTAAATTTGAATTTTCAGTTGCTCAATACACCGATGCTCTTCCAAGATGCAAATTTGGCGTGTCGAAATATTAGTAAACTAGGAAATTTGGTTTCAGTTCATAGCGCACAAACACTATGGAACTCCTATTCCTTGCACCTACATAATTGTTGCACCACAAAACTCCATTCCTGAAATTCGATTCACGGATCTGATCATGGACTCTTCTAATTTGAAAATGATGCTCTACGGAGCAATTGATGACGTCGGCCCATTCGCAATACTTACTAACGATGACGTTTATAAGTACTACAGTTCGTATACTAACGTGCTGAAAGTGTCCTTCCAGTGCAATCCGTGTAATTCTGATGGTTACAGATATGCAGCGGATTATAGAAGTGATCTGGATTAATTTTTATCTTATTTTACAATAAATTTGCAGACTAACTTACAGAACTTCCACAGTACCATTCAAAAAGTTTACACTAAATATTTTATTCTAAAATTGAGCAATTTAAAATTTTTCCACTGCAGTAAACAAAAACACTTTATTGTCTTAAAAACAAGCATTACTCCAGTGGATTTTTATTATTGCCACCACTGATTTCTTGAACCTCCAACTTCACAATCCAATGATTCTCCTGGTTTTCCTCTGCTTGTAGAGTTATAAGGAGTTCCGCAGTGTTCTTCATTCGAACAACGATCAGGGATGGTTCCGATCTGAAAATCAAACAAGGAATCGTGAGAAATGTGCACATCAATCCTGCAGGAACAGTATTTCTACAGCAACATAACTTCTAGAGTTATTTTACAGTGCAGCTACAGTAATCCTACAGTTCAACTAGATTGAACCTGCAGTGCTACTACAGTAGTCCTATAGTACCACTACAGATATCACACAGGATCTCCACAGTAATTTTACAATGCCACTACAGTTATCATACAGGACACCTACAGTAATCCTACAGTATTGCTTTACAGGACCTCTACAGTAATCTTACAGTACCGCTACAGTTGTCATACAGGAACTCTACAGTAATCTTATGTACAGTTCCACTAAAGTAATTCTGCAGTGCCACTACAGTAATACTACAGATCCACTAGAGTGGTTCTACAGTACCACTACCGTATTAAAACTAATAAGCTTACCTTCTCAATTTGCCAGAACTCTCCGCAAAATCTCGAGCATCCTCAAAACAAACTTTGGCTAATTACTCCTTTGTAAAGGTAAAACTATATACCGATCCAAGATCCCGTCCATTTTCCACGAAACTTTTGGTCAACTTCAAAAAATCATTAATCATATATTTGCTCATTTTCTTCACGAAAACATTTCGATGGCCATATCGCAGATTAGCTAACCTAGCAATTGCGACCTGTGTGCTGATGCAAAGTTGCCGGGAAATTTGAATAATGGGGTCCGCAAAATGAGAGTCTCCGTAAATGGACAGGGATTTCAGTGGGAAGCTGGAGAATGTGAGCAGCGGCTTGATTGTGTTGAGCAACTTCTCGGTTTCCCAACATCCTATATCTAGTTCCGAGATTTTGAACTTTAAAGTTTTCGGTAACCGAAGTACTCCTTGTGGCTTGATAGACAGTTTTTGAATGTTTACTTGAGCTCTACCGCCGATCAAGTTTTCCACCAGATACTTCACAGCGCTGTGAAGCCGTCTAGAATATTTCAAAACCTCCACCCGTTTCTCTCCAAGAATCGGTGGCGCTGAAAACCAGAGCTGCCGTGGATGTAGTACTCCAGACTCTAATTTTAGATACTGGGTGAGTGGCTCAGCCTCCTGTATTTCAAGTGGAACTTGGCTTTTACTCAAGCGAGCGATAGAACGAAGAGCATTTGCCTGGTGAGCAAGTACTTTTTCATTGAATTTTTCCTGCTCTGCAGCTCGAACTTCTTCATCCTCTATTTGAGCGATTCTCTCTGGTTCTCGCTTCAAACTGTACAATTTGCTAGCCACTCTGGAACGCTCAGTGTGCTCTTCTCTACTATCAAATAAAACTTCCGAAGAATCGTTTGCGATTGCTCCAAAATCCATCGCACCGAACTCATCGAGGTCATATGGAAGTTTATCTTTGCATGTTGAGTTGATCACAAAAAATCGATAAATCGTTCCATTGACTATCACACTGTTTTGGGACAGTTCGAGATTTTTGAGATGCAGATTCGCGGATTTTTCCGCACACCGTAGGTCTGGACAGCGTAGGGAGAGTTGGATTCTGAACATTAAAAGCATTTTTTGAAAAATAGAAAACCGGAAAACCAGAAGACAAAGATCTCACCTTAAATTGAACTCCAACCATCCAATAACACATTTCAGACTCGAGTAGGATAGCGGGTTTGCAGTAGACATTTTTGAGTGGCAAAAAGGGTGGAATGCGAGGAGACGTCGACGCAAATGTATCGACTGGTCAGGGCTCGCTCCGTGTAACTGGGAAATTAGGTCAGTAGGAAGGAAACCTAGGTGCATTCTATGGGAAGTTTGGCTGCCAGAATTTAAAAAGTCTTGTATGGAATTATTTATTTAAACGAGTTTTCAAAAAAATATACTGAACAAGTTTTCTGGCTTCATTGACTGCTCGCATGAATTGTAAGGGCAATATTCCAGACGGTATTGATTATTTTGCTGAACTCGTAAGTTACGCGGAGCTCCGTAGAGTCACTCATTCGAAAAATGATAGTAGGGAAGGATCCTGGTGGCCTGAAAAATAAGTGATTTAACTTTGAACTATTGTAAGAGTCCTTACCCCTCCAAAGTCGTGCCTCGAGTATCTTTCTTCAAATCCGCCATGAAAACTTTTCCTTCGGCTTTTCGTTCAGATTCAAACGTCCAGCAAGTTCCAATTTCCCGGCCCTCCTCCAACCATATTCGAATAGTCTCTGATATTCTGTTAATAGAGTGCGTGACATGAATTCTAGGGTATCCGGTGTTGATTCTCAAAAGAGTATGATATCCATAGCCATATTTAAGAATAATTAGGGGAATAGCTTGAACCATCGGATTTTGAAATTCATAGGTCTTTTCTATAGTCAATGATTCCAAGGATTCCAAGGAACTTAAATTAGGGCGGATGGCTTCAAGGATCTTATCCAATTCTTCACTTGGTATCAGTAGATGCTGAACTTTGAGGTTCAAAGATTTGGGGATTCGAAGAATACCCCTGGAATCAATTTTCAGATTTTTTACCTTGAAGCTCGATCTTCCACAAAATAGCTTCACAATCAGGTGTTTCATAGCATCATGTATTTTTCTTTTGTAAGTCAGAAGCTCTCCATGAATCACGTGTCGTCTAGGTTCAAGTTTATTAATTCCAAACTTCATGGAATAAACTGCCGGGACTGGAAAGCCAGTGAGTTCTGTTTGACACTCCCGAGCAATTAGCCGAAGAGCATTGACTCCGTGCATCAGAACCCTTTGATCAAGGTTTTTCTGTTGAAGAGCTCGCTGATCGTCATCTTGAATCTTTGCGATTCGCCGAGATTCTAATGTAATATCCCGCATCTCTCCGCTAATTCTCACTTGCTCAGAAAACACATTTCGTGTATCAATCAGAATTTCATCGTTGTGCGGCTCCACTACAGAGTCCAGATCCACCGCACCAAACTCGTCTAGGTCATAGTGGTCGGGCCTTCCAATAGGTGTAATATCCTTGTGAATAGTGAAGTCATACATAGTCTTATTGATTATTATGCTGTTGTGCTCGATTTGCAGGTTTTCGATGAAGATCGGAACGAGTTTTTCGGGAATCAAAGGGCATCGGTGAGAAAGGAGAATTCTAAAATTGATTTATTTTTGTTCAAAAATATAAAACTTATATTATAGTTAATAAATTACCTCAAATTTGGCTCCAAATACTGGAGCACAGGTTGTTGTGCTAGATAGGAGAGCGGAGTCATCTTGTAACCAGAGCGAAGAGAAAAATGGGAGAAGATGACTATCTAGATTGCCAAGATGCACATTGGACTCTTTGGGGTCGCCAGGTGGTCCAAATTAGCCCGCCGGGTTTATTGCGGGGTGGTCTTACAATGTATGTATACTAGAAGAAAAGATCGTTTGATATTTCAACAAAAGAAACCAGAATTATCAACAAAAATCGTAAATTCACAATTTTTGTAGAACTGTCCGAGACAAATGCTTCTAAAAAATATTAGTGTTTTTTTTTCGAATCCACGGAACTTTTATTTTTTCCACCGTACTACTCCTATAAGATCTTTCTGCAGTAATCTTAAACGATTCTCCTACACGATACAGCTATAGTGTCTCTACAAGAAAACTACAGTAATCCTACAGTACCGCTACAGTTGCCATAGAAGTCCTCTACAGTAATCCTACAGTACCACTATAGTTGTCATACAGGACTTCTACAGTAATCCTACAGTACCGCTACAGTTGTCATACAGAGAGTTGGATTCAGGGACTAGTCAAACATTTTAGTTGATAACGCGCGGAAATTTCATAGCGGAAATTTGATAAAATATTGGTGCCTGATATTTGTGTTGATAGCTGATAACACGATCAATTTTGGCATTATCAAAAAAAATTCAACACAAAACTGGAGAAAAATAGATAACGAAAATGTTATCAGCTGTGAGTTTTTGATAACCAAAAGTCAACAAAGTTATCAGCGAAACGATTAAATCACAAAAACTGACCTCAAACTGGCCCTGTAAATTTGACAAACTTTGGCAGCTTATATCTAGGTTGCCTTTAATTTTATCAACAAAAAAAGAGCTTTGATAATACAGAGTGCAAGATTAAAAAAAACAAATTTATTAAATTGAAAACTATCAGAGAAAAATTATTAAAGCCGCTTCCTCCGAACAACCACTTTCAAATTCCAAACCTTAATCTGTTGCTGTTTGAACGAAACGTAAATCTCATCCGAATTGTTCAACGAAATTGCAGCACTACGACCATACTGTGAGAGGCTGTAACAGTAACATAAGTTATATTTTTTCCGAATAGCAACTCACTTTTTATGTCCACTAAAGCTGGCGCCAAGCTGTCTTCGGAGGTACATTATACTATCCAGAGCTTGTTCTTGCGACCGCATCGAAAAGTTCCAGATTGTTCCGATTTTGTGGCCATGAGATTGCCAGATTCTGATAAGATCTACGACTCTTTCGGAAAGACTTGAGAACTGCTCGTTATTTTCCACTCTAACATTGCTTGCAGAAGCTGCGCCAAACAAGTTTTCATTTGGGTTCTTGAGGATTAGGGCGGTTTGGAATATAGGATGACTGATGTTAAAGTCGTCGTTGACAGTGATTGTTTGGATCCTTCCTATGAGCGGCTTGAAAGCTTCAACTATCTTATCCACTCCAGAGCCCAGGATTTCCAGATGGCTCACTTTAAAGCGGAGGTCTGCAGGAACCCGTAGAATCCCTTTACACTCAACTGACAGCTTTTTCACTTGAATTGGGCACCGTCTTCCACTGAACAGCTTGGCTACCAAGTACCTAAACGCTTGGTGAAGCTTCATATTGTAGCAGAGCTTTTCCCCGCGGAATATGATGAATTGACTGTTGATTGACAAATTCATCATCGAGCTTGAAGTTGGCTCACGACGTAACCATCGGTTGTCTTCTAGTTGCTCCAAAGCCACCACTGCAGCCGTAGCCTCTTGTTTTTCGACTCCATCTGGCATTTTCCGTATCTCGATTCTCATCCTGAGAAGTCGATTCTTCTCTTCCTTAAAACTCCGATTATCAACTAGAACATCATTTCCATCCACATCCACTTCGTCGAGATCAATAGCTCCAAATTGATCTAAATCGAAGGGACTCGAGAAGTTATTGCTGGTAAGTGTCAGGGAATAGTCTGTGTTGTTGATTTTCACACTACACTGATCAAGTTCCAAGTTATAGATTGTGAGGGGAATCAATTTTTCGGTCTTGTGGAGTGAGGGGCATCTTTGGGAGAGCTGAATTCTGGAAATATGAATTTTGGGCTTTGGTGGTGAAATCCAAAATTTTGGTAATTTTTGGGCTAGCTCACCACTTTTTTAGAACATTTACAGTGTCTGAGCATTCTCAAAAGTGATGGGGTAGACAAATAAATTTTTTAAAGCTCTAGTAAAAACAATCAGATTATAAAAATGCCTACCGTTTTTGGGCGCAAATATCTTAGGGAACTAATTCTCTCATTGCCGAATGCTCTTTCGCTGCCGCTTTTTTTCGCGCCAAAAAGTAGGCATTCTCATGAACTGATAGTTTTTTAAATAACGTACCTCGCATTAGCTTCCAAATGCTTAATGACACATTTTAAACTTTGATGGGTGAGCGGCGGCATTTTACTTCTGAAAGCCATATTGTTAATTCAGTGTTTGGGTTTTTTTTCTGAGAAAAAATAGTAAATATTAACAAAATAAATAAAAATAGGAGAAACTCATGAATATGGCAAGATTATGGATGGCGAGAGTGAGATGGTATAAATTCCCTAAAAAATCGATTAAAATTCAAGCGTTTTGCCTTGTCCTTTAGCACCAGGACTTGTGAGCTATCTTGTATATTGCCTTTATTTAAATCAGAATGTAAACGCGCTCTACTGCTAGGGGAAAACGATTGGAGACGCAGACAGGAAAAACTGGTGTTCTTGTCTTTTTTTCGAGTCTTACTCATTTTGCGGATAGGCAGCGTTTTTGAACTAAATAGGCAATTAAATTATGTATTGATTTTTTTTTCAGAATGGGTAAAAAAGAAAAATCAAGAATTTGAATTTTTCACAGAAAAAATTGTTTTTTTTTTCGAAACGAGTATGGAGCCGAGGTCCAAAAAGAGAAACAATAGGAGTTTTTTATTTGATAATTAATATTCAATAAAACCAATTTTAGCCTCTACTAATCCAAAAGCAAAGTCGATATGCCGTCCTTTTTTGAACTATGAAATTTTGGAATTTTCGTTCTGTTATGATTTACTTAGATATTAATTAGATGTATTTATTAAATTATTTGAGTTGAATTAAATTAAACTGAACATTAAAAGAAAATAATTAAAATTGCCTCCGACGAACAATCACATTCAAATTGCAATCATCTTGCTCCTTCTTGACAAAAGCATGGACTTCGGCGGAGTTGTCGATTGGAATTATGATACTGCGACCAGATTCCGAAAATCTGCAAGGTAAAATTCATTTTAGGATCCTCTAGAAACCCCATGAGCTGACAAGCCAACTCACTTTTCATGTCCTTTATAGCTGGCGCCAGGCAGTTTCCGGAGTTGCACTAAACTTAACAGAGCAAACTGTTCCTGACGCATCGAAAAATTCCAGATTGCTCCGATTTTTTGTCCATAAGATTGCCAGTTTCTGATAAGTTCTACAATTTTGTCGAAGAGATCTAAGAACTGACAAGTACTTTTCACCATAACATTGCTCGCAGCAGTCGCTCGGAACAAGTTCTTATTAGGGTTTTTGAGGATTAGGAGATGGGCGGTTTTGAATATAGGATGATGTATGTTAAAGTCGTTGTTAACAGTGATGGATTGTAATTTGGATCCTCTGAGTAGTGGTTGTAAGTCATCAGCAATTTTATCCACTCCAGAGCCCAGGATTTCCAAATGGCTCACTTTCAAGCAGAGGCCTGCAGGAAGCTGTAGAGACCCTTTACACTCAATCGACAGCGTTTTCACTTGAATAGGATCCCGTCTACCACAGAACAGCTTGGACATCAAGCACATGAATGCTTGGGGGAGCTGCATATTTTTGGGAAGCTTCTCTTTGCGGAAAGTGTGTAATATATTGTTGATCTTGACACTACACTGATCCAGTTTCAAAGTCAAGCTGTCGATTCTTAGAGGAGTTGATTTTTCGATTTTCCGGATTGATGGGGATTGATGGGAAAGCTTGAATCTGAAAAATATGAATAAGGCCTTTTTTTCCAAATTTTCTAACAAAACATACCTCGAATTAACCTCCATATGCTTGATGACACATTTTTGACTTGGGTAGGCAAGCGGCTTCGAATAAGACATTTTTATTCAGAAACTTGTGGTATAAAAAACACTAGAAATAAAATGATATAGAAAAGTGTGAGTAGTAATCGCAACAGACTAGGGGAGTAGATCGAAGGTCAATTTGGCACAGTATCGATTGGAAGTTTGACGTTTTGCCACGAGATCTCCTCCCCTGGACCTACTAAGTTTGGAATGTATGTACCATGTGAAATATATCTGCTAAACTACGAAGCAAATGTTTTTTGAGCCTTCCGGATCTGAAACTGGTCTGAAAAATATACATAAAGTTAAAATGAACATTTATTGATATTTTCATAGCAAAATAAAATTATTAAATGCAAAATGCATTTAAAAATACATTAAAATAAATTTTTTTTAGCTTTTTTTTAAAAATTTGAAAATAAAAAAGTGACATTTAAAAAATATACAACTTATTGCAATTGTGAAGGCTTGCGAATTGTGAGCACCAAATTCCAATGATCTGCTTTTTTTGGGTTTTTCTCGTGGAAAACATGAAGTTCCGTAGTGTCATTGATTCGAAAAATGACACCGAGCTCCGGTTGCCTGAAAACATTGAACTTCGGCGCTATCAAAGAAAGCTTCTTAGGTTTTAAATAAATTTCAAAAGGATGCAAATTTTTTTGGGACTATCTGGAACTATCCAGGCGGTTTCGAACTTTCTAAAAACGTTGAAATGTAGTAACTATATAGTAGATGTAGCCAAAAAATGTACTATTTTCTGTATCAACCTTGATTTTTCTGTATATTTTAAAACCTATGTAAAAGTTTGTAGAACTCTCTAGAATATTCAAAATAAATTCTAAAATGTTTTTAACTTAATTTACGTATATTAAGCATTTGAAACTTTTCTTAGAACTTGCTAAAAATTAATGAAAACTTCAGAGCAATCCACAGCTCTCTGGAACGGTCTTAAGCTATTTAGAAAAGAATATTAAGTTTTCAAAAGACTTTAAAAAGTTTTTCTGGTATTTTCTAGACTTTTTCTAGAACTCTGAAACTTCTAAAACTACTAGAAATTGATATCTAAAAATCAAAAATTAAAATGAACTCACTTAGCAACGATAGCACCTTCAATTTTCTTGATTTTCTTAATTTGCAAATTACAAAAATTCCATGCTGAATATCCAAACGAAACGATGGTTCCAATTGGCGGGGCGTTCAGAATCCAATCAGTTGCAAGCCTCGTAACTCCATTGTAGGCGTTTTCAGACATTTTGGTGTAATGAACTCTTGGGTGAGCGTCGGCTCCTGACCATAGCAAACGAGGTCCAAAATAAGTACACTCGAGAATGATCATTTTTGCAGATCGCATTTCCGGATATCGGCGATAGGTGCACCCATCAGTATGGAAAGATTGCAGTGGGAAACTCGAAACGTCTATGATTCCGTTCTCCAGGAGAGTCGCAAAAATTTCGTCAATTTTGTTGCCTCCAATTTTGAGATTCAACATTTTCAATTTAAGCCTAGGGATCCGAAGAATCCCCTTAGCGCTGATGTGGAATTTGTTGACCGCGATTTGACCACGTCCGCCGAGCAACTTTATGAGCAAGTATTTGAGAGCTTCGTGAGTTTTTCTGTGGTAATAGAGCACTTCTAGATGGTCAGTGGTTTGAAAGTGTAGAAATTGAGAGAAAGGAATTTGAACCATTGAAATTGGCTCACGGCTTTTGGTTTTTTGAGCAAGACTTTGAAGACAGTTCACTTGATACATTGCAAAACGTCTTACAAGTACGCCCCGAGCCCTTTTCTTCTCCTCACTATCATCCATCTTGGTAATCTTCTCATTTTCTTCTTTAATCCTCATTTTTTCCGCCTTATATTGAAAATCAAAATAGTCTATACCCCTTATCAGGAACTCATCCGGTTCCTGCACAAGAACTTGCTCCAAAGCCCTACCTCCAAACTGATCAAGGTCAACACCAGATGCAAGATCTTCGGCGGTTTGCAAGGAATTTCGGATTCCAATGGTGTAGGAGGTTTTGTTGATAGTCACACTGCATTCGTTGATTTTCAATTTTTTGATTTTCAGAGGAGCATGTTTTTCTAGAAGCTGGAGTGATGGGCATCGCGAGGAAATGGAAAATCTAAATTGTTCGAGCTTAAACCTTATAAAATTCATCAAATTTCAACTCTCCTCAAGTTGGGCTCCAAAAACTGGAGCACAAGTTTGGAGCTCAGATAGGTCAGGGGGACAGTAGTAGGCATTTGTAATTGGAATACATATACCGGTCTGGACGGCAGTCTGCAAGTGTTGTAAAAAAAAGGTGTGCGCAACAGCTGTGCAGGGTCAGCAGTAGGCCCCTCTTGGAACCCAGCCAAACTCTATTACGCGTCGAACTCTCACTTTTCGGATTGTTTTGCTACGAAAATAATGTCTACAAGCCTTCAACTATCAGATGGAAGCTCTAAAAGTTTGCTGCAATATTTGGAGCCTAGGTTGAGGTAAGTTCTACCTTAAACCCCCACATGCTTGAAATTAGGTCTGTGAGATGTCGGCTGCACATAAATTAGATGATCTATGTTTCAGAACTATTTAGAATATTTTGCCAAGTGGTATACATAGATCTACAAAAAATGCGAGAGAAGAGACTCAGAGTTTTCAACCGATTTTGCATGGTTAAGAACGTGCTGACGTCACTTTTTTTGGGCGAAAAATTCCCGCATTTTTAGTAGATCAAACCGTCATGGGACGGCCTGGCACCACGTCTTTTCACGTGGTGTCAGACTGTCTCATTTCAGTTTGGTCTACGTAGGTCAACAAAAAATGCGGGAGAAGAGACTCAGAGTTTTTAACTGATTTCGCATGATTAAAAACGTGCTGACGTCATATGTTTTTGGGAAAAAATTTTTTTTTGATGGGCATCGCGAGGAAATGGAAAATCTAAATTGTTCGAGCTTAAACCTTATAAAATTCATCAAATTTCAACTCTCCTCAAGTTGGGCTCCAAAAACTGGAGCACAAACTAGAAAATAAAATTCCCGCATTTTTTGTAAATCAAACCGTAATGGGGCAGCCTAGCACCACGCCTTTTGCAACTTTTCTCGTTGATTCTCAGAGTTTCTAGAATTTTTTGGAACTTTCTGAAACTGTTTATAAAATTTCTCAAGTGTTCTGGAATATTGAATGCACATAGATATAACTACAACCTTTTGAAATTTTCTAGGAGTTACTAGAAATTTTTTGGAACTTTAGCAAAGCTGTGACTTACTTGAAACTGACTATGCATAGATCATTTGGAAACCTTGAATTTTTCAGATTCCAACTCTCGAATCAATGCCCAGCCCTTCAAAATATCGAACTAGAAGTTCCCATGCATATTGAGCGATTGGATATAAGCGAATTTGGCGTTGAAATTAATCGCACTAGCTACGCATTTCAAGTTAAGACCGACGAAGAGATTGACCAAACCTTTGACGTTGACGAATTTGGTATGATAGACTACGATCTTGTCGTGGATCAGAATCCCGATACAATTCTATTAGATAATCGAGACCCCTCCAACATGCATCTTGAACTAAGCTATGAGCTCCAATTACTACAGAACGAATATGACAGAATTGAAGGTCTAAACGGAAATGATGGAATTGAGGATATTGAAGGACTAGCTAAGGCTCGGGAGGCGCTGGAAAAACGGAAAACCCGATATCAATTCAAATATCTAAAATTGATGGCTCGCGAAATGGGCATCAAATCTCAAATATCAATTGCTCGTGAGCCACTTGATCAGCACATTAGATTCAGTATCAATTCGCCGGATAGAGTCCCTCTTTATGAAGAACATCTTGCCTATAACAAGAAGATCCATGAAGCACAGAGAAGCCTTCTGGAGAAACTATTCGTTGGAAGACCCACAATTTGTGTGAAGAGCTTGTTCATTGATTCTTGTTTTATAGTTTGTATTCCCAAGAATATGCAGTTCAAAGTTAAACATTTAAGTCTCAGTTGCAATAATTTTGACGAAGATCTCAACGCGATTCGTCCTCTACTTCACGTTTCAAGCTTCCCACTGGAATCTATCGAAGTCTATGGAAAATGGGATTCTCTTGACCCTATTCTTAAAACTTGTGGAGTTTTATATTTTCCCGGTGGTTGTAAGATAGAAAAGTTGTTAAAACTTCAAAATTTCCATCGAAAAGTTCATGTTAATATCTTCGACGCATTGAAGCAACTTCCTCCAAGTGTAAAGAGTTGGCTCGAAAATAGGCAAGAGATTGGTACGGAGTACACATTTGACATCAGTAACGAGGATCAAATAATTTTATTTTTGGATGAGATGAAGGAGTCCAATGCGGATAGAATTGTCGATGAGTAGGTTCAGTTTTCAGCGCCTAATTCTTACAAAAAAAACTTTACAGAGCTGAACTTCATGTCAAACTTCGGATGGACAATTCCACGGAGCTTTACATCAGTTATGACCCTGCAAGAGACAATGTCGGGAGGATGAAAATGAAGTTCCAAGTTCAATAATTCAATTAAATAAATCTACGTAATTGTTGCTAATTTCCTGACTCTTCGCCGAGTCTTTGTAATAAATAAACTTAATTTCTACCAAATGCTCAAAGTTACACTTTGCTCCAGCAGCTGCGGGTGAGGGTTATTACTGCAGTAGGAGCCTCTATAGGCTCCTAGGTTCTCACAATTCTTAGTTCGCTGTTATTTGAAAATGACTTTTTCTTACCAAAGTTTGAGAAGTGTGCTCTTGTATTTGGAGCCTAACTTGCGGTGAGTTTAACTAATTTTAATAGAAATTAACAAGCGTTTTTTTCTCAGAAACTTGCTATTGTTTTAAACATGGTGCATCGACTTTTGAAAAGAATTTCCTATTAAAGGTGGAGTAGCGCCAGTGGGGAAAATGTTAAAATCCACTCCTTCGGTCCCAAAATGACCAAATATCATGATAAAACATTTCAAAAAATTTTTGAAAATTTTCTACTACCTGTCAAAAAGTGGCAATTACTCAGTTTTTGCCACTCATAATTTTGGAAGTCGACCAAAAAAAAACTTTTTTCCTACATTTTTTATGTTTTAATTTTATTTAAATTAATTGTATTAAAACATTGTAGGAGTGAAACCATGCGACATTTCTTTAAATTTCCTCAAAAGCTCGTATTTTTGATCATTTTGGCAATTTGCCAAAACTTTGGCCGGAAATTATGAGAAATCTAAAATTTTTTGGATGAAAGGAGATACCGAGCTTCTCATCATTTGCGAAGAGATTCAAAATCGAGACAACAGGTTGGATGTCAAGTTGATAGTGCAACAAGGCAGAATTGTTTGAATTTTAATTTTCATCAATAAAAAAAGTAAAAGCATAATTAACTCAATATAATGATTGAATAAACTCGTACTTTATTACTTCAATGTGGTGAGGCCCGAAGGACCAAATATGCGTAAAATCGTTAGACAACTGAATAATTGTAAGCCCAATAATTCAGGCTGACGGCCGCAGGTCCGAATACATGTTGAAGCATTGGAAAACCGTAAGCATATTCGAGTGTTACCCGAAAATGAGATAATTTTCAAATTATTATAACTCAGTCAGTTTCGGCCATAACGACCCTATTTTTTCATCAGACCCATGCCTGAACGGCTGCCGGGCTCAAAATTTTAATAAAATGCCAAAACGCATAACACATAATCTGCATATATTTCAAGAGGCCTTTGATATTAGTAGTAAAAATAATTCATGTATCAATGAGCATTGGGAAACCAAGAAAGAAATGAGCAAAACGAGAGAGGTATCACATGGGAACATCTGAGATTTTTAGGTTAAAAAGATTAGTAGGACGGCAGAAAAGATGGCATAACAATATAAGCTATAAACTAAAATAACATTCACAACTAAATTCGGAATAATATTTACAGTCGAATAAAAAATTATATTTCAATTATCCTGCAATTTTTCGGACTGTTTGATCTTGAATGTTCGGCCTGATATCTGATCTTTTCCGAAAGTAACAATTTACTTCACATTGTCTGGCGAGACGTTGTCGAACGTTTGTTCATTATCGTCATCAAAATCAGCACGAATTCCGAAAGCTCTTGCGACACGACGTTTATTCATTCCTTCGCAAGTGAGTACTGCAGATTCGAAATTGGTCGATCCTTCAATCATCTGAAAATGTTGCGTTTTTTTTGGTCTTTAATTTCGATTACTTTTCCGTGGAATAAAAATGATAATTAATTTAAAATGTTTCAAAAATTTACCAATTTCATTGGGTTTTTTTTTTGGAAATATCTGAATTTCAGGTATTTTTCAATTTTTAATTTAAATAATACTGATTTAAAAGTGGAGTAAAATCTAAATTTTTACTGTTTGCCTCTACTCTAGGGCTCCCAGCTAAGTGAGGCGCAAAATGCGGGCCTCTCGCCGGCCGGCCTCAAGCCGAAGCCGCTGTGTGTGTGTGCAATGAAGTGCAAAAGGTTTTTATTGGAAGCGGCCGACACGATCCGGGTTCCGCAGCTTGGTGTGTGCGCAACGTAGTGCGAAAAGGTAGTTAATTGAAAGCGGCCGACACGTTCGAGGTTCCGCGCCGCACTATAAATGCGGCGATCTCGTGGAAGCCCTACTCCACCTCTAATATTCAATAAACTCACATCACGAAGTTTGACGGCATCTGCTCCGGTGAACTTCACTAGCAAGACATCAATTCGTCTAAAGTGTGATAAGTGTTCAAGTGCGACTTTCACACGGAATCCACCATCAAACGTCTTAGCCATCCTCCATTGATCCATGTTCACAAGATGCTCCCACTCGCTTCCTCTGTGTTCCTGGCGGTCGAAAGTGTGCGAATAAAATTGAAGCGCTCTCAATTCTCCAGCAGGGAAGATTTCCAACAGTGAAGAAAATTCGCGTAACGAGAGATAGCTTGCAGTAAAGGCATTTGTTCGAATGCTTCTCGTGGAGTTGAGCATGCTCGAGGTTTCAGTAAAGCATTGGTCGCGCAACTCTTTCTCCGGAATATATAACCTGATACCGTGACAACCCAGTGTCACTCTTCGATTTTCCAGAACGAGCTTCAAATCATTGTTGCACAACTGAATAGATTTGCCTCCTTCGATGAATTTCTCCCACGTCGGTTCAGTGTCGTCACTTTCAGCAAATGAGACCATGCACCCTCCATTTTCAGGTTTGTATGTGATTACATAGCCATCGTACTCGATCGTTGAGTAATTGTCACAATTCTCATCCTCATCGGCATCATTCAAATAATTGTGTGTGATTGAGAGATCGTTGATTTCAACTTCTTGGCTCATCACGACTTGGCGGTACTTTTTCGAGACTTTTGCCAGAGCAAATCTGCAATAATTTTTTAAATTATTTGTGCAACTACTATTTTTTGCAATTCCTCACGTTTCGACGAATTCCAGGTTGTCTACGATTTTATTAATCACATTGTCTTTTATTAATCACATTATCGATAATACCAGTAGTCGAACTCCTTTTGTGGAATAGCGTCCTTTCCAACGTGTTTGCAGAAGTTCTCATAGGCATCCTGAAGTGGTAGCTTGTCGAGAGCCTCGTACAGAATGCATGCCCGGATAATTTGCTCGTTTTTGCGCAATGAAGCCGACATTTGAGAGATTGTCTGAAAAAACGATACAATTAAAGAAAAGTGAACAAGAAATTTGTTTAAAAATACAGCAAGGAACAAAGTAAGCGGGAGACAAAAGTGTGAGCAAAACAGGCGACACAAATCGAAGAAATGATGATGAAAGAGGGTCCGACGAGAGAGTGCGAGACGACTAGACAGAGTAGATCAAATGAGTGTCTCGCCGCATTTCATTCCAGGGGTGGGCGGCAAACGATTTTTCCGGCAAATTGGTAAATTGCCGAAATTTGAAAATTTCCGGCAAATCGATTGTTGCCGATTTGCCGAATTTGCCGAAAATTTTCGACAAATTGTGGTTTCGCACTTATTAGTTGGAAATTTCAGGATTTTAATTTCAAATAGCAAAACTAAACACATCCGATGCCTGTTCCTACATCTATTTTGAAAAGTAAGCAAATTTTATGAAAATTATCTTTAAAAAACGGGAAAAAACATTCAAAAAGACACAGTTTTAAGTGTTTCCGTCTTATAAAAAAACCCTTCAAACATTTCCGGCAAATCTGATATCCGGCGAACGGTAAATCGGCAATATGCCGGATTTGAACATTTCCGGCAAATCGGCAAACCGGCAGATTGCCAAAAATGAAAATTTCCGGCAAATCGGCAAACCGGCAATTTGTGAGATTGAAAATAAATTTAAAAAACTGAACAAACTACATTTTTCAAAACATAAAATGAAAATCTCATTATTCGGAATTTTTTTAATTCGGAGAAACCATAGAAACACAATTGGAATGTGCCAAAATTTTGTATATGTTGTTTGGAATAATGTGCTATGAAAAACCGTGACTGGAAACTTCCGTTTTCTGAATCCTCTGAAATTCAAAATGCGAATGTTTGGCATATATAAAATGTATAGACACTGTGGTTTTTACTGGGTACAAAACAACAAAAAAAATAGAAATTTGCACATTAATTGATTCTATCAGCTTCTTTTCGACAAGCAACTCCTCTCCAGCAATAATACGGTGACATTTTATCGGTATTACAACTGAAATAATTTTTATAAAATTAATCTAGTATATCGTACCACCACGCACCATACCGCACCGTACCACCATACGCATGCACTACAAACTACAAATACTACAAACTACAACATAGTTAGGATATAAACAATAGTAGTAGTTGGTAGGTTTTGTTTTGGTTTAGAACTTGGTTTTAAACTATTAATGTACGTGTGTATATACAATAATAACTATGAGCTTGGTTTAGGTAGACTACAAACTACAAACTAAAGATGACTACATTAGGAATGCACTACAAACTACAAATACTACAAACTACAAAATAATAGTTAGGATACAACAGTAGTAATGTGTATGAATTAAAACTTGTAAGTTGTTTTTGAAATAGTAATGTATATACAATAATAACTATGAGCGTGGTTTAGGTAAACTTCAAACTACAAACACTACAAACTACATTAGGAATGCACTGAAAACTACAAATACTACAAACTACAAACTAATAGTGAAGTTATGTGTATGCTTTAAAACTTGGAAGTTGGTTTTGTAATAGTGAGGTACAATAATAAATATGAGCTTGGTTTAGGTAGACTACAAACTACAAACACTACAAACTACAAACTAAAGATGACTTACTCTGAGAAATAAGCAACTTTAGTGCACTGATTGTGTCCAATATACAGACATGCATTTGAAGGTAGGTCATAGCATTTCGTACTTGTATAGTCACCATGAGTTTCATCTAGAAACCCTCCCAAATTACCATCAATCCACACAAGAGATAAATAGTTTCCATATTTTTTCGAAACCAGATTTTCTCTTTCTATGTCGCCTGCAAAGCCAAAGTATTTGTAACTTTATAAATTTGAAAATTTGCCATTTAAAAAAGCCAGCTCTTCCAAATTATTGGGGCCTGTGATGCTTGACCATCCATCAGTTTTGCAAAATTCAATGGCACTGTTGTGATTTCCACAGGTAATGTTAGGGAAGAAACGGACCCCGATACAAACAAAGATGGTATCTCTTAAGAATATTTTCGAGTTGTTTGAGCATTGAAAAATACTGAAAGAAATTTTCCATGAGATTTCTCCGACGGGAGAGATTTCATTTTCATATCCAACATCGTTTTCAATCCAGCGGTCTGTGGTTGAAAATTCCGGAAATGAACTATTTGCAGACGGGCATTCGTAATTTCTGGTTTTGAAAGCAACTACACTCTTGCTAGATTTTACAGACATATTTCCATATTCAAATAGATGGCATACACTTGAGTAGTATGCTAGCTGGAAACTTATAAAAATGAATTTAAAGTCTAAATGGATCTCACAAAACAATTGTTATCCCAATAGCAAGTAGCAATGCAGTCATCCAGTGACAATCCTTGATATTCTTGAGATTCAGACATATCTGATGGTTCTCCGTAGACTACTACCATTTGCAGGGAGTTTGTCAAAGGAAATAGGCTCAGGAAGACTATGGAAGTGAGCATTTGTTCTGAAATTAGGTGCATTAATGGAATAATTCCAAAGTTTCATGTTCTTCCAGAAGCAATAAAAATTGAGAACAAAAAGGATAAAACTCTCAAAAAATGAAGACATATAAAATGAAAAAATTACGACATTCCGAATGCGCTAGTTTTTACCATAGTAACACAAAAATTGGAATGCACCGAATAATGTATGTTGTTTGATTATAATGTGCATCAAAGTTCAATGAATTGGGAACATGTCTAGAAACTACGAAAGAAAAAATATGAACTTTCAAAGGCCATGTGTTGAGCTCCCCCCCTGCATTTTGCACAAAACATTTGTCGTTGCTCGTTTAGGTCTCTCTGACTACTACTCTGTTGTCTGGTTGTCCTAGAAACATTATTTGTTTTCAGCTATGTAGTTTTTTCTTAGCTAACAAGCATTCTCAAATGTAGGTCCATTGAAAACTCACTCAGATTCACAGTAGAACCCTGTAAAATTACCTCTGAAAACTCCGTAAATCTACACTAGAAAAGTCGTAAATCTACACTAGACAACCATGTAATTCTACACTAGAAATCTCGTGAATCTACAACAACTTCCGTAAATCTACATTGCACTAGAAACCATGTAAACCTACACAGAATGATCTACTCAAATCTTTACTATAACCCCCCCCCCCCCGTAAATGTACTCCAGACTCCCCGTAAATCTACATGCTCCCCAAAACTGGTAGATCAAAAATTTTTCCATAGTGACCTCCTTCTCTCCCTTGCCCGCCACCGCCAAAAACTGTTACTTTGATCGTTATCTACACTGCCGCCTAACCGTCTATTTCTCTCAATTGCCTGCGGGTTCTCATCGATTTCTGTGCACTTTTAAAGGTTTTTTCAAGTTATTTTTTGGATGAAAATCTGGTTTTGCAGTTACAAATATGGCTTTTGAGACGCTTTTTCACGTGAACTTTATATTTTTTTTTGGCGTATATAAAACTGTTCCTCAAAATTTCGTCATTTTTCCCATTTTTCTGGTCTCAAGATCAAAAATAAGTCACTGATAAGATAAGAAATCCATCCTTATCAATGTAAGTACTCGGAATCATTTGTGATATTTGAATCATTTGATTTTTTGCTTTAAAAACTACTTTTTTTTTGCCATTTTCCGTTTAAAAATCTCCAAATTTCTTTGATTTTCAGACAAACTTTCTAATTTTCAGACAAAAAATGATCGCTCGCCACATTGCAAATCGGATTTCTCGGTTTTCGCAGACCAGAAGCCTTAGGACTGTAAGGATTTCTTCCAATTTCTACAAGTTTTCATTTTAGAAAAATTCAGATATTTCCAAAGACTACAGTATCCATCGCTTCAAGACCCTTCTCCACAGACCCCGATTCGTTAGTCGACAAGATGGTGTCTTCCACGTTCTGTCACGTGGCAAAATGTCAGCCGGACAGTTTTAGTGAGGAGGAAAAGAATAGCAAGAAGCTGGAGCCACGGACCATTTCTCACAGTTATCGGAAGGTAAGTAGAAGCTCGTATATCCAAATAAGATTACCGTAAATCTACACCAGCGTCCTCTATTACTACAAAAACTTCTCGTAAATCTACATAGAACCTCCCGTAGTTCTACAATTAGTTTCCTTTAAATCTACACAAATCTTTGCGTAAATCTACACAGAACTTTCCGTAATTCTACAATAAGTTTCCCATAAATCTACGCGACTTTTCCGTAAATCCAATAGCTCCATGTAAATCCACACAAGCATCCCCGTTAATCCACCCAGCGCCTACCGTAAATTCACCTAAGCTCTCTGTGAATCTTCATTAGCATTCCCCGTAAATCTACACAGAACCTCCCATAAATCCACACAGAACCTCACGTAAACCTACACAGATTCTCCCGCTAACCAACAATTGTTCCAGTTTGTCATCCCGCTCAGCACGGACACCAACAAGCAGAAGCAGTACCTGAGCGCCGCAAGAAGTGTTCGTCTTGGCAAAATTCTGGAAGACCTGGACCACATGGCCGTCCACGTGGCATACGTGCACAATTCGGACAACGGGACCCTCGACGAGCCAATGACACTGCCCAGAACAATTGTGACGGCGTCGGTGAAGCGTATCGATTTTCATGAGTGCGTGTGGATTTACGGTGGCTAGTGTAGATTTACGGGGCTCCATAGCTGTTTTTTGCTACTTCTGTTCAATTTTCAGCATCGAAATGCACCCATCCCGTGACGTTATCATTGATGGGCAAGTGACCTATGCTGGAACGAGCAGCATGCAAGTCTGCCTCAGATTGTTCCAGAATGATGAGATTGGGAATTTGAATCAGCTGCTCAAAGCGGAATTCATTATGGTGAGCTTCTGCAAAAATCTCACAAGCTTTATGTAAGTTTTCAGGTCTCGCGGGATCCTCTGGACGCTTCCAAGAAGGTGCGAGTTCACGGTTTGACAGCAAAAACTCC
Organism: Caenorhabditis elegans; assembly: GCF_000002985.6. Classification (NCBI taxonomy): domain Eukaryota; kingdom Metazoa; phylum Nematoda; class Chromadorea; order Rhabditida; family Rhabditidae; genus Caenorhabditis; species Caenorhabditis elegans. The sequence continues at coordinate 899,483 of NC_003280.10, read as the reverse complement.
GGATGAAGCCGAAACTATTAACAAGACAAAGGAGCACTTTAGGCGGATGGGCAGCTCGACGAACAAGCAGCCGACAAATGAGGAGTTTCAAGTGATTCACAACATGTATAGTGAGCTCGTTGGCAGAAGCATGGTGCACGATGTGGCGGTACTTTCAGTGAGTTTGTAAAACTACACAAAACGATAGGTAAAATTACACATAGATCCTCGTAAATCTACATAGAATCCCCGAAAGTCCACAACTAGATCCTCGTGAATTTACATTAGCGTCTTGTAGAGCAATACAATTGTTCAGCGAATCTACAAAAGTTGTTTGTAAATCTACATTGGCTTCCCGTAAATCTACACGAGCTCCCTCGTAAATCTACATTAGATTCCCGTAAATATACATAAGCTTTCCGTAAATCCACACAGATCCTCCAGTAAATCTACACTAGATACTCCGTAAATCTACACCAGACACCCTGTAAATCTACACCAGAAATCCCGTAAATCTACTCTAGATAATCCGTAAATCTACACTAGACACCCTGTAAATCTACACCAGAATCTCGTAAATCTACACTAGATACTCCGTAGATCTACAATAGATACTCCATGAATCTAGATTAGTTCCCCGTAAATCTACACCAGTTTCCCGTAAATCTACACAAGCTTTCCGTAAATCCACACAGATCCTCCCGTAAATCTACAGGATCCCCCACAGAATCTTTGTAATCATGCAACTTCCAGAACACTGAAATGTGGATGCACAAGACAAACCTCTCGGTCACTGAAATCTGCTTCCCAGAATACCAAAACATGTACGGAAAGATTTTCGGCGGTTTCTTGATGCGAAAAGCCTTGGAGCTGGCTCACACGAACGCCAAGCTCTACTGCAAAGGTCGTGTTGCCATCCGATCCATGGATCAGATTGAGTTCCAGAAGCCTGTGGAAATTGGGCATGTCCTGCACTTTGACTCATTCGTCACATACACCGATGGAAAATATGTGCAGGTGAAGGTAGCGGCGACGATTTCGGATCAGCACAAGCTCCCCGAGCTCGCCAAGTTGAATCATCCGACGCTCGGTGAAGAGGTGAGGAGAAGCTTGAAGAGCTTAAAGACTCAAGTTTCCGATTTGTATGATTTTGTAGGCTCGCGTCAACACAAATGTGTTCAACTTCACGATGGAAAGCGTCGAGAATCCGAATGTGCTCCGTGTGGTTCCAAAGCACTATGTGCACACCACAAGCTACCTGGAAGGACGTCGGCTGCTGAACAATACGCTGAAAAGAATTGTGAAATAAGCTTATTCTCAAAACATTGAACTTGTTTTGTTAATATTAGAGAACCATGAATGTATCATCAGAAAAAAGTTCTTGTTTTCTACTTTAGAGAACTCGAGGTATTTCTAGAAAACCTGTTGTCTCTTCAATAAAAACCGTAGGATACGTACTAGTTTTGTTCTTTTTCAAGCTTACAAGGAAAGACTTTCATTTGACAGCGAAACTTCGTAACGTGACATTTGTCATTTGAAAGTATTCACCAAGAATCTGTCAATGCAAAATATTAAGAGGAAAAGTTCTACTCTCAGTGCTTCAAATTTCCATTTGAAATGCCTTCAGTGCACATTTTTACTTCCAAAAAATTACAATTTTTCAAAAGTCTCTCAGAATTTGTTACCTAATTTTAAAACCGTTCTAAAGACATTCACGGTGTGCGAGCACGGCATTTGGAGTGAATCTAGAAGCCTCAAAAGCGGTGAAAAATGAGGAGCTGACTTAAAATTTTGCAATGATGTATCTTTACAAATATTTTCAGAGTGATGAAATCAGAACCTGAATTAGTCTTGGCCCGGCGAGATTGTCACCACCAAAAAGACGCGGTTCAAGGTTGGACCGCAAATTCCTGATGGAGCAAAGACAATCTACAATACAAAAAATCACTTCACACTAATAGGTAACTCAGCGAACAAGCAGACGACAAATGCGGAGTTTCAAGTGGTTTACAATTACAACTTTTAACCCAGAAAAAACTTATCTGAATTGCCAAAACTGATAGTTTCAATTGACGTTTATTGAGTCAAATAAGTGAGGCTGGGCAAAATCGAATATGGAGAAAAATCAGTAAAAACAGTAAAGTCTGTTCGTTTCAATTACATTCATGGCATCTGCAAGACGTTGCCCTCCTTCAAAGTATATAGCAATTTCCTCATCTCCTTTTGGATATACTTCGGGGACCCTTGTTTCAAGAGATTCAATAGAAAAATGATAATGGATCTTTTCCTGAAATCAAACATTTTTTGTGAACATTCATTGTTATCAAAACTTACACTTTTTCCGGAAGTAGACAAGATACTTGAGATCGCTCGTATTTGCATAAATTTCCCATTAGTATAGAGTATCATGGATTCGAAGTGCAGGACGCAACCAGTGTCCACAGAATTTTGAAATTCAATTATATCCATTAATCGAGTCGCGACTGGGCCACTGCAAAACAGTTTTGCCGTCTCCTCGGCCAACTCGAGAGCTTTCCGCAATAAAAACCCTCCGATTATAGTTCCATTTATGTTCGGATGGTCTTTCAACAAAATTTCAGATAACTTCACTTTTGTGTCAAGCATCCGCTTTACTCCTTGACTTTTTGCCTGAAAAATTACTTAAATTAAACATTATTTGTGACTTTTTAATTTAAACAAAATTTTTTCGACTGGTGTGAAGTGATTTTAGGTCAAAAGTTTTGGGGCTAATGGAATCCAATATCATATTTGATAAACCATTTTACTTTTTTTCGGTAGTTGAAATAAAAAATCAAACCAGTGATTCCATTTGTCTCTCTTATTTTTGATTTACGGTAATGATTTCAGAAGCTGGCGCAACATATTTTTCTTCTGCTTTGTTCTCGGCTACGCTTGATATGCTTTTATTGTGTGAAGTTGAAATTATAATGTCAGTCTGTGCATTGATTCGATCAAATTTCCTTGCGAGTCTTTTTGGAACATCATCACTAGCACTTGAAGGATATTGCCGACTTCTTTTTTAATCTTCCCATAGATTTATAAATCCAACTTTTCATCGACTTTCAAACTGAATTTTATTAATAATAAATGAAATCATGAATACTTATTTTGTAAAACTCACTTATAAAATGGAATCGCTTCAACTTTTGTAATGACAACGACTCCTAGAAGCTCTTCTTGTGTATGTGTGTTCTTTTCTTTAACAAATGCATAAGCCACCTTCATTGCGCACAGGCAAATGATTTCCATCAACTTTCCACTTCTTATTGAGCCTGACACATTGTAATAGTCAGTGTGTTCGTCGGAAGAAGGAGGAATAACAAACTGAAATTTTTAAAACATATATTAATTTTTTTGTTTTTTTATTTGTCGAAAGTTTACGACATGTTTCATACAAAAGATTATTTGCTACTTGCGTGTTACATTCCCTCATTTTAATAGTAATTTTTTAAGTTGTGAAAAATAAAAAAGGTGAACCACATTTTAGCATTTTTAGCTTAGGAAATAACATTTTCTAAGATTAAAAAGGAAAAATGTATATCATGTTTAATTTAGCTGTAGAAATTGATGAAAATGTAATTTGATTTGAAAATGAGGACATGTGCATAATACACAAATGCCGACTATTTAGTTATCAAAATAAGAAACCGTCTGCCAATATACAGTGCTGGCCAAAAAGATATCCACTTTTGGTTTTTTGTGTGTAACTTTTTTCTCAAGCATCCATTTGACTTGAATTTTTCCGTGTGCATAAAGCGAAATGTTACGCAAATTTGCGGACCAAACATTACATGATTATCGATTTTTTCTGAATTTTATTTCAATTTTTTGATTTTTTCGTTTTTCCAATTTTCATTATTTTTTTTGAATTATCAATAAAACGCACTCTGTTTGTTGCACTGGATTTGTTTGGTTGATAAATTATTTTTAAGGTATGGTAAAATCTGTTGGGTGTAAAAATCTTTCCTTGGACGTCAAGAAAGCCATTGTAGCTGGCTTCGAACAAGGAATACCCACGAAAATGCTCGCGCTGCAAATTCAACGTTCTCCGTCGACTATTTGGAAAGTAATCAAGAAGTACCAAACTGAGGTGAGTTCGAAAAATATTATTTTTTAATAATAAATGTTTAGAAATCCGTCGCTTTGAGAATCTCGCCCGGCAGGCCTCGAGTGACAACCCATAGGATGGATCGCAACATCCTCCGATCAGCAAGAGAAGATCCGCATAGGACCGCCACGGATATTCAAATGATTATAAGTTCTCCAAATGAACCTGTACCAAGTAAACGAACTGTTCGTCGACGTTTACAGCAAGCAGGACTACACGGACGAAAGCCAGTCAAGAAACCGTTCATCAGTAAGAAAAATCGCATGGCTCGAGTTGCGTGGGCAAAAGCGCATCTTCGTTGGGGACGTCAGGAATGGGCTAAACACATCTGGTCTGACGAAAGCAAGTTCAATTTGTTCGGGAGTGATGGAAATTCCTGGGTACGTCGTCCTGTTGGCTCTAGGTACTCTCCAAAGTATCAATGCCCAACCGTTAAGCATGGAGGTGGGAGCGTCATGGTGTGGGGGTGCTTCACCAGCACTTCCATGGGCCCACTAAGGAGAATCCAAAGCATTATGGATCGTTTTCAATACGAAAACATCTTTGAAACTACAATGCGACCCTGGGCACTTCAAAATGTGGGCCGTGGCTTCGTGTTTCAGCAGGATAACGATCCTAAGCATACTTCTCTTCATGTGCGTTCCTGGTTTCAACGTCGTCATGTGCATTTGCTCGATTGGCCAAGTCAGTCTCCGGACTTGAATCCAATAGAGCATTTGTGGGAAGAGTTGGAAAGACGTCTTGGAGGTATTCGGGCTTCAAATGCAGATGCCAAATTCAACCAGTTGGAAAACGCTTGGAAAGCTATCCCCATGTCAGTTATTCACAAGCTGATCGACTCGATGCCACGTCGTTGTCAAGCTGTTATTGATGCAAACGGATACGCGACAAAGTATTAAGCATAATTATGTTGTTTTTAAATCCAATTGCTCATATTCCGGTACTTTAATTGTCATTTCCTTGCAACCTCGGTTTTTTCAATATTTCTAGTTTTTCGATTTTTTTGAATTTTTCTGAAGTTTTTTCAAAATCTGTTGAACATTTTTGATGAATATTGTGTTTTTAGATTTTGTGAACACTGTGGTGAAGTTTCAAAACAAAATAACCACTTAGAAAAAAGTTACACACAAAAAACCAAAAGTGGATATCTTTTTGGCCAGCACTGTAGATATACTTTAGCTTTTCTTCAAGAAGATTTTTTTATGTGTAACGGAAAAATTCTTAAATCAATTGGTCTTACCATTGTGTGTAAATGACCGAAATGACCGGCATTTGGCAGGTCCCCATACTGATTGTGCCTTTCTTGTTGGCTTGATACGATCTTCTCACAAATACTTGCTTCAGCTCGTATACTAATATAAATTGATTCTCTCATGTTTGTTATCACTACAGTCGGAACAACTTTTACTGCTATTGCCTTCTTCTTTTCTTCAGACGTTTCCAGCGTAATGCAGATTTGGGTGTGCTCCGTTACTTGTACCGGTATGCAGTTTGCCTCATTTTCGGTGCACATCCTAAATATTTTCAATTTAAGTTGTTTTTTCGTTGAGATAATGAAATTCTTACACAAATTGGACTCCTCGATCCCTCAACAATCTAGGAATAGAGATGAAGTCATGTGTAAATGAAAAAGTTGATGCCAACAACGATGATCCTACGGGATTTATGTTCCTCGTCCGCTTGTCGACTACACGTAGAATTTCTTCCAACTCTAATGAGCAGTTTTGAATAACATTGTGATTCGCATTCAAACTATCAACCCAAAAATGAACTTCCATTGGGAAAAGATTCAATATTACTTTTCGGGAAGTGAGAAAAACGTCATGTTGGAAGGCAGTGTCATTGGGATTTGAGGCTGACACAGTGAGTGTCGTTCACCCTATTGAAGGTGACGATTTACGATACAGCTCCTCTGAGTGGAATAATCTCGCTAGATTGTTCCCCAGTGATGCGGATAGAATAAGACGAACACTTAGCTTTCCGCAATAGTTATTTATTAGAATAATCGATCGGTGGTGGTGAATATTAAGGAAGATGAGTAATTAGTAGCATGAGTTGGTGAAAGGGTCATAGGATCGGTGTATAAACCGAATACAACCACCTCCTAGGTGTGGTTGGTGGAAGAAGTGAATAATATTTTAATCGAAAGGCTAGGTGGTGGTTGCGAAATAGTAAAGGGGCGAGAAATTAGTATTTAGCGGGTAGATCAAACGGGGGAGATCAATTATAATTATACGAGCCCAGCTCGTTGCCTGACCGCCACCGCCTCCAAAACTTGTCGGCTGCTTCTATGGAAGCCGCGAAACGTCGGCTGCAAAACTAACTGAGATTTGCCCAAATACACGCTACAGTGGGAAACTGTGATTTCTGCGACCCAAAATATGTTCTCTGCTTCTTCGAAACTCGTTAAATGTCCGCTGCAACTTCTTAGAAAATTTCTAGGTTTTATAGATTTCTTGGAAGTCCTTTACAGCAAACAAAAGTGCTAGAAAAAAATTGAGTTCATGCTGTCTGCTTTGACATGTTTGTGTTCACATTACCCATGAAACAGCACGAAACTCAGAAGTTGTCGGCTGCTGCTGCTTTCACGAGACTCGTGCTTTCTCGTGCTTTCACGAGATCCTGAAAACGTCCGCTGCTTTCAAATTGACAAAAGGTGACTCAAAAAACGACTTATGCTCTCTGAAGCTCAAAAGTTGTCGGCGGCTTTTATGAAACTCGTAAATCGCCGAACACTTTCTGGTATTTAGAATAAAGGTTTAGTTGCCAATGCAATATTTTGAAAACAAAGAACAGGACCATCAAAACTTTTTTATTTTTCAAATCATCCTATGTAAATAGTTGGAGGAACTACTGCTGGAGGAGTGTTTCCTCCAACAGTTCCTCGAGAATTTCCCCTGTTTACAGGCGGCTGAGGTGGAGGTTGCCGACGTGGAGGCGGAGGTGGAGTGGTCGTTGTTGTAGGTTTTGGCGTAGTCGGAGTTGTAGGTTCAGGCGTTGGAAGCAGTTTTGTAGGAGCCAGGGTTGTTGTCACGGGGTCATCACTTGATGTTGCTGCTCCAATGATGATCATCAAGATCAGAAGACAGCAACAACACGCACAAATGATGCCTCCGATTGCCAGCGGCTTTTTTTTTGTCCATTTTTGTGGATTGTGACTTTGGAGTGGAGTATGTGCTGTTATATACTGTATCAGTTACCAGCAAAAGTGATCGGGAATAAACTTTTTGAACTTTTGTAAACTGTTTTTCAATTCGTTTCAAATTTTTTTAGAATGAACTTTTTGACACTTTTGAACTTTTTGCAATTTTTTTAATGAAATTTTTTAATTTGAAAGCTTATTGTCAGTTTAAAAAAATTTGAAAACCAGTGCACATTTAAAAATCCATATTTTCCATAATTCTCAGTTTAAAAAAATTTGAAAACCAGTGCACATTTAAAAATCCATATTTTCCATAATTCTCAGTTTAAAAAAATTTGAAAACCAGTTCACATTTAAAAATCCATATTTTCCATAATTCTCAGTTTAAAAAAATTTGAAAACCAGTTCACATTTAAAAATCCATATTTTCCATAATTCTCAGTTTAAAAAAATTTGAAAACCAGTTCACATTTAAAAATCCATATTTTCCATAATTCTCAGTTTAAAAAAATTTGAAAACCAGTGCACATTTAAAAATCCATATTTTCCATAATTCTCAGTTTAAAAAAATTTGAAAACCAGTTCACATTTAAAAATCCATATTTTCCATAATTCTCAGTTTAAAAAAATTTGAAAACCAGTGCACATTTAAAAATCCATATTTTCCATAATTCTCAGTTTAAAAAAATTTGAAAACCAGTTCACATTTAAAAATCCATATTTTCCATAATTCTCAGTTTAAAAAAATTTGAAAACCAGTTCACATTTAAAAATCCATATTTTCCATAATTCTCAGTTTAAAAAAATTTGAAAACCAGTGCACATTTAAAAATCCATATTTTCCATAATTCTCAGTTTAAAAAAATTTGAAAACCATTGCTCATTTGGAACACCATATTTTCCATAGTTCTCCATTTTAAAGAATTTAGGTGATTGTAGTTGAAGAAGTTTTTTTTTTCAGAATTATGAGTAAATAATTATTTGCAGCTGTGCTTATATTAAAACTAGAATTTCAGTTCAATTTCAAACAGTGAGTATTGATTTTTTGTGTTTCTATTATTTTTCAGACATGAATGAGTAAATCTGTAAAGTTTTAAAAAAATTTGGGTGTTTGTGGTTGAAGAAAATAATTTTTTTTAGAATTTTGAGTAATTAATTATTGGCAGCTATATTAATGAGTTTTCAGAAAGTTCCAGAATTTTTAAAAAGTGGTCGGGGACTTAGGATATGCTGTTATATACTGCATTAGTTATCAGCAAAGATGATCTGCAAAGGTGATCGGGAATGAACTTTTTAAACTTTTGGGAATTCATTTTTTGGTGCAAATTTTGCATTTTTCCGGGCTAGACATTTTCAAGACCAATACTCCAGATATTAGAAATCAGGTAAGCAATCGTTTCCCGAGCCCATAAGATGTCAGCTGCTTTCCAAAGACAGGAAGTTGTCCGCTGCTTTCTGAAACCCGTAGGACGTCCGCTGCTCTCTGATATTTTTTAAGTGCTTGCTGAGACCCGTAAAATGTCCGCTGCTTCCAAAAAATTTATTCATTTTATAAAATAGGAATCCTAGAAATAAATGAGTTTAAAGCTCTGTGTACAGCACGGAACCCGATTGTAGCCTTTCTATAAAGCATCTTCATCTGCTCCGCTGTATATTTCCCGTTTGTTTGCACATTTTTCTGCGAATAATTCCATCTGTACTCGGATGAGAGGTGATCCTTTTTCCAGTCTTCTCCATACTCTGCCTGGAAATTCGAAGATTAATCAAAAACTTCCCTGAAAAAAGTTACCAAAATTTTCTCCAGTGGATTACAGGAGACCCAGAAAATATGACCGTGAAGATCCGCTGCACACCAAGGATCGTAGATAGGGTAGGTGAACTTGTATTTGGTGCCGTCGGCTGGAATTTGACAAAATTGAAATTTACAGTACGTCTACAGTACCCTCACAAGATCTTGTACAGTAACCTTATAGTTACCCCACAGTACCTCTATCGTACCCTACCCCCTACAGTATCTTGTACAGTACCCCCTACAGTAACTCACTGGCAATTCCGCCCACCCAATGATGGGTAAGTTTCCCATTTTCGATTCCTTCATACATTAGAAACAAGTCAATTGGGTACTCGAACCACTTTTTCGTTTGTATAGTGATCTCGAAAGAATCCTCAACCTAAATTCTTTGATTTTTTCGTTTTCAACTTTTTTCGAAAGCCATACCATGCCCAGCATTCGCCAAACTTCGAAACTAGACGGATTCCAGTAGCTGTGAAGTAATTCCACGTAGATTGGGTTATAATCCTTCGCAAAGACCGATAAATCCATGTCGGTAGTGTGCGGAATGATAGAGCACTCACGGTACCAGCCGAGAAATGTTCCGCCGTTAAGGAATGGGTACATGTCAAACTCGATGAGCTCATCGCGGAGCTGGGCGAGCTCCTCGACAGCTGGTTCAGCTGGCATGAAGACCTGAAGATCAGAATTTTTTTGGAGATAGGCAAGTAGATAGGCTTGAAATAGGAACGAAGGTAGGCAATTAGGTAGGTGAAAGGTAGGCAAGTAGGTCGGCATGGTGTAGGGTAGACATGAAGTAGCCATGTAGGCTGACAGAAAATGCTTGGCAGAAATGAGGTAGGTAAGAAGGTAGACTAGATGTAAGCATATAGGTAGGCATGTGATAGTCAGACAGGCACAAGGCAGGCACGCAACTAGGCATGTTTGTAGTAGGCACCACAAGGTAGGTACGTAGGTAGCTTGAGGTAGACAGACCATCATGAATTATGGATGTGTGCGGGCAGGCATATAGGCAAGTAGGCAGGCACAGGTATGAGGTAGGCCTGAAGTAGGCACATATGTAGGTAGTCATGTGATAAGCAGACAGGCAGAAACTAGGCACGTAGGTAGACCTGAAAAAAACAGACCAAAAGCTAGCACATAGGCAAGTAGGAGGTATAAGGTATAGGTATAAGTGTAAGATATGGGGTAGGCACGCAGGCAGGCATGAGGTAGATACATAGTTCCATTTCACTCACATAAGATTTATCTCTCGGAACTTCTAGTTTCAAACAATCAATAAACTTTGAGCGCTTCCAAAACTCGGTGAACTGTTTGATATTTGTGGGAATTTCTATATTCTCAACCCAGTGAGTCTGGAATTTTCTGGAAAAAAAATATTACGAAAATTGTTTAGTATTTCAAAAATAGATTACTTTGGTATTAATCTTCGAACTTCTGATTTTAAATCCAAGTAGTCCTTTGCAGAGTCGTTTTCGTAGAAAATTATGTCCAATTTTGAATTTGAATAGTTTATAGGAGAGTATTTTGAATTTACAGCAACCTGAAAATTTTTTCAATAGAAATAACTCAAAAAAATCATTTCAAACTTTTAAAACCTCATCCGAACTCCATTTGCAATAATTTTTATCCAACATTTTCAAAAAATCGATATCAATAATCAAAAATGGCACGGGGAGCTTCATCTGGTTCAGGATGGAAATGCAGTTTGTGTGCTGGAAAAAAAATGTGAAAATTGAAATTGAAACTCCGCAATTTCAGATAATTTTTACTTACGTAAATTGGGACCCGAGCAGAGTTTGGCAGTAGTGTCTCATTTTGCAAACCGGCAAACCTCCCGTATTTAGGCTTTCTGGGTTTGCGGGAGCAAATGTATAAAATTAGAACTAGAATGAGAAGAAAAAGGAATATGGTATACCTTCTACGTCGGAAAATCCTAAAAATTTTAGAAATTAGCAGCCGACACTGCATGGGAGACTTACATTAACATTACTCAAGAAGACACTGCCATTTTAATAAAATATTAATATTAATTTCTAAATAAAAGAGGCAAAGGAGGTTTCTTAAAAGTCTGGAAATTTGCTACGAGACAAATCGACAAAAACGTTAGTTTGTGGGCTCTTTCTCTCCACCGCCTAGACATTTGATAAAAATCTTATACATATGTAGAGTATCTTATCAGTTGTGGAGGAGTGCACCAAGGTCGCCTTGACTAGTCAACAGGCTTGAGCAAATATCGAGTTTATGACTTTCAGAAGAAAGTGAAAATGTTTGTGTAACTAAAAAACAGAACATTCAAAATAGGGTTTTGAAATTTAGGATAGCGGTTTCAGGTTGATGCACCATGTTGCAAAATGTTTGAATTTTTGTGTTTTTATTTTTTGAGTTTTGATTTCCTAGACATTGCAATAGTGTAGTTGGGCTGTAAATTTGATGAGAGTCATATCAGTTCCGGAGGACGCCAGTTTGTTGACTTGCTCCAATATATAAAATTGAGGAAATACCAAGTTTATGGCTGTCTGAAGGAAGTGAAAATGTTTGTATAACTCAAAAACAGAACCTTCAAAAAGAGCTGTCAAAATTGGAAAAGTAGTTTTAAATCGATGCACCATGTCATGTTCCAGAGTTGTGGCAGTACCTCGGTTGCAGTTGGTTTGATTAAAAAAGGTCACTTGTGTATTACATGCCCTCATTTTAATAGTAATTTTTTAAGTTATGTGAAATAAAAACGTGAACCACACTTTTGCATTTTTAGGCTTAGGAAATAGCAATTTCTAACTTAAGCCTAAAAAGAGAAAATGTAAATCACGTTTAATTTGAATGGAGAAATTAATGAACAATAATACCAAATAATACCAAAAAATAGATTGACATACCAAAAAATAGATTGACATACCAAAAAATAGATTGTCATACCAAAAAATAGATTGTCATACCAAAAAATAGATTGGCATACCGAAAAATAGATTGTTACACGAAAAATAGATTGGCATACCAGAAAATAGATTGACAGACAAAAATAGATTGACAGACGAAACATAGATTGAGAAATTATTGAGATCAAAAGCTCATTAAGATTAAAAAATTGTTATCTTATTTCACTTATTCCTTTGACTCTGTACTGAAAATCTATAATTTTCAGGCCATCCAAACACAGTGGCATCTTCCGAATTGATGGCAATGTGGAATTTCATGTTTTCTGCGAGACAGGTCCTAAAAAATTAGTTCAAAAAACCTTACCAATCACAATTCGCAAGCCATCAGAATTTTTCATAAATTTCAATAATAAGTATTGCCAGCTGAAGTTCTGGCCGCACTTTCTGAGACAACTAGGAAATGGTTCGGTGTGAGATAAAATTAACAACAAAAATCGGGACTTTTCAAATCACTTTATTTCAAATCATCCCAAGTTTATATTTCTAGACATGGTGGGAATTCGGAATATGGAGGAGGTGTAGATGCTTCCCCTAGGCTTCCCTTTCCAATCACAACTTCGCCTCTTGGAAAGTTTACCGGGAGAGGAATATTTCTTCCAACAACTGGTGGGAATTTGGGATATGGAGGTGGTGTAGATGCGTCGCCTGGGTATGGCTTTCCAATCACAACTTCGCCTCCTCCAATGATTACCGGGGGAGGAAAATGCCTTGGAGGTGGGGAGATTGGTGGTCCAACAACTGGTGGGAACTTGAGATATGGAGGAGCTGTAGATCCTTCGCCTAGGTTCGACATTCCAACTACACCTCCACTTCTTGGAATGACTTCCGTAGGAGGAATATGTCCTGGGGGTCGTCCGACAATGATGACTGGAGGGGGACTTTGAGCAGATCCTTGCGAATAGAAAATAGAAAACGGAGAAGACTCCGATCATCAGAAGTTTTTTGGCCATTTTTTAGGATCTTGTCTTTGTCGTGGAGTATACGATATTATATAGTGTTAAAGTTATCTGCAAAGGTGATCGTGAATGAACTTTTTGAACTTTTCAAAAATTATTTCCTGATATATTCCAGCTAGTTCCACGATCCTTGATGTGATCAAAACTGGAGAGATGAAAATGAGGTTCATGTCGTGTTTTATGTTCTCCAACTGTGTTTTAACTTTTCAATCGTGTAGTTGATTGTTCCCTCCCTCTGCATATAAATTTTGATACGAATTTTATAATTTGTTCATTTTTCTCTACAAAATATGAAATTGTTTATGACGAATTTTTTTCTGTCTGAAAGAAGTGAACCTGTTTTTGTAACTCAAAAACAAAAAAATGCAGAGATCAGAATTGTTCAAATTACAAAGAAAAGCTATAAATTATTCTCAAACATTTTATAAACCGTCTTCATCTGTTCCTTTTTAAATTTCCCATTCTCTTTCACATTATTGTGCGAGGAATTCCACTCGAATTTAGACGAATGGCGGTCCAAATACCAAAACTCTCCGTATTCTGCCTGAAAGGACTTTTAAGAAAAGAAAAAGCTTATCCATGTAGTCTCCAAACCTACCACAAGTTTTTCCAGCGGAGTGCAGGAGACCCAGAAAATATGACCGTTAAGGTCTGCAGCACACCAGGGGCCGTAGATAGGGTAGGTGTACTTGTATTTGGTGCCATCCGCTGGAATTCAATTTAAAAAGTATTTTGCGGTACCGATAAAGTACCATTCAGTACCCCTACAGTAAATTTCTGCAATAGCCCTCACAGTGAAATTAAAGTATTTCTATAGTACTCCTACTGAACCTCTATAGTACCTCTACAATAGTCATTCACTAATCCCAACGTAGGCCTACAGTACCCCGATAGTGCTCTACAGTAACTCACGGCTGAGCCCTCCAACCCAATGATGGGTCAGTGTACCGTTTTCTACTCCCTTATACATCATAAAAACATCAATTGGGTACTCCGGCAAGTCCTTCGGACGTGCAGTAAACTCTAACGAGTCCTCTATCTGAAATTTATTGATTTTTTTTTTCATTTCCAAACTTCTCTCAAAATTACCGGAATGATTGCGGAATGATTTTTAGTGTGAAACGTTGGTAACTAAGTCGTAAGTTTAACTTGTAGATGTGTAGAGAAATTTTGTATCTTTTGAACAAGCCTAACTAGACATTTGTAGCTTGTCCGCGTCATGAGATAAAAATGATTTTCGAATTTTTTTGGGCTTTTTTAGTGTGAAACGTTGGTTATTATAGTTCCCCGGCTCATAACTTTTGAATTTGGTTAACTAAGTTGCAAGTTTAACTTGTAGATGTGTAGATAAATTTTGTATCTTTTGAACAAGCCTAACTAGACATTTGTAGCTTGTCCGCGTCATGAGATAAAAATGATTTTCGAATTTTTTTGGGCTTTTTTAGTGTGAAACGTTGGTTATTATAGTTCCCCGGCTCATAACTTTTGAATTTGGTTAACTAAGTTGCAAGTTTAACTTGTAGATGTGTAGATAAATTTTGTATCTTTTGAACAAGCCTAACTAGACATTTGTAGCTTGTCCGCGTCATGAGATAAAAATGATTTTCGAATTTTTTTGGGCTTTTTTAGTGTGAAACGTTGGTTATTATAGTTCCCCGGCTCATAACTTTTGAATTTGGTTAACTAAGTTGCAAGTTTAACTTGTAGATGTGTAGATAAATTTTGTATCTTTTGAACAAGCCTAACTAGACATTTGTGGCATGTCCGCGTCATGAGATAAAAATGTATGCAAAAATGTATGCGGGAGCAAATTTATAAAATTAGAACTAGAATGAGAAGAAAGAGGAATATGGACCTTCTGCGCCGAAAAATACTAAAAAAAACTGTTAGAAATTAGCAGCGGACAATGTATGGGTTAGGCTCGTAAATTGTCGGCCGCGCAGGTTAATTTTATGGGAAACTTACATTAACATTATGCCAGTTGACCAGAAGCTTACGTACCACCGTATGGGGTCTTTTGAACTTTTGATTAGTTAGAAAATACGAAAAAGATATTTAAACTGTTAGAATAGTGTAGTTGACGTTTCCCCCGTCTGCCTATAAATTTGATAAGAATCATATCAGTTCCGGAGGTGTACTACGAGACCGCCCGTTTGTTGACTTATTTTTCTCAAAACACTGAGGAAATACCAAGTTTATGACTTTCTGAAGAAAGTGAATATGTTTGTGTAACTCAAAACCAGAACATTCAAATGGGTTTTGAAAATTGGGGAGAGAAAGTTCTGAGAAAACTATTTGAATTAGCGGCCGACGTCTTATGGGACAGACTCGTACAGTGTTGGTCAACTGGAGCCGCCGACATTTTATGGGAAAATTACAAGAACATTTCGCTAAATGCTCAATTTCAGGTTAATAAAATGTTAACAAGAATTATCAAGGGGTACTCAAATGTTGCGTTTCGTGTTTCCCAGCTGTGATCTTCTGATTTTCTAAACTTTTAGATAGTGTAGTTGGTGTTTCCCTCTGCATATAAATTTTGATAAAAATTGCATCAATTCCGTCGTTAATTTATCTTTACAAAATATAAAACTGTACATGTAACTCAAAAACAGAACAATCAAAGTGTGCTTTGAAAATTGGGGAGAGCAGTTTCAGGTCGATGCACCATGTTGCAAATGTTTTGAATTCCTGTTTTAGAATGAGTTTTTCTTGAAATTTAAACGTTTCAAATTAAACAGGAAATTTAAAAATTTTTCTCAAACATTTTATAAACCGTCTTCATCTGTTCCTTTGTAAATTTTCCATTGTTTTTCACATTCTTGTGCGACAAATTCCACTCGAATTCAGATGACTGGTGGTCCAAATTCCAAAACTCTCCGTATTCTGCCTGAAAAAACATCAAAACGTTCATTTTGCAAGGACATTTGAGTCTCCAAACCTACCACAAGTTTCTCCAGCGGAATGCAAGAGACCCAGAAAATATGACCGTTAAAGTCTGCAGCACACCAGGGATCGTAGATAGGGTAGGTGTACTTGTATTTGGTGCCGTCAGCTGGAATTTGATAAAAATATTAGGTCTCCAAATAAGTTCCGGATCAAAAATCATAACTTTGTTCGCTGCGTATCGATTTTTATGGAACTGTGGGAATTTACGTTATCAACCATGATCTTTCATTTGACAATAGTCACAAAATTTTTTGGTCGTCCGAAGTGCCCTAACTCGGAGCCAATTTTTTCAGACATTTTTCAGATCTCGCTTCTTTTCAGGTTTCAATTGAGGTTTGTGTGCGGATTTTGCTAAGTTTAGTACACAATGTAAGAAAACAAAAAAAGTTTGGAAAAAAATCCGTCCAAAAAAAATTTTTTCGTCGGTCGTCAAAAAATCTTCAAAAAAAATTTTGCCGAAAATTCTTGATTTTTTATACAAAAATGATGTAACCATGTGCAAACTATTTTTACACATACAAAACATTTCAATTTAGTGCGTCACACTGAAATAATAACAGAAAACATAGCTTTTTTGAAATATTTTTGAGTTTTTGGAGTATTTCTCAAGATCCAAATGTTAAACTTAAATGTTTTGTACGTGTAAAAATAGTTTGCACATGGTTACATCATTTTTGTGTTAAAAATCAAGAATTTTCGGCAAAATTTTTTTTGAAGATTTTTTGACGACCGACGAAAACAATTTTTTTGGACGGATTTTTTTCCAAACTTTTTTTGTTTTCTTACATTGTAACTTAGCAAAATCCGCACACAAACCTCAATTGAAACCTGAAAAGAACCGAGATCTGAAACATGTCTGAAAAAATTGGCTCCGAGTTAGGGCACTTCGGACGGTCAAAAAATTTTGTGACTATTGTCAAATGAAAGATCATGATTGATAACGTAAATTCATACAGTTTCATAAAAATCGATAAGCAGCGAACAAAGTTATGATTTTTGACCCGGAACTTATTTGGAGACCTAATAGTATTTTACAGTACTTCTTTAGTACCTCTGCAGTGGCCCAACAGTACCCCTACAAAACCTTTATAGTATGAACCCTTACAATACTCCTTCTCTGCTCCCAAGATAGGCCTACAGTACCCCTACAATACCATCCTTTCTGTTCATTTCCAAATTACTCCTAGAGTACCCCTACAGTACCCCTACAGTACCCCTACAGTACCCCTACAGTAACTCACGGCTGAGTCCTCCAACCCAATGATGAGTCAGTGTACTATCAATTATATCAATTAATATCAATTAATATCAAGTAATAAATATCAAGTAATATCAATTGGGTACTCCAGCAAGTCCTTCGGACGTGCAGTAAACTCTAACGAGTCCTCGATCTGAAATTTATCGATTTTCTTCCCATTTCCAAATTTCTCTCAAAACTACCATCCCGAAATGTCTTGACAATCTGAAACTAGACGGGTTCCTGGGACGCTGCAACAATTCCACGTAGCTTGGATTATAATCCTCCACAAAAACCATTAAATCCATGTCGGTAGTGTGCGGAATGATTGAGCACTCACGGTACCAGCCGAGAAATGTCCCGCCGCTGAGAAATGGGTACATTTCGAACTCGATGAGCTCGTCGCGGAGCTGCGCGAGCTCATTTACAGCTGCTTCCGCTGGCATGAAGACCTGAAGATCTATAACTTTTTCGTGAGATATGTAAGTAGATAGGCATGAGGTAAAGACTCAGGTAGGTACGTAGGTAGGCATGTGATAGGCAGACAACACAAGGTTGGCACGCAGGTAAACATGCATGAGGTAGGCACGTAGGTAGGCTTGAGGCAAACAGATCAACATAAATTATGGACGTACGCTGGCAGGCATGAGGTAGGTACGTAATTCCGTTTCACTTACATAAGATTCTTCTCGTGGAACTTTTAATTTCAAACAATCAATAAACTTTGAGCGCTTCCAAAATTCAGAGAACTGCTTGATATTCGTCGGAATTTCTATATTGTCAACCCAGTGAGTCTGAAATTTTCTGAAAAAAAATTTCCAAAATTATTTAGGATTTCAAAAATAAATTACTTAGGAATCAGCCTCCGAACTTCTGATTTTAGATCCAAGTAATCCCTGAGAGGGTCGTTTTCGTAGAAAATTATGTCCAATTTTGAATTTAAGTATGTTATGGGAGAGTGATTTAAATTTACAGCGACCTGAAATAATAATTTTTTAAATCGAAATTTAAGAAAATTTCAACTTTTATAACCCTCTCTGAACTCCATTTGCAAACATTATTATCCAACATTTTTAAAAAATCAATATCAATAATTAAAAATGGCACCGGGAGCTTCATCTGGCTCAGGATGGAAATGCAGGTAGGATGCTGAAATAAAATTTAAAACATCTGTATGTGTAGGAAAAATGTTGCTCACGTAAATTGGAACCCGAGTATTGTTTGGCAGTAGTGTCACATTTTGCGAATATGTAAACTTTTGTTTTCTCGACTTTTGGAAGCAAATATGTAGTAGAAATAATATTAAAACAAGAAAGAGGAAAAATAAAGTCTTTTTGCGTTTGCAAATCCTGAGAAAACTGTTTGAGTTAGCGGCCGACATCTTATAGCACAGACTTGTAACGTGTTGGTCATTTGGAGCAGCCGACATATTATGGGGAAACGACACGAGCATTACTTAATTCCAGGTTATTGACATGTTAACAAGAATTATCAAGGGGTACCCACATGTTGCGTTTTGTTCTCCAACTGCGTTTTGATTTTTTGATTTTCTAGACGTTGCAATAGTGTAGATGGCCTATAAATTTGATAAGAATCATATCAGTTCCGGAGGAGTACAACGGGACGCCACTTTGTTGGCTCTCTATTCAATATATGAAATTGAGGAAATGCGAAGTTTATGGCTGGAAGTGAAAATGTTTGTATAACTCAAAAACAGAACCTTCGAAATGAGCTGTCAAAATTGGCATAGCAGTTTCAAGTCGATGCACCATGCTCCAGAGCTTTGAACAGCTTGTATCTCGGATGCAAATAGCTTGATAAAAAATTTGTCGATGCACCATGTCCGCAACAGGGTTGGCAAGTTATATCTTAACAAGGCTCAATTGTTTAAAAAAACCATTCAAAGTCTTTTTTTCCGGCTTCTGTTCTGTGTCCAAAAACCATAGAATGTTAAAAGACTTGTCTGTACTATAAATCTATAATGTTCAGGTCATAAAAAAGCAGTGACATCTTCCGACATGATTGCAATGCGGAATTACATGTTTTAATGCGAGACAGACCCAAAACATCAGTCCAATAAAACTTGACGTTCACAATTTGCAAGCCATCAGATTTTTTTGTCAGTATTTCAAGAATAAAACCCAGTTTGAAGCCGAGATTTTCTGTTGATTTTCTGGAGATTTTTATAAATTGTAGTAGAAAATCTGCCAGCTTGAGAAGAACTAAAAAAAGCTTTGATTTTTATTTCTAAATTACAATCGGTCTGCGAAATGGTGAAAATGGTGAGTTGCGGTTTTCCATCAAGTTGGCTTGCCTGCCTACGTGCCTGCCTGGTGCTGTCAGCGACTCGCTCTTGTTTTTTATAGTCCGACATTTTCTAGGAAAATTGGTGATAGGTAGGCACAAGGTAGGCAGGCAATTTTCTGCCCACAATATATACCTATATATACCTATACCTATATATACCATATATACCTATAAAATTGTTTTGTTTGTTTATTCGAAATTTGATAAATAGTAACAAAATGTAATACATAGAAGATCAACGGGGAAAATCGAATAACACATAAAATAAGAAAGACCCGTCAGAGTCCATCTTAAGTATGAAAAGTAAATACTATTTGACAGAAGAGGATAAATCAACGAGAAATTTAAAAAAATGAGATTTGTTGGTTTATGAGGTTCATAACCTGGGAGGGGGAAAGGAATGTTGATACATTGTGAACTATACTGTTCCAAAGGGGAACGACAATAGAAAAGAAGGGGAACGACAATAGAAAAGAAGAAAAGACATCTCGCATCGAGTCAAGCAAATGAGTCATGGCGACGATATGGATGGCTTCGGTACAATTTTAACGGTAGTGGTTGTTGTGACAATCTGCGTTGGCTTCATATACATGGGAGTTCGATTCTGTTGTCGTATTGGTAACGGAATCTATTACGGAGGTGGATATGATCCTCTATACGACCAACGCGGAAGAGGATTTCATGGGAGGAGAGGCAGGAATGTGAGACAGCAGAGGTCGAGAGAAGAAAGCAGTACATCTAACTTGGAAAATAGTAACGTGGTATAACAAAATAAAGACGTTGAGATCCTGTTTTACGGGCATATTGAACAGCAGCAGACATCTTATGGGTTCTCAGAAGCAGCGGGCATCTTACGGGATCACTGGTGCAAAGTAGGAGACAATCAGGCTTTTAGAAGCAGTGGACATCCCACAGGTTCCCTAATAGCAGCGGACATCATACGGGCTTAATAGAGCAGCGTTTGCTAAAGCAGCGGACATGCCCCGAGCCCAATAGAGCAGCCGACATCTAATGGTGTTCTAGAAGCAGCGGACATCTCACTGGCGTACAGAAACAGCGCCCATCTTACGGGCCCCCTAATAGCAGCGGACATCCTGTGGGTTCCAAAATATCACTTTATTCTGTTGGACTTGCCATTGGGAAACACAAAAAGGCATTGTGGGTGGGGGTGGGTTGAAAAACAGGACAATCATGAGGTTTTTTTTCAGATACTAAGAGAAAGACAGTTTACAACAAAGTGTACCAATTGAGTGATAAGGTCGTATTTAATTAGAGCAGAGGGGGATAAAGACACAAATGGAAAGTATTTGGAGGATCGAAAAAGCATTGTGTGGCTAGTATGGAAAATGGCTCAAGAAATTTGGAAAAAAATGGAAAAAAAACTTGGTGAAAATTAAACACCTAACATAATTGGAAATATTATAAACCTGGGCTTGAAAGATATTAAAGTATTGATTGATATTGATAATTAGGGGAAGGAAAAACATGAAAATCTCAGGGGGCAGAGGAAACGGGAAAAATGAAAATCGAGATGCATAGATAACAAGTGGCTGTGAAATGGCAGAGAATCCGTAGTTGGAGACTTAGGCAAAATACATGACGTTGTTCGAGTCGGGATGAACCTGGAAAAAGTTGAAATTAGTAGGTTAGGAAAGCGTGGGTATAGGTGTAGGTGTAGGTGTAGGTGTAGGTGTAGGTGTAGGTCTAGGTCTAGGTCTAGGTCTAGATCAAGGTCTAGATCAAGGTTTAGGTCTAGTTCTAGGTTTAGGTCTAGGTCTAGGTCTAGGTCTAGGTTTAGGTCTAGGTCTAGGTCTAGGTCTAGGTCTAGGTCTAGGTCTAGGTCTAGGTCTAGGTCCAGGTCTAGGTCTAGGTCTAGGTCTAGTTCTCGGTATAGGTCTAGGTCTAGGTCTGGGTCTTGGTCTATGCTTCAAGGACTGCGCTTCTAGACTCCTAGGCTCCTATGCCTCAAGCCTCAGCCCAGATCCTGATCTCAGTCTAGATAAATAATCTAGGCCCAGATCCTAGCTCTATGCTTCTGCCTACACTCTATCTCAAAATCCAAACAATGCTCACCTGTACGGCCTTGGCCATGCTTGACAATGTTGTATCCTCCGACGACGTCCCCGAAGGTTGTGATCCTTCCTCTCCGGATCCATGATCCCTATCGACCAAGTGATAACGAGCACGGAACGCCACCAGATGTGCATAGTACGCCGGCGCCGGGATCGACACAGACCTCGTGCATCTTACATAGGTATGACACATTTGGTAGGTCAACTGTTGAAGCTCGTCGGCCGTCAGATCATTGTCATCCCAGAGCACATGGTAGTGAGATGGTCGGGATGTTCCTTGGATACCAGCGTGGGAGCAGAGGAAGAAGTCGAATTCCGTTGGATGCGTGATTCCCACATCTACAGTTGTTCCTGGTGGGATGTTGAATGCTTTTCCTACTTGATCAGCTTTATCCGCGGCGAAGAGCCTTGTGTGATGTCTCTTTTGCACAGCGATAAATGTGATTCCTGGCTGGTATCCACTCTCAAGCATCACACAAGCTTCACGAATTGCGCGGAGCTCATATTGGAGCACATTGAAGAGTTGACCCTCAGACACTCCATCTCTGTAGACCACAATTCGGGCTGGCTTGAACCTCGTGTTACGGTAGAACTGGACAAGCAACTCTCGAACCATATATGTCAGATCCGTAATGATCTCCTGACGGTGCTGCTGGACCCGAACTGTTGCCGCATATCTACTCGGGTGAGCATCCATAGATCCTACCACTGCGGCGATGGATGGCTTACGGGTATCACCGGCTGCTGGATGGGTGATGTCGCAACCCAGGAAGATGACGGGCTCGTTGAAGATCCGTGGACGCACGTTTGGCAGGAGGATGCTGTTGACTCCACCAAGCTTCACATTCATCTTGAGACAGAGGTTGGAGAGTGTCTGCGGGGTGGTTCGGATGGCGTTCTTGGCCTGGACGCACTGGGTGGCGATTCCGAGGACGGTGTCTCCGACGCGTTTCACTTCGGCTGAAAATATAGAGCTTCAGATGGGGTTGAAGAGGTAAGGATATAGATGATCTTGGTCCCAAGATTCAGAGCCCAATGATCTAGGCCATAGATCCTTGGAACCTAGGATTCCAAGAGCCTAGCAGCTTAGGATCCCAGGACTCCATGATCTAAGATCTAGATCCTTGGAACCTAGGAGCGTAAAGCTTACACCAACACCCTAGAACTTTCACCTACAATTAATCAACTTACCATAGATCGGAGTCTTTCCTGGCAGCACCACCACAATCAACTGAATCGCCGAATAGGTCTGCTTCAAGTACTTGAACATCGGCTCCACCTGCTCCACTCCAGAAGCATATTTGCAGAACATAGGGGTACCGATGATTGGCATTCCAGCGTCGGTAGAGATCCTTTGCAATTGAGTCGTGAACATCCTGAGATCATTTTCCTTGACATGAGATTGCTGAGCAAAGCATGCAATCGCCCAGGTACGGACTTCCATTCCAGTGTGGAACTGCTTCCCGCGCATATCCCAGACTCCCTGGTTCGGAAGGGCAGTTGTGGCACGATGACGACCTCCATAGAGAAGCTTCGGAGCCGAGAGCACACGTCCCTTGACTTCAGTCATTGCTGGATTGATAGTGATTCCGAATTCATGAGCAAATGGATCCGCGGAGAGCTCAGCCTTGCTTACTAGCTTACAAATCTCACGCTCACGCTCTGGAGCGGAACGAGCCGTGGCCTTGATCATGGTGGACGTCTGCACATCGGTGAGCTTCTTCAGACAACGCTGTCCTGGAACAATATCGCAGACCTCTGGTGGCAGGTACGTATGCTTCTGCTCCTGACCGACTTGGAGGCATGGAAGGTGGGGGTACTTCAGCTGGATACGGTACTTGTCAAAGAAGTACTTGGCTACAGTACACTCAATAGTTTGGCCAGTCTCCAGTTGCAATGGGAAGGTCTGGGTCTGGGCCGGGCGGCGTGTGACGTTGCAAACTCTGTACTTCCGGCGCACGGCTCCACAATGGGTGATCTCAATCTTGAGTCCACGGATCTCTTTGGTGAATTTGACGCGTTGAGCATCGGAGAGGGCCCGACGCTCGGCGAGAGCTTGGACTGGGAGCTCGAGCACCTCGGCGACGAATTCGATGACTGGCATCGCGCGGTAAAAGGCCGTGGCGGAGACGTCAATGTTGAGCATCATCTTCCATTGGGATGGTCGGACGGATTGATGGAATCCAAACCATACTTCGCGGCCTCCACCGAGTTTGCTCTCCTGGTGCATTTGCATGCCGGGCTTCATGACGCCTAAAAGATATAGTTGGAGTATTGAAGTTTGTCTGGGAGCGTAGGAGCCTAGAGCCTAGATCCTAGAGCCTAGATCCCAGAGCCTAGATCCTAGATTCTAGATTCTGGATCCTAGATCCTAGATCCTACACCCTAGATCCTAGATCCCAGATCCTAGACCCTAGACCCTAGATCCTAGATCCTAGATCCTAGATCCTAGATCCTAGATCCTAGACCCTAGATCGTAGATCCTATACTCTAGATCCTAAATCCTAGGTCCTAGATCCTTAACCAAGCAACTTGAGATCTTACCTGGAGGTGTGAAAAACGACCTTCCAACCGGGGTGTACTTCAAACTTGGCAAGTGGCGAAGAATCACATCGATCGACTGAACGGCTTCATGTGGAACCTGCCGCACTCTACCTTCCATGGCATCGTCCAGAGCTGACAGACAGACCTGACCGATCCACTTCATCGTCACTGAGAACTTCCGTTCCACTGCTGAATCTCCAGGCAGCGTCACCTCAAAGTTCATGGGCTCCGTGCCAATTGGTAGGGGCTCCCGCGTGTACATGTTACGCTTTCCATCGTAGACTGGTCGAATATTGGTGAAATATTTTGAGAAGGAGGAGATCAGGCAGCCGATTACCTCGCTGAAAATGATTAAAATTTCAGAGCTGAAGTTTTGAAGGGAACCCCGAATCAATAGAAAAAGTACTTACCGATTAACCCGTCTTGGGCACTTGTCCGGAAAGACGTCAATTTGATAATGTTGGACTGAACCTCCGGGGATCCGTACTGCAAAATGATTGGCTCGCAGGAGGATGGATCGGCCCTCGACTCCATGGTTCGGACGGACTGGGCACTGGAATTGGACGCCTGCGTCGGGTTTTGTGCTGAAAATTGGAAAATTAGAGATTCAGGAATCTTACAGGAAGACTAAATAAAAATCAGGCCTGGAGCTAAAGTTTCTGGGCTTGCCTAGGCTAAGTCTAAATTGAAAGCTTCAACAGACGCTGAAGGTCGGAATTTGATTTAGGCTCAAGAGTTGGCTTTGGTTTAGTCGGGTGGTATTTACCTTAGGCTTAAATTTGATGGCGTAGGTTTAGGCTTAGGCTTAGGTGTGAGTTTAGGCTTAGGTCTAGGCTTAAGCTTAAGCTTGGACTGAAATTTCCGGACATTCTCTAAAAATTTTAATAGAATTATAGCTAAAGCCCAAAATTCTAAAAACTTGAAGCTCAGCCAATGTGAGCTCACATTCTAAATTTAAAGTCCAAGTCTGAAGTAACTTCAGTTTTTTTTGTAAGTGTCAGATTTTTCACTAGATTCAAGTTATTAGAGGCTCTGGTTTAAGTTTCCCAGTTCTGGGCTCCAAATATAGTTTTTGGGCCCAAAATCCAGCTCTAACAAGCCCAGAAGCTTAGACTTCCTGCTCCACATCGAGCCAAACTCAGATTTAAGTCAAAACTTTTGCACAAAATTCAAAACCTTACCCAATTGCTCCGTGAGCCGAGCCGCCCAACTGTGAAGAGCTCGACGTTTCTGCGCCACCATCTGGCATGAAAGACGACGATGTCAGCGAATCGCCGGGCATTTCTGAAAACATTTTATTTGATAATGAGAAGCTGCACGAAAAAGAACAAAACGGAGCAGCACACCCAGACACAGAAAAAATGTGAACTTTAAGCATGAAACCCCATAATTTTTGGTTTAAAGTGCAGACATACTTAAGTGGGAAAAATCAAAAATCTCTCTGAAATCATAGAGGTTATTACATAGTTGGCAACTTGAGAAAAATCGATAAAATGCCAAAAAATTTTCGATTTTATTTAGTAAATTTGTTCAGAGTATTTTAAAATTGAAAGTTCGCTGTGGAAAATATAGAAAATTTTGGCAAAATTAAAGGAAAATTTGCTGAGAACTTCAAAAATCTAAAAAACCACACTAACTTTACTATACCAATTGGTAAATCCAAAATTTACCTAGATTCCTCAAAAAACCTAAGATCTATATAGAATTTAAACTGAATTTTTCGAATTTCTAGTTAAAATCTCAAAAAAACTAGTTTAGACCTCCAAAATCGGCTTCAAAAGTCATTGCGAAAGCGGGTGTTCCCTCGGGGGAAGGAATGCCGTCAACGGGCTAGCTGGCGCACTTTCGGTGCACTGGCGTGTTTTTCGATGCACCCCAAAACTCAATTAGAAAAGGGTTGGGGAGCGTGGGGAATTTGAATTGTATAGGGGATAAAATTTCGATTTTCATATGGAAATTTGGGTTGAAAATCTTATTTTCTAAATGTTAAACTTAATAAATTAGAGAAAACTTTAAGCTTTTTAAAGTTTTAATGAGAAAAATCAAAATTAAAAATGAAAACTATTTTTAAAACTGAGAAAATGAAAAGAGAAACCCCCTAATCGCAAGAAAAACGATTGACCAACACAGCTGGCCTCTCAAAAATGCGCGCGCGCGGGTAATCTCGGACCACTAACCGAAAATCGATAATTTTCCAAGTCTAGGACCATTGTGTACAGGCAGAGGGAACATAGACGCAGAGAAACAGGGAAATTGACAGGTGGGAAGACGGTCCGTTGGGAGTGTTAGATGACGGGACGCGATAAGGAGACGCAGACACAGTTTTGGGGGCAGACTGTTCGGGTAGGGGGAGGAGGAGGAGGAACGTGGGAAAATTGGCAGCGAGCCAAGGTTAGTTTGAGCCGTCATAACTCTGCGGTAAGTTGAGATATTAAAAAGTTGTCAACTAAGAAAATATAGAGAAAGTTGTGTAAATCATTTTGCCTGTTATTAATTTTTTGTTATATATTCGAGGCCGAACAAGGAGGCGAAGACGAGTAGTTTATTATTACATAACTAAGGAATAAATAGAAAGTTAGTATACATAGATAATGAGTTCACGTTACACGATCTTCATATCCACGTTAAGGGTTAGGTACACGTAGATACCCAACATCTCCCCTCTTCAATGACAAACGAGAGCTTTGGTGAGGAGCCATCCACGAATGTCTTCTGAGGTTCTCACGGACCACCCTCCAGTGTGACCGTCGATATTGCCAATCCTTTGCACACGGTACTTCGGTGTTCACATCCTCCAATTGCGGGTTCCAAGTTAGCCACACTTCCCGTACCAATCGAAATATTTTTGATGTCTATCCACCCTTCACCAACAGACTAAAAAAACGTTGCTGCCTGAATATTAGACCCAACCTTGAATCATCCACACTGATTCCGCCTGTTCCACCATCAACCTGTTGTATCCCAGTTCCTGGTTGTGGATCATGTTATGACCAATAACAATTTGTGCAATCGTCCAATGACTGAGCATTTGAAACGCATAGGTGGCCTTCACTCGCATCTTCAAAAGAGTTGAGCAATGATTCCTTCTTCTTTTCGACTTCAAACCAGAAGCCGCTCCTGTCCACCTTGACTGCAACTGCAGAGAGCACGGCAGGTGCCTCTTCCCAAAGCTGACCTGATCCACCTCAGAGGTCTTTTCTTCCCAGTAGACATGTGTAGATCAAAACAATACCTCAGAGGTCTTTTCTTCTAAGTAGACATGTGCATGAAGTCAGTGGTGCAGTGAGCCCGAAAGATCCTGATCGCCAATGTTATATATTCGAGGCCGAACAAGGAGGCGAAGACGAGTAGTTTATTATTACATAACTAAGGAATAAATAGAAAGTTAGTATACATAGATAATGAGTTCACGTTACACGATCTTCATATCCACGTTAAGGGTAAGGTACACGTAGATACCCAACATTTTTTATTAGCTTTGATGCTTTTGGAGATATTTAAGTTTTAAAATTGATAAAAATCAGGTAACCTGTCCCTACTTAGAGCTATCATAACTATGCTCAAAGTTGAGCTACAAAAAATTTGTAAATTAACAACTTATAGAACAATTTGCGTAGATTATTTTGTTAATTGACAATCTTTTGCTAACTTTTGTAGATTTACAGATATTCAGATTTTAAAATATACCACCTTCGTTGAGCCGGTAACTAGCAAAATATAGAAAAATTTAGGAACATTTTTAGTACCAAAAAAACATTTTATTAAAATCCACGCAACAAATTTCAGATTATCAAAAACACGACAACAAGACATAATTGAAAAAAAAAATTAGCAAATTGAAAAATCAGTCCTCCAATGGTAAAGCGCTTCCAATTGGCATCACTTCGAAGACCAGGCACCAACTGACATGTGGCATAAACTCCAAAGGGTCCAAGTTTTCAGTTCTCTTCTTACCGTAGACATTAAGCTCGGATTCATAGGTCAGCGGGATGTTGAAGCAGTGAGGGAATTCGGTGCAGCTGGAAAAAAAGGAAAATTTGGGAAGAGTCCAACTTTGGAAGTTTATAAACTAGTATGTACATTAGATAATTTTAGAATATTTAATAAAAAATTATAGTGAAAGTAATATTTATTATTTTGCCAGTAAACAATTTTCCATCAAGATATAAGCCTCCATAGTTGAGGTGTAATGCTAAACTTCAAAAAAAAATTTTTGCATAAAATCGAACCTGCGCGCCGCAGAACAGGTTCTGCCACAGAAAAATTTGAAATTGTAAGTCAGAATTTTTGCAACGCATTTGCAACACGAAAGTTTTTGTAAAAGTTGTTAGAAATTTGAGTTTTAGTTTTTGGATAATTTTGCAAAAAAAAAACAACTAATTTCGAAAGAGCATAACTCAAAAACCCAACTACTTTCATAAAATTGCTCAACTGCAAAACCGTTGCAAATAATAGCATCTACAATCTTGTAGTTGACAACTTTCCACTAGCTCTACCAGGAGAAAAGTTACAGCGGCCGACACTTCACGGGCTTTTGAAAAGTTCGAAAAAGCACAAGTGAGGTAGTTTGTATCTATTTAAAGAGCCTCAAACTCAAATTTCGATGTATTACATATCAGTGCAATGTTCAAATAAAAACTAAATGAAGATTTTTTGTCGACTTTTCCCTAAAAACATGGTGCATCGGAGCTCCAAATTTCCAGCTGGTGCATCGATGCATCCTGAATTTTGCGAACTTACTCTACTCCCTCCATCCTCTTGCTCACAACCATCGGATGATCCCCGAGCAAGTTCAATGTGGATTGGGTGGCGTGATACTGCTTAACACCAAACGTAAAGCAGGTCCCAATACTCTTCGGTGTCTCGATCCAATTATCAATCAGCTGCACATAGTCATGATGGAACAGTGGACTATGAAGCATGTAGACATTCTTCTGTGGAAGCTTCAGTAGGAAAGGGATCCAGGCAAAGTTCTCCCCAAACATTTTCTCAGTTCCGATAACCAGACGCTGGGTGGCATGGATAACTGGGTGGTCGTGCTCTAGAGGCATATGCAAGCTCTTGAAAGGCAGAGTGCTCTCGTGGAAAATACTGTTCAGACCATCCCAAAGCAGTCCGAACTCCGTACCAAATCTCATATTGGAAACTTTCACTTTAAAATTCTCGGGGAGTCGGTAGACCCCACCTGCATCACCAAGCTCCAGGGTCTTTATCACAATTGGGTGAGCTCTTTTTCCGAACAACTTCTCTGTGATATACTTCATCGCATCATACATTTTCTTGTTATAATCCAGATACTCAATGATCCCATGGAAAGTCTCCCTGTCCCGCCTGAAGTCTAAGTTCATCCTTTGGAATCTGATGCCAAATCTGTATGGAGCTGGTTCATTTTCCTCTCGCCAGCTGTATGGATTCGTGTATGCTTCGAGTTGGTCGGTGACTGCTGGATCTATGTCTGGCTCGTCTTCGGATTCAGATGCTTCGGATTCTGAAGATGAATAGCGTGCTCTTGGGAGGTAAGCGTCGCCGAGGATACGCCGGATCTGAGCTTCCTGGGGGTCATCGTCTTCATCATCTGATCCTTCTGCTGGAAGATCTTCTGCTTCATCCTCATCATCTTCGGAAGAGCTTTCAGGGTCTGAAAAATATATTTTTGAGATTTTCCGAAACAAAAATTGGCCGCCGAAACACTTTAAGCTATCATATTTCAGCTAGAAATCAAGCTATCACAAATTTGTCAACTGAGATAGTGCTCTAAATTTTCTTAAACAGCAGCCGACATATCACTGGACTCCTTATCACCTACCTTCCCTCTGCTGCACCTGCATCCGCCCCTGTGGTCTTATAAAATCCCGCATTGCAAATTGCAACATCTCCATTGTCATATCCTCCATATTATTAATTTTTTCCTTGCTTTCAACTTTCAAATCTCCAGGGCTCAAAACCTCATTGCAGCGGGGATCCTTAAGCCCATACTGATCCATATCATAGGCAGCACCTCCATCTAAGTTCACATTGTTGATATATGGACTATAGTAGACATGGTCTTTCGGTAGGTGGCGGAGCAGTCCTAACGTGTACCTATGTCGGTTGATTCGGATGACACGGGGATTCATGTAGAGCTTGTAGATGTGGAGGGGAGCAGCTTTGTCGGCTGCTTTTAGGGAGTCACATCGTTCCACTAATTTAAATCTGGAATATTTTAAGTAGGTTGATAGGTGTTTAAAAGTAAAAATAATATTGGTAGCTGCCCCACTTCTAGGAACGGCTCAAAATTTGAGCAAAACATGGTTCATCGACAGAAAATTGCTTAAGTTATTATACTTCTACCGAAGCCCGTTTTAATAAATTTTTACACAAAGAAAATTGAATTTTGAGCTGTTAAAGTTGAGGAAAACATGATGCATCGACTGTAAATTTATCAACTTTTGCTCTGAAAAAGTAACCTACTAAAATATATTCCAAACTCTTTTTAAACTTTAATAGCTTTTCAAAAACTTTTTTCAGCTCTACAATCAGAATTCCAAAAAAAAATAAAAGCATACCTCCTATTAGCTTCAAAGAACTGTAGTACACATTTCTGGCACTCATATGGGAGTGGTGTTAAGCTCATATGTAGGTATTTATTACCTGTAAAAAAGTGGGAAATTGGTGCGAAAAGTGAGAAAAACGTTGAAAGAAACGAGAAAATTGTGAAAAACTGACAAAAAATGACTATGATCTAGTAAACAAATTTCCAAAAAGTAGTAAAGCTGCATTCGAAAGTAGTAAAATATTGCCAGAGTGTAGCCAAAAATAGCAAAATTTCAACGAAAATATAAAAAAATAGTCGAAAAATAGCTAGAAATAGTCCAAAAATTGTCAGAAATCGGACAAAACAGCCAAAAAATAGTTCAAAACTTGTGGAAAATACCCAATAATTGTCCGTCTTCCCCCTATTACATACCCCCGTTGGAGAGGCAATAGGGACCATTAGACTACCCTAAATAACTAGGTGACCTCTGTCCATCTGTCGCAGACGGGGCGGGAATGTTTATCTCTGTTGACCTTGAGCATCGGTCCTCTATAGAGAGCCTACACGTACCCGGACTACTTGATGTGAATGGAGAATTAGAATAAAAGAGATTCTATAGATTTTTTTTGTGAAAAATTAGTTCAAAAGCTCATAACTCCGCTGAAAATTGAGCTATTGAAAAGTTGTCAACTACAAAAATATTTCAAATTAATTTTCAAACATTTTGTTGGTGGAAAACTTTTTGCTAGCTCAACTTTCAGCTGAGTTATGATATTTTTAAGTTGGTATTTGAAAAATTTTCATGTGAAAAATCAATTGAGGCTTCTATTTGACAAACTATTTTAGGGTAGAGGGGGGCAAGAATCATGCTGGTTTGGACCAAATCTGACCTTGATACTAATATGTTGTTTACAACATTTGCCGTGTTTGCAAAAAAAAAACAGGCAGAAAATTAACTTTACGCTGGAAAATTGGTAGATATTGGGTCGCCAAAAATGCGAAAAAAAGAATGAAAATTGATCTTCAGTGCCCTTTTATTCGGGTTTATCATGGTGCATTAGCACAGGCTTCCATTTCAAAATTGGCCACATCCATTGAGATGTCGGATGCTGACTTTAATATCAACTTTGTTTGCAGCCGACACTTTCCCGGTTCCTTTCAAAATGTCGAAACAGTAGAAGACATCTCACAAGATTTTTCAAGCTTGTATTAACAAAAAATCAACCAAGAACCGCAGCCGACATTTCCGGGCTTTCAAGTGTTCCTATATTAAATCCGTAAATTGCACACTTGACAGAAATAAAAAATAAGGGCACGTTTTCGACATGAGGTGTCCCGAGAAATGTGACTGCACTTTGAGAACTTATATCTTAGCTTAGGATTGGCGTTTTTTTTTGAGCAATTTGTTTCAATAGCTCCAATCATATTGAGGACCGCACTTTTTGAACATTATGGCCACTTTTAACCTCAGCAGGACAGGCCAAATGCTATTTCATTTCACTCAAATCCAAAAATCAGGGATAAGGGCTGCCTGCTTACTCTTAGAAACTTTAGGCTTTTTCTATCCCTACTTCCAGCAGAGCAGGCTGGAGGACTTTTATGAGACTACGTCTGTATTTGAAAAGATCAGTTAATTCGGATTGAGGGCTGCAGGCCCAAATACACATAGAAGTATTGGACAATCTTTAAGCCTACTCTGAGCCCAATAATCCAGGTTGAGGGCCGCAGGCCCGAATACACGGATAGAAAAGACCCAGAAATAATATTATCTCAAATGACCATGGCTCAATCAGTTTTCATTCAAAATGATCAAAATTTTCCCGAGTTTTCCAACTTAAACTACTGCGAAGCCTAGCGCGCTTGACGCGCTAGTCAACAGCGTGGAAAATGCGTCTATCGGTCATTGAGACATGGAACTAGTACGGAAATTCAAAAAAAAATTAATTAAAAATTTAAAAGAACACGTTTCCACGTTTTAACAGTATAAAAGAGAGAAATATTCGAATATTTGATCTATTACTCAACATTATGAACGGCTACAAGTCCCTCCTTGTGTTGGTCACCGTCTTTGTTGTCGCACATGCCTATCAAACAGGGTATTACCCTTTGAAGCGTTTGGTTTCCGATGGTCCCTGGCAACCCGTCTCATTGTGCCCTTCTGAAAAAGTTTTTGGGATTCAAATCAAGTACAACGTCAATACGAGCGACGTTCCAACAGGGATCGCCATTGTGTGCGATCGTAGTAAGCATTTATTTACTGTTTTGGAGCATGTAATTGAATTTTCAGGCAGAAGAGCTTCGAACTCTCCAGGAGAACGCCAATGGAGCAGCTCTCAACGTTGTCCCAATAAACTAAGAGTGATTGGATATTCCCTTCAAATTGAGCCGAACAACACTGCCGGAGCTAACAATATTGCTGTTTTCTGTGGAGATGGTTCTGAACCGAGAAGCAAGAGATTCAATCTGACAGGTTTTAACAGAAATGTTGCTTGTGATATTTAAAATTGTGTTTTAAGGAAACGCAGATCGTGGCTTGTGGACAAGAGCTCAATTCTGTGAAGCGGGTCACGTGGTGTGTGGAATTGAGTCTCAATCAGATAAGCCAAACAATGTTAACATGGTCTGTTGCTCTCCTTGGAAAGTGTCCACCCGTGGCACAACCAACACCAATAGAAATATCAAAGCCCATGAAACTACCCGAGGATTCACCCAGCGACCCACCGCAGCTGGATGGACAATTAGAGCCAATGGCATTACTCGCGGACAAACGA
Source organism: Caenorhabditis elegans (assembly GCF_000002985.6). Lineage (NCBI taxonomy): Eukaryota > Metazoa > Nematoda > Chromadorea > Rhabditida > Rhabditidae > Caenorhabditis > Caenorhabditis elegans. The sequence goes on along the minus strand of NC_003280.10, from coordinate 866,158 downwards.
GAGTCCCTGGAACTACTCGAGAACCCACCCATCGACCAACCACAGCTGGATGGACAAACGGAGCCAATGGTACTACTCGTGATACTTCTCGAGGATTCACCCAGAGACCAACCACAGCTGGATGGAGAAACGGAGCCAATGGTACTACTCGTGATACTTCTCGAGGATTCACCCAGAGACCAACCACAGCTGGATGGAGAAACGGAGCCAATGGTACTACTATTGATACTTCTCGAGAATTCACCCAGAGACCAACCACAGCTGGATGGACAAACGGAGCCAATGGTACTACTATTGATACTTCTCGAGGATTCACCCAGAGACCAACCACAGCTGGATGGACGAACGGAGCCAATGGTACTACTATTGATACTTCTCGAGGACCCACCCATCGACCAACCACAGCTGGATGGACAAACGGAGCCAATGGTACTACTATTGATACTTCTCGAGAATTCACCCAGAGACCAACCACAGCTGGATGGACAAACGGAGCCAATGGTACTACTATTGATACTTCTCGAGGACCCACCCATCGACCAACCACAGCTGGATGGAGAAACGGAGCCAATGGTACTACTCGTGATACTTCTCGAGGATTCACCCAGAGACCAACCACAGCTGGATGGAGAAACGGAGCCAATGGTACTACTATTGATACTTCTCGAGAATTCACCCAGAGACCAACCACAGCTGGATGGACAAACGGAGCCAATGGTACTACTATTGATACTTCTCGAGGATTCACCCAGAGACCAACCACAGCTGGATGGACGAACGGAGCCAATGGTACTACTAGTGGTACTTCTCGAGGATTCACCCAGAGACCAACCATAGCTGGATGGACGAACGGAGCCAATGGTACTACTATTGATACTTCTCGAGGATTCACCCAGAGACCAACCACAGCTGGATGGACGAACGGAGCCAATGGTACTACTAGTGGTACTTCTCGAGGATTCACCCAGAGACCAACCATAGCTGGATGGACGAACGGAGCCAATGGCATTACTCGCGGACAAACGAGAGTCCCTGGAACTACTCGAGGACCCACCCATCGACCAACCACAGCTGGATGGACAAACGGAGCCAATGGTACTACTCGTGATACTTCTCGAGGATTCACCCAGAGACCAACCACAGCTGGATGGACGAACGGAGCCAATGGTACTACTAGTGGTACTTCTCGAGGATTCACCCAGAGACCAACCATAGCTGGATGGACGAACGGAGCCAATGGTACTACTATTGATACTTCTCGAGGATTCACCCAGAGACCAACCACAGCTGGATGGACGAACGGAGCCAATGGTACTACTAGTGGTACTTCTCGAGGATTCACCCAGAGACCAACCATAGCTGGATGGACGAACGGAGCCAATGGTACTACTAGTGGTACTTCTCGAGGATTCACCCAGAGACCAACCACAGCTGGATGGACAAACGGAGCCAATGGTACTACTAGTGGTACTTCTCGAGGATTCACCCAGAGACCAACCACAGCTGGATGGACGAACGGAGCCAATGGTACTACTAGTGGTACTTCTCGAGGATTCACCCAGAGACCAACCATAGCTGGATGGACGAACGGAGCCAATGGCATTACTCGCGGACAAACGAGAGTCCCTGGAACTACTCGAGGACCCACCCATCGACCAACCACAGCTGGATGGACAAACGGAGCCAATGGTACTACTCGTGATACTTCTCGAGGATTCACCCAGAGACCAACCACAGCTGGATGGACGAACGGAGCCAATGGTACTACTAGTGGTACTTCTCGAGGATTCACCCAGAGACCAACCATAGCTGGATGGACGAACGGAGCCAATGGTACTACTAGTGGTACTTCTCGAGGATTCACCCAGCGACCAACCGCAGCTGGATGGACAATTAGAGCCAATGGCATTACTCGTGGACAAACGAGAGTCCCTGGAACTACTCGAGGACCCACCCATCGACCAACCACAGCTGGATGGACAAACGGAGCCAATGGTACTACTCGTGATACTTCTCGAGGATTCACCCGGAGACCAACCACAGCTGGATGGACGAACGGAGCCAATGGTACTACTAGTGGTACTTCTCGAGGATTCACCCAGCGACCAACCGCAGCTGGATGGACGAACGGAGCCAATGGTACTACTAGTGGTACTTCTCGAGGATTCGCCCAGCGACCAACCGCAGCTGGATGGACGAACGGAGCCAATGGTACTACTAGTGGTACTTCTCGAGGATTCGCCCACGACCAACCGCAGCTGGATGGACGAACGGAGCCAATGGTACTACTAGTGGTACTTCTCGAGGATTCACCCAGCGACCAACCGCAGCTGGATGGACGAACGGAGCCAATGGTACTACTAGTGGTACTTCTCGAGGATTCACCCAGCGACCAACCGCAGCTGGATGGACAATTAGAGCCAATGGCATTACTCGTGGACAAACGAGAGTCCCTGGAACTACTCGAGGACCCACCCATCGACCAACCACAGCTGGATGGACAAACGGAGCCAATGGTACTACTCGTGATACTTCTCGAGGATTCACCCAGAGACCAACCACAGCTGGATGGACAAGTGAGCCTCAAAAAGTAACTAGGCACACCCCAAATGCGAGAAAATGAACTACTGATTCCTATTGAATGTTTACAATAAATCACTCAGAATTCTGAACGTTTTTCTAAATGTTGGCTAATTTTGAAATAGTGCACTGAAATACAATTGTAAACTATGCAAATTAAAGTGTACTATTGCAACTTTTAAAAGTGTTGGGATTGCACTGGATTGCAACAAACTGTTGGTGATGACAAGAAACCCCCACCAATCACCGATGTGATGCAAAATGAGGAAGAGCATACTATGATGTGATTATCAATTGAGTATATTCCGATTGCTAATCACTCTTGTTTTCAGATACGTTGTAGTTATCATTGGAGTTGTTCTTCTCATCATTCTGATGGTTCTCGCCTATCTGTTCATCAGTGGACATAAAGGTGGGTGCGCTTATAAACACAATATCTAAAATAAAAGTGTTTTCAGGATTCGATGAGCAGCGTTTCTTCAACGTCCAAAGGGTCCAAAACATCCGAAGCATCCAAAACATCCAAAGCATCGAAGAAGTGAATGCAGCAGTAGAGATGTTATGCCACCATTGATCAAATCAGTCTTCAAATGAAGATTATATTATTGTTTGTTTGCTTTTTGTGTCTTTTAAATAACTTGTGGTTATTTTGATCAGCCATTTTCTTTCTCAAAAATCGCGATTGTTCATGGTTTCCCGTTTTCAGAAAAAAACAAATGTCTAAAAAAATGTGGAAAAAATGTCACAAAAAATGTAACGCTACTTTGAGAGTTTATAGCTCAGCTGAAAGTGGCTCAAAATTTTCCGTTTATGGTTCTCTCTCTTAGAAACTTTGGGCCACCTTTAGCCCTTCTCCAAGCAGAGCAGGCCGTAGGCCTGCGATGCGGTAGCAACACATTCAGGCCCGCCTACTCTTAGAAACTCTTAGATACCGAATTCAAACGATTGTATCTCAGCTTTCCCTGCTCCGTTCTGGCCCGTTCTTGGAGCAATCGATAGCTAATCAAGTGCTGCTTCTTTTAACATTATCAAAATTTAAAATGGTCGTAAATGGTCAGTTTTGGTCCAAAATGATCCAAATTTTTCCCAGTTTACCAACTTAGCCTACTGCGAAGCCTAGCGCACTATGTGCGCTAGCCATTGTGACTCTCTAAAAAAAAGTAAACCCCGAGCTCACATAAACTATTTTATTCACACAAACACAAGCTATCATGGTATTCAAGGCCTATCTTCAACTTCATCGTCATCGATCAAGCAATCTTGGAGCATTTCATACTCTCTTGAGAAGAAGTGGTGCTGTCCTCGCAGATTTCTCCCGACTGTTCCGGATCCTGATCGTCTTTACCGGCGCCTTCACGAGCACAACACATAATCCCTTTGACACAACAGAAAATGACACTTCCGACGATGGAGATAATAATACAACACAAGATAACAGACAAAATGACGTAGATAAAGTAAATAGTAGCAACAAATGAGCAGTAGTTGTTATCGATGCAACATTCCTTGTATTGAGCATCGCTTGTCATACATCCATTACTATTAGCACAATTCGTATAATCTCCACTTGAGAAGTCTGAAGAGAGTAAGTTAATAAGATGAAAAGTAAGTTATGTCGATTTGGTTCAAACTTACAAGTTTGGCATTTTTGTCCAACATCGGAGTTGTCAAGATAATACATCGCAAGAATCAGCAAAGTTTAAAACTTCGGTACTAATTCAAATCTCTCGCCTGACACAACTGACAAAAGATCAAATACAGAGATAAGAATATAAACATAAAGCGGAACGTTTTACGTTTTTAATAATTGTTAACTTTTTCAGGTTTACCTTTTTTAACCACAATACAACGTGCACTGTGTCGTCACATTTATGTTCTATAGCAATTCGCGAAAAAAAAGCCGTATACTATGAAAATTATGCGGTACCGATTTCCAGATGCAGTTGAAAAATTAAGGAGGCCAATCGGAACAATTGAAATTAAAACAAATTTAAGAAAAGTAGAATCACCAGCAGAAGTTAAAAAGAGCAAGGGAAACTTAATAAAAACTATTTGATTACAAAATATTTTTCTTCATTACATTTTTGGAATTCATATAACTTTGAGCGTCCATTGAGCAAAAAGCAGTAACAAAAGATACAGCTTTGAGCAAGGTTCAGCTTTTTGAAAACTGAGAAAATTGTCAAAAGCCATAAGTTTCCGGCAATTTTCAGACTCAGTTATAGTAGTTAGTGAGCCCAGCCAACTGCCTATTGAGTTTAAATTTGAGAGTCGAGAAAGAGAATTGCACATATGTTACAGAACCTTGAAAGATTCAAATTAGCAGCCGACATCTCACAAGGTTTCTTTCGGGTGCTGACTTTCTTTCATACGCTTTTGATCGAATAGTCACAGAGACGCTTTTCTCAAATCAAAAGTTGCTTAACCGACATTAACAGTATAATCCAAACAAGATATTTATTAACTTGTTATACAAATGAAAAAGTGTTCGAATGTGTCCAAGAAGTTGCAAAAAGAACAAATGGAAAACGGCCAGAAAGAACAACATTGTTAAATTTACTGTTCAGCAACGAAAACACAACAAGCCTTCACAAACACACGGAAAGTATCGAGGCAATATCTCCCCCAATCTCAACATTTGTAAAACAAAAAAAAACAATAAATACTTTCAAACTTTCATACATACACAAAAACACAAAGAACAAGCTTCATAGATGGTCAGAACTTCACAATTGGTGCTTCTTCTCCTCTGAAGAATGGGCTCGAGTTGTCATGGCATTGGATCCGTTGAAAGTCAAACAAAAACACATGATGAGATTTTTCATTCGTATTCTATTTAGCTGCAATTCTTTGGTTAGTCGCAGAAACATCGCTGGAAACATACTCTTCTTCTTGAAGTTGTTATCTTCTGCCTCGAAAAGTAAAAACTGAGTTTTGATCATTGTCGATTCTAGTCTAGTCGATCAGATCTGCAACGTGGCCAGAAAATATAGTTTTCACGTACTTTTCTTTTCTTTTCTATGGAAAAATGTCAACACATCAACAAACGAAAAACATCAACAACTGTTTTATCAAATGATCTGTGTACTTTTCCATCAGCTATGAAAATGGTTAATCAGGTGCTGAATGTGCTCGTTTCACGATGTGCTTTAACTCTACTTGGAAATTTTGTGGTTTTTCAACGGCTGCTCCAATTGTTCCGTCGATTGCTCCATCTACTTTTTCATCAATTTGTGCAAGTTGCGAGTCTACTCTGCTGAAAGTGCCTTGCTCTCAGATACTATGTTTTAACTCCACTCATTTATAATCTGACATCAAAGTTCTTAACAATGCTCAATTCAATTTTGAGTACGACTGAATCACATGACTGGAATTGTAATTTATGAAGCTTCCACAGGAGGTAACTCGCAACAAATGTGACAGATTAAGCAAGGAACACTGCTGAACAGAGTTTTGAATATATCCCATTTGGTTCAGTATTTTACTAAACTTGTAATTCTTAAGAAATAAATTTTGTGCTGAATTCTGTGTTTTTACTGGTTACTATGCTAGTTCCACGTTGAACTCTGTCAGACTTTGTTGCTCAGATTAAGCAAAACAATTTATGATACTTCTGTATGTTGGAATAATGCTGAACGCATGAAAAAATAGCTCTGTAATAATTTTGTTCGTTCCGAAGAACTCCAATCAGTTTTGAATTCAGCAGATTTTTTACATATTGCACGGGCGTTTCAAATGGCTAAATTTTATAGAGAGTAGCAGTTGAAAAAAAACAGTATGAAGAACAAAACAAAAAGTGACTTAATCAATTTTCATGGATTTTGAATATATTTTCTTTCTATCAAAACCTCCGAAACACAAAAGTTTTTTTTTCTTTTGTAACATTTATTTAGTAAAATAAATAAATTTAAAAAAAAAAAACGTAAAAAACATTTACACATTATTTTCACGCGAAAACTCACATAATACAAACAATTCAAAATTACAAATAATACACGTCTCACGTGATATCCAACAAACCGGATATTTTACTGAATAAAATTCAGAATTTTCCCGATTTTCCTGCGGCTCAATCAACTGCTCGTTCAAACACTGGTCTTTCCCCAACTTTGGAAAGATATCAGACGTTATTTATGCTCCGAGCCTCTACGAGCTTTCCTCTGGCTAATCTTTTTGGATCTCTACAGTTCTGATTTACATTTCTGATCAGATCGGTGAGTTTTAAAGTTTCAGGGTTGGATAATACTGTTTTTAATAACTCATCATGCACGTTGGAATTTTACTTTGCGTCAAGTGTTTATTGCCAATGCCCGATTCATTGGATCTATAAAACTCGGAGAGTTTCGATTGGTCGGCGCTACAATTTCGCAAGGTGTCACTTCTGGCGTGGCAAATGAGATGAAACCTGCTGAGCATCTCCAACCTTTTCGCCGACTCATTCTTTCTTGCTTCAATAATTGCTCAAGTTCTTAATTCGTTGGCTCTTCGCAATTTCGAAGCGGTAAAAGAACTTCCTCAAACTATCAGTTGTTGCTCGTGGGTTGACGGAGACTTGTGAAAAAATCAAAGTGAAGCTCACAGTGTTATTTGAAAAGAATGGCCGAAAAATAATATGGCTGGAATTACGTTTGACAGTTAAACAATAGTTAGCAATGGTGAGTAGATTTTTTGTATGAAAGTATTAAAACAAGAGTTTTTCAGATTGGCCTCGATATCACAATCAACTTGGAGTTGTTAAGCACATTTGCAGAAGCACTACGATGTTTTAAAGATGAACTATCACATGAAATTTGTAGCTGATATAAATTTGAATCACAAATCACAAAATCATCAACAACTGTTCTATCAACTATGCAAATGCTTAACCTGGTTCTGAATAGGATTTTTTCGCACACGATGTGCTTCAACTCTACTCTTTTTTATCTCACATTCCAGTGCTCAATCAATGCTCAATACGGTGGATCGAATTACGTGTGGCAATTTTGTGGTCATTCAACGGCTGCTCCAATTGATTCGTAGATTGTTCCATCTACAAATGTGACAGATCAAGAAACACTGCTGAACACAGTTTTGAATATATCTCATTTGGTTCAGTATTTTACTAAACTTGTACTTCTTGTGTAAAGTGAATAAATTTTGTGCTAAAACCGTATTTTTTACTGGTTACCGTGCTCGTTCCACATTGAATTATATACCTAACACCTGTGCGACATCGAGCTCATTTTTCACTTGCTGGAAGCGATTCAGTCAACTTTTCGTAATTTTTGGCTTTTTATTTTGGTATTTTTAGTATAAGGCGGACGCGATACAAGATGATCATTAACTTGAAAAAAGTGCCCTCTCTGCTAGATTATTATTGTCATAGGTTTCCACATCACCGTTTAGACTATGTTTCCTTACTACACAGAATGACCGTATATGCTAGTTACCTGACAATGACAACTGTGAGAAGTGACGATTGTAGGAAGATATTGAAGTTGAAGGAATGATTGAATCTATGAATTCAACCCGGTAAGGAGAGAAGCTCAAAATTGCTGTGAAAGCTGCTGAGCAGCAGTAATTGGAGCATCATAACAGCTTAATAGGCACCCTGACAAACGAATGACGTCATGATTTGGCTAAAAACATTTGTGAATCGAAACTTTCAAAATAGTAACTGTACATTATATATCCCGTGAACTATCATTACTTATATATAAAAAAATAGTGTGGGTCTGTCCATAGTTTGTAGTCTATGTAGTCTTTGTAGTCTGTGACGTCACCCCTAAAGTCACTGAGAGTTGTGGGCGGGGCCAGTCACCCTTCGTGGCGAGACCCATCGTTGCGAGACCCTTCGTGGCGAGACCCATCGTGGCGAGACCCATCGTGGCGAGACCCATCGTGGCGAGACCCATACATTTTGGCGGGAATTTAAATTTTCTTTGAAATTTTTCGGCGGGAATTCAAATTTTCTGTGAAAATTTTTGGCGGTTGTTCAAATTTTCTGAAAAATTTTTGGCGGGAATTCAAATTTTCTCTGAAAAAATTTGGCGGGAATTTAAATTTCCTTCAAAATTTTTTGGCGGGAATTCAAATTTTCTTTGAAAATTTTTGGCGGGAATTCAAATTTTCTGAAAAATTTTTTGGCGGGAATTCAAATTTTCTTTGAAAATTTTTGGCGTGAATTCAAATTTTCTGAAACATTTTTGGCGTGAATTCAAATTTTCTGAAACATTTTTGGCGGGAATTCAAATTTTCTCTGAAAATTTTTGGCGGGAATTTAAATTTTCTTTAAAATTTTTTGGCGGGAATTCAAAATTTCTCTGAAAATTTTTGGCGGGAATTTAAATTTTCTTTGAAAATTTTTGGCGGGAATTCAAATTTTCTGAAAAATTTTTTGGCGGGAATTCAAATTTTCTTTGAAAATTTTTGGCGTGAATTCAAATTTTCTGAAACATTTTTGGCGTGAATTCAAATTTTCTGAAACATTTTTGGCGGGAATTCAAAATTTCTCTGAAAAATTTTGGCGGGAATTCAAATTTTCTTTGAAAATTTTTGGCGGGAATTCAAATTTTCTTCAAAATTTTTTGGCGGGAATTCAAATTTTCTTTGAAAATTTTTGGCGTGAATTCAAATTTTCTGAAACATTTTTGGCGGGAATTCAAATTTTCTCTGAAAAATTTTGGCGGGAATTCAAATTTTCTGTGAAAAATTTTGGCGGGAATTCAAATTTTCTGAAAAATTTTTGGCGGGAATTCAAATTTTCAGTGAAAAATTATGACGGGAAATTCAAATTTTTAGAGAAATTTTGTCGGAGTAGTCAAATTTAACTTTGTTTGACAGAAAAAAAAAGTATGAAGGGGAAGATAGTTTGAACCACAAAAGGTTCACACCAAATTCCCGCACACAACCAATGCGACATACCGGCACATTTGTTTAGAATTTAATAAACCTATAGAAGAGGAAAACTTCATGCAATAAACTTCGAGAATCTTCTAGAAATTTCGAAAAACTTCTAGATATCTCGGATTACGTAACACTTGACGACGTCACACATGATGAGGACATTAAGTAAACGTCACAGGCTGAACCCAATATAATTTTCAGAAAATTCTGGAACCTTCTAGAATTTTGGAGAAACTTCCAGAAAATTCTGATGACGTCACAATCACTGGCGTAACAAAAAATAAGTCACAGATTATGACGTCACATATGATGACACCTATATAGTCTCACATTCGGAAAAAAATAGGTGATGACGCCAAATATATCAGCGTCACAGAATGTGACGTCATAGGCTCCGCCCATTACAGTAAAAGAAACTTCTGGAATCTTCCAGAAGTTGCAGAAAAAGAAGAGAATGTTCCAATAACGCAGAAACGAGCTTCAATGTCAGAAGAGGAAAAGGCTGAGATGAAATATAAAAAAAGAATATGGATGAAGAAAAAAAGAAATGAAGTAGCAAAAACACACGATACGTCATCTGTTGCCAATCCCAACTACCTTGGAAGCATGAGATGTGTGTGCAAGAACTGCAATGCCAGATTCTTTCAAGGTATACATTTTTTCAAAGTTTAGTGAACTTCTACTTCTTATTTCCATTCTGAGTTTCAGATTGGTTTTTTTCATAACTAATAACATATACTAGCATCATACAGAAATTTAATGTTTCAGGAGAGGTGTCCTCATCCAACGATCATATCAATATGTGTTGCAACTTCGGATTAACAACCACACTTCAAGATCGATTCTCCAACTACCCAGATGAACTACGACATCTTCTCCTCGATGATTCTTCTCACGCCCGTAACTTCCAGAAGAACATCCGACAGTTTAATTCATCGTTCGCAATGGCATCGATGGGTGCACAACTTGATGTTCCGAGAGGCCGCGGCCCATACTGCTTCAAAATCCACGGTCAAGTTTACCATTTTGCGGGACCACTTCACCCGGATCCAGGCCAGAGACCAGCATTTGGACAGATCTACATCCTGGACACTGATCAAGCAACAGACGAGAGGCTTGGAAATCCTGCCAATGCCGATTGTGATCCTGCTGTTATGGCTGAATTGAGCAGTCTTCTGTTGAGAACCAATCCATATGCACAGGCATACAAGATGATGGCTGAAGTTGAAGAAAAAGAAAATTCTGAAGCTGCAAAGGAAGTACGACATCCGGGATGCGTTCGACTGATCTTCGATATTTCGACAACTAAGGATCCACGACGTTATAACTTGCCACAAGCGAATGAAGTCGCAGTTGTTTTTGTGGGCGAAGACGATGACGTGCCAACCACTCGCTCTTTGGCTGTTCATCCAAGAGGAGGAGGACTTAAGACGATTCGTGATATCGATAGGATCTGCGATCCTCTCACATATCCTGTATTGTTTCCAAATGGAACCGACGGATGGCATCCTGACTTGGAAAAGAGACCATCGGAGAAGAAACAAGGAAGGATTACTCAGAAGATGTACTACAGTTACCTGCTCATGGAGAGATCAGGAGTTTTCAATCCACTGCATCACGGGCGTGCCCTGTTTCAACAGTTTGCAGTAGACTCATGGGTAAAGGTAAGAATACATGATCTCATGTTCACAAAATAATCATGTTTTTGCAGATCGAGCAAAACAGGCTAAACTATCATCGAACTCATCAAGTTGATTTGAAAGCCGCCAACTACAATGCGGTTCAGGATTATATTGCTGGAGATACTGATGTCCCAGGAAGACGCATCGTTCTTCCATCATCTTTTCCAGGGAGTCCCCGAGCAATGGTCCAAAACTTTCAAGACGCGATGGCTATTGTCTCGAAGTTCGGAAAGCCTGATATATTTTTAACTTTCACGTGTAATCCTGCATGGACAGAGATTTCTGAAAACCTCGGTCCGCGACAATCTGCATCTGATCGTCCAGACCTTATTGCCCGTGTCTTCAAGCTAAAAGTAAGTTGAAGATCTATATTTAACTCATCACTTTCTTCATTGTGTTCCAGGTAGATGCGCTGTTTGACGATCTTCTAAATCGGGATATTCTCGGACACGTTGCCGCATACATTTCCGTGTTCGAATGGCAAAAACGAGGTCTTCCTCATGTACACATGCTGTTAACTATGGCAGAGAACTCAAAGCCACGAACCTCGGAGGACATCGACAAGATTGTGCAAGCTGAGATTCCAAATCCTGACAACGAGCCAGAACTTCATCGCATTGTGACCACCGCCATGATGCATCGTCCATATGGTGCTCAAAATCCTCACTCGCCATGCATGGTTGATGGGCACTGCTCGAAAAGGTATCCGAAGGATTTTCATCCTAGCACCACTCTCAACGTTGATGGATATCCCGGGTATCGTCGAAGGGATGATGGACGATATGTGGATTATGGCACCCAACATCTCGATAACAGGAGAGTTGTTCCATACAACAAACGGCTTCTGCTCCGTTACAATGCTCACATGAATGTCGAGATTTGTGGATTCATCGAAGCTGTAAAATATCTCTTCAAATATGTCTACAAAGGACATGACCGTGCTGCACTCAACATCATCCAAAATGTACGTGGAGATGGAAATGTTGTTGATGAGATCCGAGAGCATCTAGATGCTCGATACGTCTGTGCTCCCGAGGCAATCCACCACATCTTGGGATTCAAACTGGAAAAGAAGTCCGATACAATTTATCGACTCGCTGTGCATCTCGAAGGATTCCAAACGATCTACTTTAGAGCCAGTGTCACCACACAACAACTCGAATCTTCATCACAAACCGACACGACTCTCACAGCTTGGTTTAAGATCAACCAAAAGAGCAAGGATATTGCGGAGAGCGGGAACATCCCTTCGACATTTGTTGATTCACGCCAATTCTTCTACATGGATATGCCAACGCACTTCACCTTTGTGAAAAAGGATGGCTGGAAGGTTCGAGGAAGAGGCACAAGGCAGATAGGCCGAATGTACACTGTCCCACCATACGAAACCGAGAGATACGCACTTCGAATTCTTCTTTTGAACATCAAAGGAGCGACGTCATTCGAAGATCTTCGTACTGTTTTGGACGAGAACAATGTTCCAGTGGTATACGCAACTTATGTGGAAGCAGCAAAAGCTCAAGGACTTCTGAATGATGACAGCGAATATTTGAAGTCTTTGAAAGAGTGGGCTGGATGCTCAGTGCCCGCAGCTCTTCGCTCAATGTTTGTCGCTATCATTCTTTTTAACGAAGTTCACGATCTGAACGCACTTTGGGATGCCGTGAAGTGGGATCTTTCTGAGGATTTTCGCCATGCTGGAGCAGGGAAAAAGAGGCTGAGGCACTTGCATATTTTGATATCGAAAGTCGCCTTCAAAGGTATCTTTTGAGCTTTTTTCAAAAGTAGATTATAATATTTTTCCAGGGTTGGAAAAAGATTCGATGTCACCAAACCATCTATCAATCCGCCACCAATCGATCTCGACACAGTCAACCCTGCTCAATGTGCATCAGAAGGCAATAGGCTCCTTGCGACACTCAATGATCAACAGAAACGTGCAGCTGACCAGATCCTTGCTGCATTAGATGATGCCTCGCTACCCCGTCTTTTCTATTTGGATGGGCCTGGAGGGAGCGGAAAGACTTATCTCTACATCACTCTGTACAACATCTGTGTTGGAAGAGGACTGAAGGTAAACTTTCAACCAAACATACTAAAGTTATTTCAATACTGCATATTTTCAGGTAGCGTGTACGGCGTGGACAGGAATTGCAGCCAATTTGCTCCCACTCGGTCGAACATCCGCTTCCCTTTTCAAGCTTGATATTAGAAATCAATGCAAGTCTTCTCTTCATCAGAGGCAATTGAAAGAAGCACAAGAGCTAGCGGAGAACGACGTTTTCATTTGGGATGAAGCATCAATGGTTCCCAAGGTATTAGAGTGATTCTGATCGTACTAATCAAATCATTCATTCAACTTTCAGACAGCCCTCGACACGGTCGATGTACTGCTTAGGGATCTCACAAAGATCGATCAGCCATTTGGTGGGAAGATCCTGATCCTCGGAGGAGACTTTCGCCAAATCCTACCTGTGGTGGAGAGAAGCTCTAGAGCTGATCAAGTAGACGCATGCATCAAAAGATCACCACTATGGACAGAGTTTCAAATTTTGCATCTCATCTCAAATATGAGAGTAACATCTGGAGACTCGGATTGGATCCAATTCCTCCTCAATGTTGGCGATGGATCTGCAAATGACTCTGATTCAAAGGTTACACTCCCACTCTCTGTCATGTGCGATCACAACATCGTCGAGGAAGTGTTCGGAGCAGTTATCGATCCAACCACGTCTGATCCATGTGACAACGTCATCCTTACACCTAAGAACGTCGACGTTGCTCAACTGAATGACGATGTTCACAATCGAATGGTTGGCGAGGAAAGAATCTATCTGTCACGAGATGAAGTGATCGTGGAACATCAAGCGGATACTATGCACTATCCCACCGAGTTTCTCAACAAGATGTCCCCATCATCTCTTCCTCCCCATATTCTCAAGCTGAAGAAAGGCTCAGTGATCATTCTGCTCAGGAATCTCGATGTTTCCGCTGGCCTTTGCAATGGTTCCCGTTTCATTGTCGAAACATTGGCCAGTCACTCACTTGGATGTCGCTTTGCAACTGGCGAGAGGAAAGGACATTTCACAATCATTCCAAGAATCGATTGCTATGATGATAAGAACATCTCTTTCCAACTCAGGCGCACACAGTTCCCAGTTCGCTTATCATTTGCATTATCGATCAACAAGGCCCAAGGACAATCCTTTTCTAAAATCGGTCTCTGGATTCCCACCGATGTTTTCACTCATGGACAACTATATGTTGCTCTATCAAGAGTTCGTACCAAAGAAGGTCTTATTGTAAAATTCAGTTCTAATATTGTCACCAATATCGTTTTTAATGAAGTTCTTTGAATAAAGCTTATTATTCTTCTCTGCTATCTCGCTAGACAACTCAGCTCTCTTCTGAGGTTTCACTCCACAACTCATCTCTTCTCTGCTATCTCACTCGACAACTCATCTCTTCTCTGCTATCTCGCTAGACAACTCAGCTCTCTTCTGAGGTCTCGCTCGACAACTCATCTCTTCTCTGCTATCTCGCTAGACAACTCAGCTCTCTTCTGAGGTCTCGCTCGACAACTCCAGCCTTCTCACTCGCCCCCATATGTAGGAGTATGGGGGGAGAGAGTATTATTATAACCACAGAAACACAACAATGTGCCACATAAGAGACAGGAGATAGTGCTCGCACTACCCCTGAATCACCAACCCTCTCAGAAGCACCTCTGCTCTTATCTGGGTCTCGCTAGACATCTCCAGTAGTTTGACCATTCTCAGCAACACTTTTGCTATTTTAGAATTTTTTTGCCCTCGCGGGGATCGAACCAAAAGGTCCGCGCGCCAATGGCGCGCGCTACCAGCTGTGCCATGCTGGAAGCGATTGAACTTCGACCAATAACAATATACAACATTTCTTTATTTGTCAAAGTGAAATAGTTTTGAACAAACACTATTCAAAAAAGTAATTTTAAATTGAAATTATATCAAATTCACGATTTGTTCCCAAATATTTTAAACTGAAACTCAATAAGAGAAGATCTCATATTCTCACTGATAATCCGAAACATGACATTTGTTTCAATGCTGTTTTCAACCTCAAGTTGTAAAATTCAAAAACCAAGCTGAAAATATGTTTTAAAAATCTAGAAACTACAATAATTTTTATGTGAATTTTTGGAAAAATCTCAAGCCAGACGGAGCACGCGCCTTGGCGCGTGCGAACGGCTGGTAAGTTATAAAATCACAAACACGTTTCACGTGAAAACACCCAAAAACTGATCCGTTTCTCTGTCAGTCCTTAGTTTACATTCATCGTCATCTCAACGATTCTTGTCACTGTTTAAGATAAGACTGGCATGCTCCGTAAACAAAATTCGAGCTCCTTGAGCATCTTCTTGCTAGTTCTGCTGCTTCTTATTTCAGTGTCTATTTTTATCACGTCCAATCAAATCAGTAAGTTTCAAAAGATCATAGTTATGCTAGTTACACGGGAAAATTCAGATCGTAAATTGGAACAATGCTCTTTGCCGAGCTTCACACGACAAGCTCGAGTGCTTAACCCAGCAGCTCTTTACACTTCCCATTCTGCAAAAGAGGTCCGCAAATCTTCTTTTAAATCTGCGGATCAGGCCCGGAAGCTACTGATTGCTGCAGCAAAGTTAAATGACAACAAGGACTTTTACGCGAAGGTGAAGACGGAAGCTCATTGTGAGAATATGGAAAGAATTGGAGAGTCAGGAGACGGGGGAAAGTATGTTTGCAATCCAAAAATGGTTCGAAATGGGTGCACGTTGATGTCATTGGGACTTAACAATCAAATAGAATACGATGAACACATCCACAAAGCTACAGGGAAGCAATGCATCATACTTGGAGCAGATATTGTGAGTTTAAAACGTTTGAATTTTAAATATTCACTCTGTAAATTAAGGGAGAACAAAACGAAAAGACGAAAGAGTCATACAAGAATATCAATGGCCAATTGTTCGTAGGAAAAATCCCGGACAATCTGCCCATCTCATCGATGCTCGAGAAGTCTGGTAGAAGTGAGATTGAGCTGTTGAAAATGGATATTGAAAATGGAGAGTTCACTGCTTTGGAGCCACTGATCAAGGACTATTTTGTTTGTCAGATCTTCATTGAAATTCATGGAACCCCGTTGAATCACTTTGAACTGCTCCAAACCATGGCAAAATACGGCTTCCGTATCTTCAACGTGGACCCTAACCCATATTGCGAGGCATGCTGTGAGTACAGTCTCATCAACGACTTTTGTATGGCACAGTTTGAAGTTACTCCGTTGGCCAGCATCATTCCACCAGTAACTGTATGAGTTTTTGTTTTGTTTTTATTTTATTTTATTTGTGTTTTAAATAAAGTTTATGTAAATTGAATTCTTGGTTTTATTTCGACACTAAACCAAATCAGTGCTTATTAACGTGTACTCATATTTTTCGGCTTTATCCGTTTCTAGTTGAAATTCTTTTTGACTCAATTTTGCAGCATCTAATTTTCACTGAGTTTCACAGCTTTTATTAATTGATGGAAAATTAGTAGAATTCGTTTTTTCTTAATCAAAAGTCTATATTGAAAAAAAATTATTACAATAATAAATCATTGATTTGACCTTTTTATGCTTTTTTCAAGGCAAAGCTATACCCAAAAAACTCACTAGTTCATCTGAAAATGAAACAATAACCAAACACAGATTGTTCAAGCCAAACATTTTATATTGATTTTACAAAAAAAAACTTTAACATACAAAACTTTTTTTGATTCATATGAAAAAGGTCGGTGAAATCATAGCTGCTGCAGACGCCTTGATGTTTGATGACGCATCACAAATGTTTTAGCATTGACTGCATCCGGAAGAACTAATTGGTGTTTGACTCTGATTGAAGTCTGAAATCTCTTTCATATAGGCTTGAGATTTAATCTAAATAGAACAAATAGAGGTTAAGGGGTCAGATCGGATTTTTATTTGAAAACTTACAAATTTTTTTTTCAATTTTTTCGAAAAGCTAGTGTCTGCAAGAGGTTTGCAGTTTCTATAAAACATCTTTTTCTTGAGGCCCATGATTTGCCAGTTGCTATATTCCTACTTGACTATGCCCTCTTGTTTTGCAGAGTTTTAATTTCAAATTTCAATACGTCAATCTATAAGAAACAAAAGGAGGAAACATCACTGACCACCGTTCTCTTTCCTTCTATTCGTCAGTTGTCTCGATGCGATCAAACTATCACTTTCCCCCTCTGCGTCTCTTTCATATTTTGCCTGCAACTCTCACTGCGTCTCTATCTCTCCCTCTCTTGCCTGCCAAACGGACAAAAAGTCCACTTTAGTTTTCTTCTACCACGTGCTCTCGGTTTTCGTGATTTTCGTTTGATTTTTTTTTCAAATTTTCAGCAGATGTTGCTACGAAATGTGCTCTCCAAAGGTCTTCGGCTCAGAAATTCCAGCAGTTACTGCTTGAGGCGTAGGTTTTATATTTTACAAGTTCAATTTTTTAAGAAAATATACTTTCAGCGGGTGTTGGACTCGAACGCGACGTCGAAGATGTTTTGGAAGCCGCCCATCAATTTGCCAAGAAAGAAATGTACCCAAAAATGGCAGATTGGGATAAGCAGGTAAGATTTTCCCAAAAACATTCTTTTAAAAAATGATTTGAAATTTTTCAGGGAGAGCTCCCGATGGACGTGCTCCGGAAAGCTGGAGAAATGGGATTCGGAGCCATTTATTGCAGTGGCGACCATGGAGGATCCGGGCTCTCTAGACTTCATGCTTCAGTAATTTTTGAGCAGCTTTCAATGGGATGCGTGTCGACGGCAGCTTATATTTCAATTCATAATATGTAAGTTAGCTTTAAAAAAAACTAGTGAACTATATATCTTATAGGTGCGCCTGGATGCTGGATACCTACGGCCCGGAGAAGCTTAAAGAGGACTTGCTCCCAGACATGGCTGTTTTCAAAAAGCTCGGATCCTACTGTCTCACAGAGCCAGACGCGGGCTCCGACGCCGCAAGCATCAGAACCACGGCTACCAAAAAAGGAGATTATTATGTTGTCAACGGATCGAAAGCTTTTATCAGTGGAGCAGGAACTTCAAATAAGTAGGTCTTTCTTGAGATATTCTGTTTAAATATTGTAAAAAATTTAGCTACTTCGTTATGATGCGGCAGGATGGTGCAGCTCCGGGAGCCAAGGGAATTTTCTGTCTTATGATTGAGGATGGAACTGAGGGATTCAGTTACGGGAAGAAGGAGGATAAGCTTGGGTGGAACTCACAACCAACAAGGATTTTGACTTTTGAGGATTGCAAGGTGAGCGTTTTAGAAGTTTTAATTTTAAGAAGTATTAATTGACTGTTTTCCGATAAAAGAAACGATTGCCCTGAGCATTTGTATAAATTTCCATTTTCCATTTTCCAGGTACCAATCACTAATCAAATTGGAAAAGACGGGTTCGGCTTCAACATCGCAATGGCTGGGCTCAACGGAGGACGCATTAACATTGCGAGTTGCTCACTAGGAGCTGCTCAAAGGAGCATGGACTTAGCTATTGAACATTTGAAATATAGAAAACAATTTGGTAAGAGCTTGGCAGACTTCCAGTATAACCAGTTCAAGCTTGCGGAGCTCGCCACAAAATTGTATACTAGCAGGTGAGATTTTCTTGTCAACTAGAAACTTTTATAAAAAATTTGAACTTATTTTCAGACTAATCGTTAGAAACGCCGCGGAGCAACTAGACAATGATGATCCGGAGAAGGTGGCTCTTTGTGCAATGGCGAAGCTTCACGCCACTGATAATTGTTTCGATGTGAGTAATTTTTCAGCCGACATTTGACAAAGTTTCTTGTTCCAGGTCGTCAACGGAGCTCTGCAGATGTTCGGTGGCTACGGATTCCTGAAAGATTATCCGGTTCAACAGTACCTCCGCGACATCCGAGTTCACCAAATCCTTGAAGGAACCAATGAAATGATGAGATTGTTGATTAGCAGGGACCTGCTCACTAAGGATGTATTCTGGAGCTCCTGAGCCATATTTGTCTCCAAGGAATTTTAGAAATGGGTATTTCCAATTGCTCATGGCATTTTGCTATTTATTACAAACTTTTATTGAATATAAATGTTTTAGATTTTCCTTTTTTCTGCACAAAAACGAAATTAAAGACTAAAAATTAATGCTCTTTTATTTGTAAGCATATTCTATCACAATTTTCTTTTCACTGTGTGGATAGGAGCTTCACGTCCCTAGAACATCACAACCAAGCATCGTTCCTGATCCCGGTAATGAGTAGGCTCATATATTTTGGCCCAGTTGGCAAAGCAGGACCGATAAATTTTGGTGGATTCTCAGCAACTCCATGAAGCCATTCAAAGACTTGAACACGAGCACATGGATCATTTTCATTCATTGGTTGGTCGTAGATATTCACTCAAGAGTTGATCCAAACTGCCCGAAAAGTTTGGGGTGCTCAACTTCAATTGTTTCAAAGCCGATCCTGTCAACTGTCGGCAACAATTTTACCAAACTACGTTTTTACCTAATTCTAATAATTGGGTTCAAATGATTTATTGTTTCAAAAAATAAATTTATAGTTCTAAGACATTTTGAGTTCCGAATCTTTTGTCAAACTTTCAGTTTCATAATCTAGCTCTAAACCTTCCAGATCGCCGTCTTCTCCAGCAGCAGCTCTTGCACAGCAGCAAATTCCGGTACAAACGCAGGAAACAATGGATCCAACAATTCCACAGAAAAACAGAAAAACTAGAATGCAAATGACGGCAATTGCAACTTCAACCGTCATGTACCACTCGCAGTAGTTGGTCTGCTCACAGCATTCTTTCCAGAGAGCGTTGGTACTTTTGCAGGCGTCATCAAGACAGTAGTCGCTGCTAGCGGTGTCCGAAATAGAGATTCATTAGAAAAAAGCTCGTGAGAGGTCGGACGCTGCAGGGAAGCGATTTAGCAGAGCAGCCCTGGGACTCGGCTGCTAGATTTATTATCTTCAGAAATGGGTTTAAAATGTCGGCTGCTACTTTTTTGTTGTCACAAAAGCGCCTAGTGTCGGTACATCTTCAAAACTTACATGATCGACATTTCTCGGCAAGATCTGAATTATCAAACAGCGACATGATGCAAGTTCTCAAAAACCGATAGATACAACTGGTAATGATCGAACATATGCAGTTGTAAAGATTATATTCTCACGTTTTCTAATAATAAATAAAAGACGTGTCTTTCTAATTGTTTTGTCCATTATCTCCTAGTTTGATCAGTTCTAGTTCTGCCGATTTATTAAATTTTTACGTTTTTATAATGGCTTGGTACGACAGCAGTGAGAGCGCTCAGAACTGTAAACAATGTAAGTTTTAAAGTCTTGATAATGCGTGCATCGTTTTTATTTCAGATGTTCTTTCTTCGGAGTACGATGATTGTGTTGAAGACGACACGTGCATGAGGACTAACTCTATGTATCTGGAATGCTGCGTCAAGCACAGATACTGCCGATGGTATGGAAACACCGGCTTTTTCATCCTCATGCTCTTTGTCGTCATTATTTGTATAATTGTATCCGTCGCTGCAAGTGTCGTTTGTTGCTGTACGAGTTGGCGTACCGGAGTCGGACAAGACGATCCGGATCGTGAGCATTTTGAAGACATCTGCGAGGAGAACACTGTTTCCCATGAGGCTACAAAACGCTCCAAAATTGCTTGATCTATGCAATTTAGGCATGCGACTTGAAAATCGAAAAAGATAATGTTTTTTTAATGAATAAAACCTTTATTGTGTGTTCGTCGGTTTTTTTTAACCCTTTTAGTGTCAGCTATATATTATGCTTCAAGTTTGTTGAAAAAAAAACGTGTTCTGAAAAAATTTAGCCGCTCGGAAGAAAAAACCACCCAGTTCAAACAGTTGTTCATTCAAGATCGATGCAACTTATATCACATTCAACGTCATCCCGTGCCAAAGCCTCTTCATACATTTTCCAGTTAATATGCACATCGTGTATAGTTCTCCATGTTTCTGTGCTTGTCTTGTACTTCATGTCTTCCGGGCAATCAACCTGGCAATGCCGCCTGAACAGCCCATCGGCGATTTTTTCAATTTCCGGATTACGATCCATGAACGATTTCAACCGTTTTGCTGTGAGAGTTATAAGTGTTGGGCGCAGTCTTTCGTACTCAAATTGTTCCAGATTTTGAAGTTCTGAAGTGAAAAGATTAATTATACTGTCGTCTGGAAGAGATGACTAACCAGAAACGTCAATCAATTCAGGAACTTTTTCAGGAACTGATGGGGGCTCTATTATCCAGTCTGTCTGAAGAGTTACTGCTTTTCTATACGGAATCGGTGAACGTTTCGATATTTTTTGAGAAGAATAAGACTCCGATGCAAAGCGCTTTCGAGGGTCTGAAATTGAATTTTTAAATCTTCTGCAGCAACTTTTTGAAAAAAAAAGTGTGGCTCAGTTTTCTTTCCACAAAAAAAACACTTACCGGTCGGCTTCATCTCCAAAACTCGAATTCTATGCAATAAAACCATCGCAGTTTGAGAAAAATCCTCAGAATCCAAATACTTTTCCAAGAGTTGCTTCAATCCAAACCAGTTGCATATCTCCATAGTAATCTTCAGATTGAGAAGTTGGTTTAATGATCGATGCACATGTATTCCAGCTTCAAGACTCTTCGCACACTTTGACAATTCCTCGAAAGAGGAGTTCATTGCCATATTGAGTAGAAGTGAACAATAATTTCTGATGGACCATCTTCTTTGTTCCCCAAATCCAACGTTTTTTTGGGTTTTCACGTAATTTGTTGGATACTTTTCAATTTTTTTAAAAATCAAACAGTTATTTTATAAATTTTGTTGAATTCCTAGAATTGAACTATTATCAAGTGTCATTTTATTTAAAACGAGGCTCCATCATTCTACATTTTCATCACTTTATTGCATTTTAAATATCGGAATCTTCGTGATAAAGAAGCCTAAACTGTGAAAACTTGTCTTTCCAATTTTAATAAGGTTTTGATGTTATTCAAAGCGGTATCATCTTTATTTTTGATTGAGACTTGAACAAAACCATGGAAAAAGAAGAATAACGGGATCATGTCCTTCCAACTTTTAGGAGCCTATTCAGAAGGTCTACTTAGTAAATATGGGAAACATTTTGGCGGGAAGATGGAAATTTTTGGGAAATAAGTTTTGGTGATGCATTAGAAATCCCTTCTGGAACATTCGAGAAAACTTTTTGAAAAGTTTTTGAAATCTTCTAGAAAATTGAACCATTTTTGGGACACTCTGAACAGTCGGGAACATTCTGCAAGAATTCAAGACACTCTAAAATATTCTAAAATTTCCTGGGAAATTCGATAAATTTTTAAAATCTTCTAGAACCCTCTGAAAAATTATAGAAAAAGTTTGGATATCCTCAAAATAGTGTAAGATTTCATTTTTTGTCTTTAAACATTTAAAATTTGCTAGTTTTGAATGTAATGAATGTTAACAAATCTATAGAAAGGTGTAAAATGTTTGGAAATTTTGAAAAATTTTGTTTGGAGAATTCGAAAAACGATTAGATTAATTTTGAAACAGCACATTTTACGGTAAGTTTAAGAATGTTATGAATTTTATGATTTGAAGAACATATCGAAAATTTTATGATGCTTAAAAAGGTCCAGAAATCTGAGGAAAAGAACGTTCCACGTAAAGTTTTTAGATAAGAAAAAGGAAATCAAGCGAACGGCTGGTTATAATTATAAGGTGATGATGAAATTATCAGCGAAGAGCAAGTCGGCGAAAAAAATTGTACAATCGCCTTGAATAATCAAACAATAATAGACAATCACAATGATCACAATGCATTAACTCAAAGAAAAACAAAAAAAAACATTGATAACAATCTGTTCCAATTATAAGGACACGCATCCACGTGGATTGTGGGTATATATAGTAGAAACGAATTAATATTAATCAGTCATTGTTGAATCAAGAAGCGGAACACCCCTCTTCTTCAACATCGTCCATTGGAAGTGCCCTGCCCTTCAACCAACCAACCAACCAACCAGTGCTCCGTCCAGCTACCCTCTTTTTGCTCATTCCACTTGCCACTCATCAAGGATGTTTTAAACAATGCTCCGAAATCCGAAACAGTTACCGTGCCGCCACACACTAGATATTTGATCGAACAACTCACCATCAAATGTAAAACTGTCAGTTTCGCTTTGGATTATTTCAATGTGGGCATTTCCATCGACTGATTGGATGTCTGCCAATTAACATGTAACTTTATTGTAGAATGAGCATTGTTAAATGAAATTGATTTTGAAAGATGTTATTGTATATTGTACATATTAAACACTTTTATTAAACATTATAAGTTGTGTAGAACAGGGATTGTCTCCTAATTTTGGAGGAACACGATCAAATGAGACGTAGTTTGATCGCAGTGAGACAACTGGCCAATAGAGAGGAGAACGGTGGTCAGTGATGTTTCATCAAGTTGTTTCCTATAGTTAGTGAGGCTATAGAGTTCTGCAGAGCCCGCATGTAAGGTGTCTAATCTGCTCATCAAATACACTGTCTGCTGCTCTCTAATCACCAGTTTAAAGATTTCCGCAGAAATTGAAATGGTCCCTCTGCTAACAAATTTAGCTCGCACGTTGTCGGCAACTCTTTGGCAGCCGAACCTTCACATGTTAGATTTCCTTAGATTTCCCCAGTAGTTATAAAAAACTACTCGTGATACATCTCGGAGGTTCAATGGGCGTCTACGACACATTGCTACTATTTCATTGACTCAATTCGGAATATTTGGAGAACTTAGGGCACTCTGATTTTCATTCTAAAATCGATATAAATTGTTTGGTTTGAACATTTTGTGTTTGAATTGTTTTGTTCATAAGTTTTCAAAAAAATACTTCACTCATGAAGGCTGTTGGAGAACTTGACAAATATCAAGACTAAAAAAATATATATTTGGTCTTTTGAAACAGGCCTTGGATACTTTGAACTACATATGACGGCTGTTTTTATATTTTCTTGGAAGATGTTGACAGCTTTGAATTTGGCTTACAATTTGTTAGTAGATGGCGGCTGCTCCAAAATCCACCAAAAAGACGTATGCTACTTCAGAACTCGGCGAGCAATTTCATCATATTTGTTTGTTGTTGCTTTTTTGCAATTGTTTTGAATAAACTAATTTGTCAAATTAAGACCGATAATTTCCTCGGAAATTTTGTTCTTATAGTTTCTGGTTTGCTTTTTCTTCTGATTCATCGATTCTGAATATAATTCCGTTTATAACATAGCAACGTTTTTCACCATTTGTTACAGCGGTTTTTTCGTCACTGCTTGATGTTTCTGTCTTGTCCTGAAATTGGAGAAAAAATCTGAAATAAATCCATACTGCTTTATGTTAAAAAAGTTGAATTTAATAATTTGCCAAATTTTGATGCAATCGCGCTTCATCAAAACTTCATGTCTTACTCTAGAAATTAAAAAAAAAATAGTTTCTCTTGTGAAGTTTATTGTATTCTGAACAATTAGACTTAAAAAATAACACAATTTACATTAAATTTTGTAGAGATAATTTTCTTTTCGAACTCACTGTGGGCCCAAAAATCGATAGGAATAGGAAGTCGAGTAAAAACAAACTAGCTTTTGCTACAAAATTTTCGCGTTTTTATTATAGTAGCAGCACATATTCTGAAATATGCAGAACGTTTCATTTATAATTGTGTTCCTTTGCAACTGTATCTTTCTAAGCCAGGAGTTACCACTGAGAACTGTAATACATATATGCAAGAAGTTGTGAAATTGCTAAAACCGAATAATTTGCAATGAATAATAAAAATCGAAATTCCAATCTCAAATCACTTTATTTTCAATTCTAGGTAGTTTTAGAAGTTTTCGAAGTCTTCGCATTGAATTCTTGTTCCGGGCGTCCAAAAAGACCAATGAGAACCGCAAGTGCAGCACTTCCAGCCATCAACACAGCAGACGCAACACACATCCAAGCAGACCAGCCCAACTAAAATTATAAAACAAAAATTAGCGGAATTATTAGTGTGCTGATTGTAATACCTTTAAAATACTTATGTTGTTGAATTTTGCGTTATCATCATTAAATTTTTTCACATCTAATCCCACCAAAGTAACGGCAGTAACCATGAAAAGGCAGGTGAGTGCAGAGAATCCAGCAATGACGAAAAAAAGAATGCGAGTCAAAAACGAGAAGCCTGACTTGGTGGTCAAAGATCTGAAGGTTAACTAAGTATTGAAACGTTCATTAAACTCACTGAGCAAGACCAAAAATAATCTTGAGGACAACAAAGAAAGCAATTGATGCGAACATGAGCCAAGTTCCATACTTGGATTTTCCCCATTCTGTATCTGAACGAACGAAAGCAAGAATGGAGTAGGTGCCACCAATGTCATTTTTTAAGTTCAGAATAAAAACCCAGTACGGCAAGAAAATTCTGACAACATCAAGCGAGTGCAGTGGTAATCAGACCTCCCAGAAGAGGAATGCAGTGAGGAATCACGTTCATGAGTGAAGAGCTTTTTGATAAAAGTCTCGTAATAAATTTTGTATGCGAATCATTGTGTGTAAAGTTTTGTCACGTTACACAACAAAAAAGGTCAACAAGAAAAATAGAACGTGTGGGATTTGGAACAAAAATAAAAGTTTTCAAAAAAAAAGAAGGAAACGTGATTAAAAAAAATTAAAGGACGATCCGTTTTCCAAGCGCTATGCACTGTGGATCTGAGAGTCAGGAGGAGTCTTGTTGTATGAAATAATGATGGAAGTAGTAACCCTGTTGTTCAGCTGTAAAACTTGTTTTCAGGATGGGTATGTATGAATGAAAGTTCTTGATGCAGCTGTTCAATACACAACTTTTTTTCGGAATACGGAAAATTCGCTGGAAAATATTTAAAAAAAGGAAACAATATAAAGTTGTCGGACTATCATAACTTAAAAATTCAAAAGACTCAATAATCCAAACAGGTTTCCAAATTCGACCAGATTATTTTTTTCTTTAAAATAAGTTAATAAATTGTAATGTTCTTCCAGTGAACTTGAATTTGCAAGAAATGGGTCATTTATAAAAAGTTTTGAAAAATAATTGATCAAAAACGGGTTGTAGGAAGCTGACAGTACTTATACATACCTTCTTGTGTACACCGAACGGGAGAACTTGGCTCAGACAATAACTTCGCGGTTCTTGCACAACATCCGCTGCTCTTAATATTGCCTATATACATCCTGATGTCAAATGGTCATTACGGGTCTGTGCACACCTCTCGCCTACACGTACACGTTCCTAATTTCGTTCAACCTGCCTACACTGCTGAGTTCTCACTCAACAACCGTGAAGTAGATAATCTTCGAGTTTTGTGGCAAAACCATTTTCCACTCACTCAATTACGTGATTATTAAAAAAAAAACAAGAAATATTTAGGATAGTGTCTGACCTGTCCCAATTTTAAAACAATACGTGACACGTTGCACTGTTATAAATAGTGGAAAAATCAGTTGAGAAATCAGTCAGTCTACTTCGAGAGAAGCAATTCTCCACTACTCAACGCAATGCGTCGCATGCTGTATCAACTAAGAGAAGGCAACAGGTCTATGCCGAGTGCACATAACAGACATGGTCGAAATGCAGATGATGCTCAACAATGCTCCGTCTGTTGCTTATATACTGCCACGTCATCAACTTCGTGAAAAACAGTGCTCCTAAAAGAGACTTCACAATGGGCCTGATGTTTTGATAGTAGACGATGTTGGATTAAATGCGAGGAGTGAGCCGGCACCACTAGTATTGATCAGTAATAATCCGTACTTGCCAGCTCGTTTTGCTCTTCAACCAACAATGCGCATGCTTCAAGGAGTACTAGAGGAAACAATAGTGTGAACTAAAATTTTGTGATTGCGAATAAATGCAATTTTGTGAATTGTTTTTTTGTGCTTGAACTGACACATTGGACTTGACAAAATCCGAGTGATATTTTTAAACGAGACTTTGAAAAGCTGTTCCCGTAAACTGGAAAAAATCAAAACAAATAAATTATTAAGAACTCACGTTACCACATAAAAATTAACTTCAATGATTTGGAAGTTCTTAATTTGATCCAAATTTCAAATCAATTAATGTTTTTGTTAAAATGTAGCAGACTGTTTCCGATGGATATATTTTCAGCTATTGAATACTTTATCATTTGCCAAGAACATTGTGTCTGAAGTAATAATTGCTATGAACAATATCAAATGTGTGAGTTGTCTAAATCTATATTTTCAGATCAAGCTTTGCATGGCTTCAATATTCATCAAGCTTAAGTAGAGCTCACTTTCCACATCAAAATTATTCAATTCCAACTCATATTATATGATTTGGAAATTTTCCTGCTCCATTTTCAAATTGGCAATTTTTAATACGAGTGGCTCAATAGAAAATTGTATATTGTATATTCATTGCGATTTTTTCCGTTTGCATTCACATCTCAAAGACATCTACCTACCAAACATCCAATGTTTTGCACCGTCGTCATCTTGGCTTCTCTCCTGTTATGGATCACTGCTCTTTCTCCACCCACCGTCATCAAATCCCCAAGTCTCAGCAATTGGGGTTTCTGGAGTAAAGTGGAAAGTTGTCCGTCGGTATCATTTGTTCATGGAATGAGGATCAAGTATGATGCAGCAATTTCTCATGATAACACTGCTCTCAATGCGATTCAATTTGTCTGCAAGCATCACAATCAACATTTCGATAATATAACTCATATAATAGGAGCTGATGGACCATTTGGAGTTTGGCAAATTAGTTTTCATTACTGCTCAGATGGAGACTACGTGATTGGATTTGCTCTTCAATCAGATACTTCAAGTTCCGGTGATGGTACTGGTGCCAACAACTTTGCCGCTTATTGTGGAAAACCAGATGGATCAAGAAACAATTTGAAATTGATTAAAGGTAGCAAATTCAATTTAAATAGAAGTAATTGCATTTTAAATTTCGAATTTTAGATGATATCCCACGCGAAAACGGAAAATGGAACGACGATCAATTCTGTCCGCTTGGGCAAGTTGTCTGTGGAATCAGAGTCCAAATTGAACCGAATCAAGGATTAGCCGATGACACTGGTCTCAACAACGTCGATTTGCAGTGGTGTGATTTCACAGACGTCACCTGATTGCCTATTTGAACTTGAACTTCTATTTTTGAATAAGAAAGCTTTGTGCCAATACTATTCACCTTCGACTAGAATAAAAAATGGTAATCATAAGCTGCATTTATATTGTAGCTGTAAAGCAATTTTGAATTTACAATGTACCAGAAGTCGCTCGACATTTAATTTTCTTATTATTCTCAATGGTTTTTCCATGTTGCTTTGTAACGTCCTCTTTCTTGCTCCACGCAGTCGTGGGACACCAGCTGTTCAAAAATAATAATCATTAAGCTCGATTCCGACTACAAATACTAATCACAAACTCCTCGTTTGAATTTCATACGGATTTCAAAAAGCTACTGACAAGTGGCTGTAGAACTGTTTCGTGAATATTTTCCCAGTTTACAAGCATGTTTGATTCAGTTGAATATTTTTTAAAAATACTTCAAAAACCCCCCTGCCAAGTCCTTGAAAGTACACGAATGCAAGCAAGATTGCAATAAAGCGAGTTGAATTTTTCAAAGACGGTCGTGCCTACTTCATTTCTACCTGCCTACACTGCTGAGTTCTCACTCAACATAACAATTCTCCATTAAGTCAATTACGTGATTATTCAAAAAAAACAAAGAATATTCATGATAATGTCTGACCTGTTCCAATTTTAAAACAATCCGTGACACGTTGGAAATGGCATAAATAGTGGGGAAATCAATTTAAAAATCAGTCAGTCTACTTCGAGAGAAGCAATTCTCCTCTACTCAACGCAATGCCTCCAGATGCTCTCCGACAAAGCTCCGTCTGCTGTTGCTGCCCGCCCACCCTGAGCTCTGAGCTTAGGCATAATGCATGCTGTATTAACTAAGAGAAGGCAACAGGTCTATGCCGAGTGCACATGACAAACATGGTCGAAATGCAGATGATGCTCAACAATGCTCCGTCTGTTGCTGATATACTGCCCCCATTATCAACTTCGTGAAGAACAGTGCTCCTACAAGAGATTTCATAATGGGCCTGATGTTTTGATAGTAGACGATGTTGGATCAAATGCGAGGAGTGAGCCGGCACCACTAGTCTTGATCAGTAATGATTCGTTCTTGCCAGCTCGTCTTGCTCTTCAACCAACAATGCGTATGCTTCAAGGAGTACCAGTGGAAAAAATAGTGTGAACTATATTTTGTTATTGCGAATAAATGCAATTTTGTGAATAATTGTTTTGTGTTTGAAATGACATCTTGGACTTTTCTGTAAGTTGCTTCGATTTCCGGACCGTTGTGAATCAGGAAATTTTCATTTAAAAAAATCAGTATTATCTGAAGTTTAAAAAGTTTTTTGGAGTTTGAAACAGCAGCTAATACAAAGCTTCGTCGTTAGGGTTTTTCAGAGTCCAGGTGGGTTCCTCCGTATTATTTTTAATCTAGACATTTTTGTAGAAGTGAACAAAGTGTTTTCTGTACGGCGTTTATTTTTGAGTCTGAATCTGCGGTTTATCTGGGCGGAAGACCGATGTGTGTCTGATAATAAATTTTTACCTGGAAATTAGTACTGACGAATGGTCTAAAATTAGACCACCGGCGATTATAGGTTTAGTCATCAGGCACCAATCGAACATTCAGAGACAATCGAAATTTGAAAATTACAAAAAACGAAACAATATTATTTTTTGAAATTCGAAAAAATGCGATGAAATAATGTTGGCGTTTTTTTTGAGATATGAACCACTTTCCAACCAACTTTTTCTACTTTCTTGCCAACTTTACCCACTTCTCAGCCAACTTTTGCAATTTTTTGTCAACTCTCACACACAATTTTTAGTTGTTTAGAGAGTAAAAACGCTTCCACATATGACCGCCTTTGGCCAACTTTAACCAATTTTCGCCACTTTTGTAGATGACAGTTAGAAATGAGAAACAGTTGGTTGAGAAGTGGCGCCGATTTTGCGAGTTATCATAATCTGAGAAAAAATATGTTGGCTAACTTGAAAGTAATTTATTATTACGATCAAGTAATTACAACTAAGAAAAACTTTTTTATTCAGAACCGTAACACAACATATGAATGGTGAAGAAGACTATGCAATTATATAAAAGTTGAAATCGATTGTCTAAAATTGTCTTAAAAGTTATCTAAATTATATAAAAAGTTTGATTATGAAAGCTGAAACGTTTTGTGTCGGTTTAAGTAATTGTTGAGTCTGGCAAAATTGTATTCGCAAGTGAATTAATTATTTGATGAAAAATATATCCGTTGCTAAGAATCTGTTGTACTTTTCAAATCAAACTTCACACAAAAATTTCCGATCCGGAAATCATCCGGAATGGGTTGGAAAAAAACTCGGAAACGTTTTTTTTTAAATATTTATAATTTTCAAAAAAAAAACAACAATTTTTTAATGTTGCACTTGACGTAAAAAACTAAAGGGGTCGCAAAAATTCTTATTAATAAGCGTATACGTGACCCTATGAGATGTGTCATGTGTACTACGGGCGTACCTCTTTTTCGTGTCTTTCAGATTTGTTGAACCAGGTTTCAAGTTTTTTAACTGTTTCCCACCAGTCTTGAAGTATGAAAATGTGAGTTTTTAACGCTTTTCAGCTTATTACAAATTATATTTTAGGATTTTTCGACGCAAAATGCACTTATTGCTCTTATTTCATTTGCTGATTCTAGTTATATTCCTTTGTTTACAAAAACCCAGAAAACCTGAATACGGGAGATATCTCAACATGCAAAATGTGACACTAGTTCCAA
Organism: Caenorhabditis elegans; assembly: GCF_000002985.6. Taxonomy (NCBI): domain Eukaryota; kingdom Metazoa; phylum Nematoda; class Chromadorea; order Rhabditida; family Rhabditidae; genus Caenorhabditis; species Caenorhabditis elegans. The sequence goes on along the minus strand of NC_003280.10, from coordinate 835,084 downwards.
ACTATGCTCGGATACCAGTTTACGTGAGTCAATTTTTCAGAATTCCCAAATGATTACATACTTTTTTTCAGCATCGATCATGCATTCGTATCTTGAACCAGATAAAGCTACCAGCAACATTTTTGATTATTGATATCGATTTTCTAAAATTGTTGGAGAATAACGATTGTAGATGGAGTTCCAAGAATAAGATAAAGGTACAATGAACGCCTCAAACAACTTTTTATCTTGTTCTTTCCAGGTTGCTGTGAATTCGAGACACTTCCATATGAATATCCGACATTTAAAACTGGACACCATTTACTACAAGAACGACCCAGACAAAGATTATTTGGATTTTGAAGCCAATCCTCGGAGATTGATCCCAAAGTAGTTTATAGTATTGTTCCGTACGGAATATTTCGCATTTTCTAGAAAGTTACAAACTCACTGGATTGGTAGCATAGAAATTCCGACAAATGTTTAACAGTTCTCAGAGTTTTGGAAGCGCTCGAAGTTTGTCGATTGTTTGAACTTGAAAGTTTCAAGGAATATCACTTATGTAAGTAATTGCATCGGACCTGTAAAATGTCAGGAACTTTAGATGAGACAAACCTTATACAATCCTTTGCAGGTTTCCCTTACCACGAGCTGATTGAGTTCAACATGTACCCATTTCTCAACGGCGGAACATTTCTCGGCTGGTGCCGTGAGTGCTCTGTCATTCCGCACACCACCGACATGGATATATCGATTTTCGCAAACGAGTACAATCCAGACTATGTGAAATTGCTGCAGAGCTACTGGAATCCGTCTAGTCTTGAAGCTTGGCGAATGCTTGGATTGGTAAGTCTTCAGAACAGTATATATTTGGAAGTAAATTGATACATTCAGATTGATGACTCCCTGGAGATTACTATGCGTCCAAAACAATGGTCCGAGTACCCAATTGATTTATTTTTGATGTATGATGGAATGGAGATTGGAACCCTCACACATCATTGGGTTGGAGGACTTGGCAGTAAGTTTTTGTTGAATGAGCTTGATACTACATGTCATTATGAACATATTTTTTGAATCACGATTGCAATCGCAGGACGTTATTACATTTATCCTTTCGGTGCATCAGCACATTGACAGTGCAAAATATTATTAATTTTCAGCTGATGGTAGGAAATACAAGTACAACTACCATATCTACGATCCATGGAGTGCGGCGGATCTTCATGGGCATATTTTCTGGTTCTCCTGCACTCCTCTTGAGAAAATTTTGGTATGTTTTTTGCTGAAAACGTCTTAGTGAAGAGGCTGAGTATGGAGAGAACTGGAACAAGGATCACCTGTCATCCGAATACAGATGGAATTATTCGCAGAAAAATGTAAAGAAAAATGGGAAACTCACAGAGGAAGAGATGAACACGGTTTATAGATCACCTACTGTTGGTGTTCGTGCCGTTCAAAGAGTTTTAAATACTTTTATTTCCAAAATACATGTTTAAATAAACCTGTGAATATTTATCTTTTTGAACACAAAGCGTCTAATGCAGAAGCAGGAAAAAACATTTAAAACTAGTTCTCATGATAACACTGCTCTCAATTTGATTCAACTTGTCTGCACAATCAACAAAACCCCCTGTTGAGTATTTAGACATTAGATTTCCTTAAAAATATTCGAATTCATGAGAAATTGCAATAAAATGGGTTGAATTTTTCAAAAACGGTTGGATTCCGGCAATCACAAATTACAGGAGAAATCGCTTATATGAATCAACTCATGTCAATTTGCCTTCCTACGATGCCTACCTCTAGCCTACACGTACACGTTCCTACTTAATTGCTACCTGCCTACACTGCTGAGTTCTCACTCAACAAAACAATTTTCCATTGACTCAATTACGTGACTATTCAAAAAAAAACAAGAATATTTAGGATTATGTCTGACCTGTTCCAATTTTAAAACAATCCGTGACACGTTGGAAATGGCATAAATAGTGGAGAAATCAGTTGAAAAATCAGTCAGTCTACTTCGAGAGAAGCAATTCTCCTCTACTCAACGCAATGCCTCCAGATGCTCTCCGGCAGTGCTCCATCTGCTGCTGCTGCCCGCCTGTCATCAGTGCTCCAACAAAAGTGTCGGCACCCTGAGCTCCAAGCTTAGGCATAACACATGCTGTATCAACTACGAGAAGGCAACAGGTCTCTGTCGACTGCACATGACAGACATGGTCGAAATGCAGATTATGCTCAACAATGCTCCGTCTGTTGCTGATATACTGCCCCGCCATCAACTTTGTGAGAAACAGTGCTCCTAAAAAAGATTTCACAATGGGCCTGATGTTTTGATAGTAGGCGATGTTGGATCAACTTCGAGCCGGCTGCACTAGTCAGCAATGGTTCGTACTTGCCAGTTAGTTTGCTCTTCAACCGTCAATTCGTATGTTTCAAGGAGTACCAGTGGAAACAATAGTATGAACTAAAATTTTGTGTTTGCGAATAAATGCAATATTTTTTTGTTTTTTTGTGTTTGAAATGGGCTTTTTGAATCTTTAAATGGTTTGGTCTGGAAAATATTATTTGAAAAGCCAGTATTATCTGCAGTTCAATTAAGCTGACAAATCTACTAAAACGGACCTCCGACGCTTACAGGTCTCTTCACCAGACACTGTACCCAACTGCTGAGCGCTCTGTCTGGTGTAATGTCAAAGTTCTCAGAAACCAAAATTAACTCTATCCAATTTTCATTATCCGAACCATATAAATTCTCCCCACAAAATAATCTTTATTAAATTTTAGACCAACGACTAACCAATAATAAATGTAATATGTTTTAAGGCGTATACTCAAAGAACTGTAGAAAATTTGTTCGCGTATCAAAAAATAACTTTTTTCAAGGAATAAAATCAGCTCCAATTAAAAGAACACGTATCCACATAAATTTGATGAGCAATTAATTAATATAATACAGTCGAGAAGCAGAACACCCCTACATTTCTAGCTAAAAATTAAAAGTTTTAATATTCCTTCCCTGACTTTTCACACATAATCCTATGCCAACAAATTGCTCCCAACTGCCAGAAACAATGGCTAGTCTTAGATTTGAATGAAGAACGACATTTGCTGAAAGTCAATAAACAAACTAAATAAACAAACCACAAAAAGTACGTAAAACTCACGTGGAAGCACGATTAATTAGACTACAAGTAGATTAAAATTGTTCACTTCCTGATTCTTGTGATGCCGTTCCTCCAGCCTGCTCCGTTGACTGATGATTCTACTGTTATTGCAAAACGAAACTTGATTGATTATTCCGAGAAAATCTCCATGGAAAATGCCAGAAATGGATTGTGTAAGTTTATAGTTTCCCTCTAATTTCTCACAGCTATACTTTCACAGCAAGTCGCCCGATCCGTGTCTACGCTGATGGAATCTATGATATGTTCCACTACGGTCATGCCAAGCAGCTCTTGCAAATCAAGCAAATGTTTCCGATGGTTTATCTGATTGTTGGCGTGTGCTCCGACGAAAACACTTTGAAATTCAAAGGTCCGACTGTGCAATCGGAAAACGAAAGATACGAATCTGTGAGACAATGTAGATATGTGGATGAGGTGCTCAAAGATGCTCCTTGGGAAGTCAGCGTGGACTTTTTGGAAGAGATGAAGGTACCCTTCTGAGCAGGCAACTTCACTAAACTTTCTTCCAGATCGACTTCATAGCCCACGACGCTATCCCATATCAAACTACTGATGGAAAAGATGTATGCGGAGCACAAAGCTGCTGGAAGATTTTTGGAGACTACGAGAACCGAGGGAGTGTCCACAAGTGATTCGATTTGCAAAATCATTCGAGATCGTGATGAGCTCGCAAGAAATTATAATCTGGAAGCTGGAGTTTTTGCGGTAGGAAAAACTATATATTTTAATTGATTGAAAGATATTTTCAGCCTGGGAAGTTCCAAAATTTCTTCGAAAAAGTTGTCAACCGTGTATTTGGAATATATTGACTCTTCTATCAAACTTGATCTTCTCATTCTTTGAAATTACGTATAAATGAATGATGCAGTTTTTTCAATCTTGTATAGTCAACTCTCTTTTCCATTATTCTGCGAACTTGAGGAAAGTTCCTACTTTGTGTTCTATTCCTCTCAGGTTAATTTTTTCCCCAACTATGTCTGGTTTATGTGATCATTTTATTATTCAATCCTTCTCACCTCTAATGTCATGTGGAATCTTCTTTTGATTGTGTTTCCTCTAATAGTCTTGCACCCCTACGGGTCAATCGAAAATTAGTCTTGCAGCCACTATTAGTATTGCATGCAAGACAAATAGAGGAAATACGGTACTAGTCTTGCACCCCTATTCTTGCCAGACCAGCAGTATTTTGTGAAAACTTCAACAATTTCGTCATTTTTTAGCTAAATTAAATTTTAAAGTGTTAAAATAACTGATAAAGCAATGGAAAACTATGTATTTTGCACGATTTAGACTGTTTCAAGTCAAATTTTTGACAGTAAATGGTCAATTTTTCAAAGCTATTGGATCTTCGAAAATTAGTCTTGCAGCCTCTATTAGTCTTGCACCCCTACGGGTCTATTGAAAATTAGTCTTGCATGCAAAACTAATAGAGGAAATACGGTATATACCTTATATATATATATATATACATACAGCCCACAGAAACAGTGCGACCAAACCGTGGGAAGTTGAACGCATTTTGAAAAAACCGCCATGTGTGGTGTCTGATCACTGGTCAATCTGATCAAGGAAATGAGGGAATTAAAAACAATCTTTATTAAAAACTAATTCATAAAATCATTTTGAAAATTGCCAGAAACTTATTTAGATATGTGTTTGCGTCCTTGCAGTAACACAGAATGTTTTGACACAATCCGTAGTGCTCCCATAAGTGTCAAGCCGCACCACTTTTCCCACTTGAATGGTGTCAGTTGTAACATTAAACACAATCATCGTCTCAAAATGAGCTAACAATGGGTAAGTTGTCTTGACTGAAATTCTATACATCTTCCGCTCTCCAGAGTAGCCATATTCAATTAGATTTGTAGCCTTCAGCATCTTGTATGTCTCGCACTCTGAGGTGAAATTAGAGGTTTCTAGGCTTTCGTGAATTTTCGTGAAGCTGAAGCTTTCGTCAAGAAGCTTATTTCCGAGATATTTTCTCAAGTCCAAACTGAAAATAAGAATCGAGTTTTAAAATGAGGTAATTCACTTACTCTTCAACATTAAACTGATCCACTTGGCAAATGCAATATTGTACCGGAATCGGAAGAGTGCCGCACGTTCTTGGAAAACTTGGTTGTTGGCGAATCAACGAGTTTCCTTTCTCGTTCGGAATTTGCAATACTTCGCGACTCAGATACTCGGATTGTGGTTGATACTGAAAGCCGAAACGTTTTCAGAAAAAGATCTTGCAACCAAACCTTTAGAATATCTAACAGAGTTGATACTTTTTAGGCACCAAAATTGATAAATACGGGTTATCACGTTCAAATGCGCCAAGTTCGGATGATATATGACTACCCATACGAATTCCGTGATCTGCGAGGAAGAATACAAAAGAATTATCGAGAACATGATGATGTTTTTCAAAGTATTTCACGAAATAGTCGTCTGCACGCGCAATTCCATCGACAAGATCATGTGATATTGATGATGGCCATATCCATGAGAATAATGAACGATCTACAAAACAGTGTTGTGACTGACGTTCTCGGGTGTTTTCGAGCGATAGTGAGAAATAAAGTGCTCCGAAGCAATTTTCATTTGCGGGGGCGCAGTGATCGAGGCCTCTATAGAGGCCTCGATCACTGCGAGAACGACGAGGGTTCGAGTTCGGCGACGGGTGAAAATGGGCCGAGCAACGGGGTACCCAGGGATCATGAAGATGAGACTGTCTAGGTATTCGGTAGGGTAAGGAAGGGTTCTAGGGAAAAGGTGAACATGGGTGAATACCCTTTTCCATTTTTCTTCGAAAACCCAAAACCACGCCAGCGCTGATAAAAACCACACCAGCACCGTTTTTTTCAGTGCTGACTGGATGGAGAGAAAACACATCAGCACTGGCGTAAACCATGCCAGTAATGACGAAAACCACATCATCCCTCGAGAAAACCACTATGTTCTACTGCCCGACCTCGGGTGTTTTTTCACCAGGGCTGGTGTGGTTTTTGTCGGATACTGGTGTGGTTCCAAATCACTGAGTCCATTGACTTCATAAGAAAAGAGACGAAATTTCAAATGAGCAATTTGAGGTAGAAGTTGAGCATGTTCCGTGTCACCCCCATGTATTTCAATGTAGATTTGACAAACTTCGTAGTTCTTCAAGAATGGTATCAAGCAAGTCCGCTCTGCACCTTCGATATCGATTTTTAGAATCTCAATTTTTGATAAATTGAAGTGCTTGGCAAGGTCGGAAATTGTATAAGCACTCTGTGAGATATCAGTTTCCAGAGAAATCTTAGCTTTTATTGCGGTTCCACGAATTTTGGAGTATGCTTCTAGAGTTACACTGTTCTGTTCATCCTTAAAGAATTAATTGTTCTAACAGGTGATCCATTGTTATACATACCACGTCAAATCCGTACAACATGTTCCGATTTTTAGTCGGCGTCTGCCATTATTCTTCAAAACCAATATAATTATTGAGTCCAAGAGAGAACAATCTGAAAAGAAGTGGTAATTTTTTTGAAACTTTCAAGCCACTTACACAGAATTGTCAGGATTGCAAACCCATTTTCCTCCATCACCAACTGTACCAACACGTACTTTTTCAGGACAGAACACCTCTGGAGCAAGTGCTCCGTAGAGCAAATAGTACTCTTTGGCTTGACTGATTTGTCGTAAAACTTGTTTTCTAGTAGCAACTTGTTCTGTTGAATATGCTTTCATTTTCTGCAACAAATTACACGTGCAGAGTTCGAACATGTTAGAGGACTTACAGCGAAAAGAGCCTGGAACTCAATTGAAGTGTTTGGTACTTGTTGTAAGTTGTTGATTTTGTTTTTAATATCCAGAAAAGTGGCGTTGGGCTCCAAAGAGGAGACTAGTTTCGATTGTTCTGGAATCTTTTCTCTTAAAGAGTTATTTTTTAAAGGTTCAACTTACCATTAAGTCGATAATGTACATTGCTCCACAAAAATAAATTCAGAAGAGTGAAGAAGGAAATAAAAGCAAGGAAGGTAATCAGGTAGGGAGACATTTTGAGTACTAATTTAATTCCCAGTTTTTGGGTAGAATATCCACGTTCACGAAATACGTGGTCACAACATATTTAACAATATTGAAATAAGGAGCAAAAATATATAATCCGTGATACTATCAAAGAATACGTTTTGGCGTTAGTAGACAGTTTCTCAAGAATAGTTCATACAAAATTCGGTTATGGTACAACTATAAAAAGGCAATTTTATACAATTTGTAATATTCTCTTGCTAGCTGCAACTTGATTTTGACTTTTCAGACAATTGTTAGTTTGTTAGAAAATGTGAATTTTATTCGATAAAAACAAATAAATAAAATTAACATGGGCTTTTGTGGAATTGATTCTTAAAAAATTCCCTTAAAATGTCACACCGAAAAATAAAACAAATCAGTTCAAGAATTTGTGAACACAATACTCGCTTCCAAAATTGAAAATCCACATTCTTATGTGTGAAACCTGTTCAGTGAAGAAGAACCCAAACCATTTTTCTTCAACCACTCGTTTAATGAATATCATAAATTGTTCCTTTTGTTCTTTACTCGGGCTGTGAACCTGCAAAATTGGAGTTTTTGAGCAATATGGAGTTTAGTAAATCAACTCACCTCCAAACTCATTTGGCAGAAAGTAATTCCCAACTGTTCCAATTTTCCATTTTCATAGAAAATATCAAAAGTCCCATATTCGGCGTATTCAGAATCCATCCAGAAATAATCAATTACCTAAAAAAGAAACTTTGCGATACATAGGAAAACATGGCTCTTACGTTTTTATCAAGAATATCTTTCAAAAAGTAATATATATCCACATGAACTACTGGCATGTTTATGTATCTTTCTGCAAATTCGTTAATAAATAATGATTTTTTAAAGTTTTCACAACCATCCAAAAGTACACTGGCCGTTGAAAACCCAGCTTTCTCTCCAACAGCAAATGGAAAATATTTCCCAATGGTTGAATATAACACTGAATTTCCTTCGACAATTGGGTCAGCTCCATAGAAAGACACATTGAGTCCAATATTTTGCATTTCCTGAATTAATTACTTTCAGTACTGTAAGAAGCTTTCAACAAATGTAAATTTGCGTCAATAATTTATACAATGCGATGCGATCACATTTGATGTGCATGAACCAACCTTTTGAAATTTCACCTCAGCGTTAATGTCTTGTCCAATCCCAAGTGTTACAAACACATCATTCGGAGTTTTCTAAAAAAAAAAATTATTCGTAAAAATAAAAATTGAAAATTCAACAACTCACACGAACTGGCAAAATTGCATATTTAACCTCATCGGAATTCTGCAGTGGAATAGCTCGTAGATGTTGAGTAACATTTGTATCATGATCACACGCTCGAGATTTCTTCTCAAAGCTCCCCCAAAAATCTTCTGCGGTCATAGGAATGGCCAAAAACTTTTGAGCAACGCACGAATTCCATTCTTCGAAAAACGTTGGTTTGAAAGATTTCAGCTGGATTTTAGAGGACTTCGGCTGGATTAGAGTTCTGCTGCTTTTGGTAACATTATCATCTACCTGAAAATTAGTGTTTTAGGTAGATGATGACAATTTACTGTAACGCGTTGCCCGTGTGAGACTCATGCGCGTAAGGCATGATCAATATGATCATTTTTAGAAGTCTAAGTAATATTACAATTTTCACAGTTCTAAAAAGGGTTGCCAAGCGTTCCACAGGTCGGCGCATGGCATAATATTATCCGCAAGAAAAGACCGTCGACCAAGCAGCCAATGCTCCACCGCCGGCTCAATACACAGAAATATTCGCGGTGAAATGCTCGCGGTATCACGAATTGTGCCGGCGCTTATACACCAGGATTATGCGGCTGATAGAAAAAAATCAACCGACGCCGACAGCCGATGATCCACACACTATGTGAACAGAAACCAATACAATCGTTTCTTTCAAATTTAATTTTGACTCTTGAACTCACCGGCTCGGTCTTATACAGTAAGACGAAAATAGCAAAACAGCCTGCAGTTAGAAGAAGATACTTGAAAAGCATATTCATCTCAAAAAGCCAAACACTTTTTGACGAAAGTGTCGGTTTTCAACACAGTGAATGAGAAGGCTTTGGGTGTTTTTTGATTTACGTGTGTTTTGATATACGTGGCTTTAGATGATGTGTGTTTTGCAAATATTAGCTCGTAAATGTTAACACGTTAGTACTACTTGTGCATTTTTTCTTCCAATTATTTAGCGTCAAATGTGAGTCATTGAAAACACATTTTTTTGAACGCACAAATTTTAAAACGACCCAAATACGCAATAATACGGTATCCGATTCCGACATGATCGCGATATTTTAAATGAACATTTCATTAAAAGTACAGTAATTCTTTCACCATTCACTACTTTTGCATTCTTATTACAAGTTGTTTGTGTGTGCAGAATCGTCGCAGAATGTGCATAGAGTGTGTGCAGACTTGGAAAACATATAAAAAATTCTGCCAATTTTTTCTATGAATCTGAAAACTTTGCTTTTGAAAATTAGCGGAGTTTCCCAGTAAGTTACAAGTCCCATTGTTAATGATGACAGACTTAAAAGGAAGTCGAACGCGTAAACTTGAATTTTGTAATGTTTAAGTAAATTTATTCATCTTAAAAGGTTGGTGTGATAAAAACAATTAATAATGCTCGTAAGTGCGAGTCAAACTGCCGGCATCCATGAAATAATGATTATGGTTACGGAAAAAGTTGAACATGATAAGATTGATCGATGATTGATCATACCGGAAACATTCTGCATAAATGTCCCAAGATGGAATAGTTTTACATTCAAGTTTAGCCTTTGGTGGATTCATACACTTATCTTCTAATGCGCATAGAGTATGCCTGAAAATATTAAAAAAATTTAAATAGTTATAAATGGAATAAATAACCATTTGAGAACTTCTAACGTAAATGGAGTTCTTGCCAAATAAACGAACATTGCAGACAATTGAAGTCCCGCTTCATTGGTTTTCAGTTCATTCAGATCATATGTTGGAAAGTAATCAAGAAGCCCTAAATATAAAATTAACTTCTAGCAGATGTGAATAAAAATATACCATAATTCAATACAGCATAGTTACTATGAGTTGAGTTGAGAAACATGAATATTGAAGAGTTCTGGAAAACATATGTTAGCCTTAAAAAAGGGGACCTCTAAACCTTTTTACAATCATCATTATTATAACATTGAGCCATTTCTTCATACATATAACTCAATGGTTTTGGTTGGAGCCATCTATTATGAGCATCGAGCCACCAAACATTTGAATATTCACTTATCACTTCCTGAATGAAGTCTTAAAACAAGAATATTATGTTAAAGTACCGCCAAAATCAATGCTTTAAATCGATATTCCTTCAAATTCCGCACATAATTTGGATATTTTGCATAATTGAACTTTCGAATGATAACATTCTTATCCAATGTTTCAAGTTCATTATCTGATAGATCCAGAGAATACAATAAGACTTTTTGATGTGGGAAGTGTTGGATTAGCAGCTTGTTCTGAAAGTTTAATCTTTTTAATTAAAAGTGGTTCAATAATACATACCATTTGGTTAAAATTTCCAATGTGGTTTGATGAAATGGCAGATACAAATATAACATCTGATTCATTACGTGATGGATTCGACATATCAACCATTTCTTGATCTGGAGCATCAACTAATTCTGTAATTCAAAAAAACTCGAATATAATTTCATTGATTTTCTTACTCATATCCTCTAAAGTGCTCAACCAATCACAATTGAAACGTTTTCCAACCAATGACTCATTTCTAGGATTTCTATAACAAAAGTCATACGACTTGTTTGTCTGATTCGAAACACATTCACATGACGATTCTATTCGAATTGTTCTTGATTTTTTATTGAAGTATGCATTTTCCCGCAAAACATTCGATTTTGAATAATGAGCAGGAACAGGATACTGTAACTATTTCTTGAAGAAATAAATTCAATTCATATTTTACTTCTATGCTTTTGTAGAGCATCCATACAAAAACCAAAAAGTTCACTGCCAAAATCACACGAGTCCAGGAAAATCTCATCACGAACAAAGCGGTCAGATGCTTTGAGAACTGAACTCAATTTTGACTCAAATTTTGTTCAAACACGTCAAGCGAATATTATATTCGTCAGGTCACTTTTTTTTGTTAATTTATGCTTTAAATAATCAAGTTTCTTTTTCGACGTGAGTGTAGAGTTTTGATAAATACCAGAATTTGATGTATGGCTAATACAGATTTAACAAAAAAATGACTTTGAACTGAGATTAATAATCAAAAATTTTCATCAAATGTTCTATTTGTTATTATTTTATTCCGGACTAACACAAGTAAAACACTCCAGAGTGTTGAAAAAATGTAGCTAAGGTTCATTAACTTCACAGGAGAGCTCATCTTGAGCTGAAAAAGCATCAGAAGTTAGTATATAGATTCAGGAACCAAGGCTTTATGCAGGTTAAAGGAGCATTAGTATTTGACGTTGAAGTTGGCTGGACAAATGGCTTGAAAAACAAGGTTATCCGGTGCTAAAGCATGGCCTAAGCTTCTTCTGTACCCTATTTGGCAAGACCTAGGAATAAATAAATATATAGAGAATGTAATATAGTGTTCTGCTTAATAAACGCTCAACCACGAAGGTGGCAGTGTTGCAACTGTACTCGATTACATGTAATTTCCCATCACAATGCATCTTTAAATCTCTGCCTTCTTGAAGAGAAAAGTTCACAAAATATTATTTTAATAACAGATAATGGATTTTATTTCACGGCTGGAATCTGAATCTGGATGAAATCGCATGCGTGTTGGCTCTAATGACATTTCATGCTGAATATTTCATGCTGAGATCTATTTTACAAAATAAACCAATTGGCTTGTAATTTTTTCTGCTGCTCTAACTTGTATAAAACCAGAACATTTATGTTGATAAAAGTAAAAGAACGTGACGTAATCAGATCTGGGGCAAAGATAAGGGCAAATTTTGATATAAATAGAGATAGAAAAGAGTAAATAATCAGTCTTCATCAAATCAACATCTTGGAACAATGAGACGTCAAACTGCTGCCATCTATGCCCTCATTGGTCTTCTCGCCGTATTTGTGCTCCAAGGATCAACTGAAACCACTACTGCATCTCCAGCTGCAGATGATGCTGGTACGGTCGCCCCTAACGTCGGCGCTGCTGGCACAACTGCTACTCCATCAACTGCAAAAGAATCAGCAACTGATCCACCACCGGCTGGAACTCCAGCTCCTGAAAAAGCCGCTGAAGCTGAAGCAGCTGAAGCAACTGTAGCATCATTCACTCCGATCTACTCAACCTTGGCTGCTTTTGCCATTGTGTTGGCTCATGCTCTCTGAAGATCCAATAAAGATGAACCTCCATGAATTATTTGTGGCCCATGAAAAAAAATGAATAATTTTTTATTTGTTTTGTTTTTGTTTGTGTATATATTCAATTTTGCTGCTTATGGTACTGAACCCAAGCACGACTGATCATTGAACAGTTCAGAAAAGTGGTAATTTCTTGCCAGCAGTGAAGATTTAAGAGGTGTTTCATCACACTGTTTGAAGTGTGTCATTTTATATAGATGCGATTTTAAACAGTCGGCAATTTAATGGAAGTTATCCAAGATCACAACTTCTTTAATGATTCAAATCTTGATGTTAAGAGGAAAAATTGAGACGGGCTTGACAAACTTTTGAACTGATACAACTAACTGCTACACTAAACATCGTTTCAGATTTTTTTCGCCGACACAGAAACATGGTACATCGAGAAAAATCGGAGACGATGTGTAGTCGTAAAACTATTAATTAGAAGAGTGTTGATATTTACAACCTATTTACCCATACATTGGCATTTACAACCACTTTCATCGAGAATGTGTAATGTTTGAAAACGAACGACGTCTCGGTAAAAGGACACCTCTGGTCAAAATTGACGTAACTTTAGCACCTGATTAGTTATCGAAGATCATAACTTTTTTGACTGGCTCGAAGTTTTATGTTTACAGTCTTTTTGACTGATATAAGCTTATTGAATATGTAGTTAGACAAGTTTATTCCGAAGAGAAAAATCGCAAAAAAGCTTTTGATGGCCCGCCAGAAACTAAAATAAGGAAGCCATGGAATTTTAGCTATTTGATATATTTAGTGAAATTGGGAAAATGATTCGGGAAATTGAAATCGGGAAAACAGTGGTTTGGGACGAATTTCACATGTTTCATCACAAAAGATCAACAGCCTGCTTCCAGCCAAGATGGATTCCGATGGATTTCGCTGTGTAGGGATTTGCACAAAAAATTATCAAAAATTGGAAGTCCTGAAGATCGCGTTGACAGCTGCATGGGACAATCTAGACGCCAACTACCCCCGTGCCGTCGTCGACTCACACCCGAAGGGACTTCGGCCGTTATTAAATCAAAAGGAGGGATATTTGAAAACTGCTAATGATATGTTTTTGTGATTGCTTAATAAACATTCTGGTAGATTTCCAGAAAAAATCTTTCGATTTGAAGTTTTTACACCGTCCTGAATGCGGTGCTATATTTATTCCCCACCCTGTATTAAAGACCGATACACTTAGTTTTGACCACACCTTTTTCTTCTAACTTATTTGTTTTTTCCAGATAAAAAATTCTTTCATTTAACGAAAAGCTATTATTCAACGAAAAGAGTCTACTCATAAGTAAAAAAGAAACCCATAGGAGCTCGTTTAATTCCGCATTAAATTTTACGAATAGAATGTTTTCGGACAAGTCTTATTGCATCTGTCTGAAAAAATCACATTATTTCAAAAAAATCTGTTATCTCCATACTTTTTCGGGTTTATTTTCGAGAAGGGAGTTTTTGTGTTCCATGCTCGTTTCTCTGAAAAGCCCTCTAAAAATCGCGATTAAAAAAAAATCAATTCTTCCACGCTCTTCGGAGATCGGATAATAAGCACACGCTGAGGTCATGTAGAAGGTTGTTCAATTTTCAAATTTTCTGGGGCCTGAAACTGGCAAAAGAGTAACATATGAAATTTATGTTTAAAACAATTGACGTGAAATGTATAAAATCTATTGGATTTTCAAATTTTAGTCAGATAACGTGAACTTTGTAGGTAATGAAACCACGTCACGTGAACCCCGTTCTGGGCAGTGTGGGCCATGTGGCATTTGATTTGTTGTGTATTCTGTATATAATTTATTTTGAATTCAATATTTGTTTTTGAAATTTTGTTTTCTTGTTGAAGTTTTACACGGTTTCTTTTTCGTTTATCGCTTTGAAAACTTTTGAAAAATTTTCTGCAGCGAAAATATTTGTTTAATAGTGAACTTATTTTATTTTGATCAAATACAATAACTTCGGCATGCACCAATATTTTCGTCGTAGGAAGGATGTAATTTTCATACTTGCTCAAAGTACCGCATAATTAAATTAAAAATATTTCAGATGCAGAGGACATACCAATTCATACTGATAACCATTCTACTGCTATTAGTTTTTGACATATTTCTCAACAAGCCAGAATTGTTTCCAAGTTCCCGAATTTCTCCTTGCTACTCGGAGCCGCCACCTGCAAGCGGAAAACTGAATTCAACCATTGAAAAATCAGAAGATTTGCTAAATGTGCTATCAACAATGGATTTGTCAAACCAAACATATTTTATTGATGGATTCGATCGGTTTGATTGGTATCGATCTCAGTTGTTTAAACAAACAAAAGGCAGATCGGTAAGTTTTCAATTTATATTTTAAACAGTCTCAAATTTTTGAATTATTTCAGAAAAGAGCCAGCAACATCAGTACTCTGTTTGCTTATGAATTTGAACACGAAATCACTGTAACTACGACTTCTTGGAATCGTATGGGGTGAGATTTCAATTTGTGAAGTTTATAAATTTATTTTCATTCGGAAGATTTTAGACACCGCGTCTACTGTCGTTATCTTGATGATAACAATGTCGAAATTGGAATCCCATTCGAAAGTCTCACGTATCCAGAGTATATTGCCAGCTGTAAAAAGAGAGAGGGCACCAGGAAAATCGGTTTAAGCGTCGAAAGGGATGGAGACTTTGTTCCATTACCAATTATTGATAGAATGCTAAAAAGTAAGTTTTATCAACAAGTTGTTGAGATCTGAAAAAAAAGCAAAAACTTTGAAAACTTTAGAACCAAAATACGAACTCTCCATGTGTATTGCATCAATTTACGGCGATGAACCAAAATGGTTGATGTTTATCGAACTGATAGAGCATTATAAGTTACAAGGTGTCCAACACTTTTACCTTCATATTCATCATGCTTCCGAATATGATATGGCAGTGATTAATGATTATGTGAGAACGGGAGAAGTTGAAGTACACTATCTTATCGAAAGAGATATGCGAACTGATGATCATTGGCAAATGGTTAGTATTGCGGTGAGTATTCTTTCTGAAATTATAGAAAGCATACAATTTTTGAAGTAACGCCATATATTAGACTCGTCAAATTGGACCATTTCTTGGTAAAAATTCAGTCTCACGGAAAAAAATATTCCAACTATTTCGCCTTGTTAATATTTTCAAATGTTCTTTCAGGATTGCTTAATATGGTCCCGCGGAGAGACAAAATGGACCATCTTCGCTGACCTAGACGAACGAATCTACATGACAAACTATACGGGAACAATTTTGGATTACGTCCGAGACATCAAAAATGAGAGTATTGCAAGTATTCAATTCAGACAGCAATGGATAATGAAAACTGAACTGACGCCTCCAAAATATGAAGGTGATGGTCAGTTAGACAAATGGATGCCAACTCGTCGATGGCATAATTCGAGTGGAATTGGTTCACCGGGACATACTGCAAAATGTATTGTAGACACATCGAAAGTGTTTATCATGTTTGTTCATTACGTGACACAGTTTTTCCCTGCGACAAATGTTTCGGAATATGTACAAATGCGTGTTGATCCAGAGGAGGGTCTTGTCAGGTAGAGTACAATTTTAACTATTTTTCCCTTTCCTTTCTTTTGTATAAGATGTTTATTAATTTCTTAAAATTTTAATTGTTTTTCAGACATTACCGTGATCTTTCTCTCGGAGATTGGGGACGAATATGGCTGAATACAACTCTGCAATTTGGTGCTCTACGAAACACTGACTATCCAAGTGAATTTCTTGGAAAACTGACGGAAAATGTGAAACGGAGAGCTAAATACGTGTATGACAATTACTATTATTGATGAATACATATAGATAATTTATTGTGCTAGATAAAAAAAATTTTTAGTTGTTCATAATTGATCTCATCACATGTTTGATTTTTCATCACTGTCCGTGTTCAAATATGAAGTTTTACTGGTGTTCTTTTGTATTTCTCTGATTGCGAAAAAAATAATTTCAAATCATCACTTCAATAAAAAATGATTCGAATAAACTATAACATTTTTATTGCAGTTATTGAATTTTTACACAGAATGTCAACGATTAGTATATGTTTTTAAAGTTTAGCTTCTTATGTGGTTTACCGATAATTTTTTTGTAGCTACAGTGACTAGCTCATAAACATTTTCTGATGATGGCAGATTTATCGTTGTTTCATGTGTTATGTATCTTGTTACTCGTGGGTTCAAATTTCAGGTGACACAATTTTTTTGAAAGTTTGAAAGAAATATGCAACGCGATATGTAATTTGACAACTAGCGGGCCTGTGGGCCCGCCAGCCCTTCGGGATTGGGGATAGGGCTAGTTCGCTCTAAGTTGTTGGCAAAGTAGCTGGGGCAGGTTCTCAGCTAAGCAGCTCAGCCAGAATAGCCATAATAAGAAGGAGCCTTATAGTATTCCAAGTTAGTAGGACATTTTGCACTCTGTTCCCAACAGGATACATTTAACAGTTACGGCCGAAAATCGGTGGAAAATGTCTTGAAAAACTTATTCCAGAGAAATATGAACAAAAATTAGTTGAAAAATTAGTAGAAAATTAGACATATAAAAACTAGTTGAAAAAAAGGTTGTCATCATAAAATAAAAGTTTGGAACATCTGCATGTGTCATGTGCCATTGTGTCAAAAATTTTCAAGTATCTCTGTTAGTGGTGTGCATACTTTTTACGAAATGAGTTCAAATGAGTTCAACTCTACACCACGGGAAAATTTTTTGCGAATTTTTTCATCCCCAAAAAAAAGGAAAAAAAAGGGTCCAGAAAAAACAAACAAAAATTTTTGTCGACAACATTTTTGTCATGAATGAGCATTGCGGTGATTCATATAACACATACAATGAAATCCGGAATTGATTACAGAACATTCAGGAATGACGGGAACGTATTGCTCTTTGTCTATTAAAACCGGAAAATTTAAAAATAAAGCAAGTTCTCAGCGGTGCCAGCAAAAAAGTAACCAAGGCCTTTCAGTGTTCAGTGTACCAAGTATCTTTCTGTAATAATTATAAAGTTTATTGTGTTCTTTCTGGCACTTTGAAGTCATCACACTCATCACACAGCGCACATGTGCTTTTCTCTCGAAGTTTTTTGAGTTTTAATGTTTGTTAAATATTTTTCAACAGTTTCATATCAAAAAAAGTAAGACTAGCGGGCCTATGGGCCCGCCAGCCGTTCGGGAATGGGGATAGGGTTAATTCGCTCTAAGTTATTAGCAAGGTAGCTGGCGAAGGTTCTCGGCTTCGCCTTTAACCTGGTATGGGGTTATTCGAGATCTCCTTGAAATTCCTTCGGGGGTGGGGTATATGTTTAGAAAACCTGACTATTCAGGTTCAAGGCTTCGCCTCGAAGCTCTTATTGTGTAAAGTGAAATCTCTTTAAACTTTGTTTCGTTGCTCCAGAACCAACACTGTACGATCATTTTAGGCTGAGTTTTTGTTCAAGAATAATTTGAATGTTTTATCAATAACATATGCGTGCCTTCAATCATCACTGTGAACTACAAAAAACGGTGAAGGAAAAGGAAAACTCATGAATACGGCCTGCTCTGCTTGGAATAGGATCAAAGCCAGCCCACTGTTTTCAAGAGTATTCGGGCCTGCGGCCCTCAAACCTGGTTATTAGGCTTGAGTGAATAACAGCTCTGCTTGGAATACGTTTAAAGCCAGCCCACAGTTTCCAAGAGTATTCGGGCCTGCGGCCCTCAAACCTGGTTATTAGGCTTGAGCAAATAACAGATCAGCTTGGAATAGGATCAAAGCCAGCCCATAGTTTCCAAGAGTATTCGGGCCTGCGGCCCTCGAACCTGGTTGTTAGGTTTGAGTAAATAACAACCGCGTCGCAGGCCTACAGCCTGCTCTGCTTAGAATAGGATTAAAGCCAGCCCACAGTTTTCAAGAGTATTCGTGCCTGCGGCCCTCAAAACCTGGTTATTAGGGTTGAGTGAATAACAGATCTGCTTGAAATAGGATCAAAGCCAGCCCACAGTTTCCAATAATGTTGATAGCAAATCTGCGACTTGCCAGGCTTAGCAGTGGGTAGGGCGTAGATCGTAAGAGAGCGAAATTTCTATTTCAATTTAGTATTTAAACCAAAATCGTATGGTGTTTTCAAATTTTAAAAATATCCAAAAAATAAACATTTCACTTTTTTGGAAAATCGTGAACGCCTGTGGGCCCCCAGCTTTTCGGGAATGGGGATTGTTTTAGAAAACTGAAAATAATAAAAGCTTGCTAAATCAAACTTATCTAAGAGTAATCGCATATCAGGCCTCCGGCCTGGCTTGGTATAATGATTTAAGGTTGACTGCGTCTTCTAAGAGTAAGAGTGCCTGCGGCACTTAATCCAGACAATCTGGGCTTGAAACAGTTGTAATTGCACAGCAGGCCTTCGGCCTGCAATGCCTGAAATAGATGTTCAAAGTGAACTGAATATTCTTAGAGTTAAAGTGTCTTTCTATGTTTTTTTGGGGAAGAAAACATTTTCCAGCCACCCGCACGCATGCAGCCTCTTGTGAGGAGAGGCGGCCTGTGAGGAGTTATGCACTAAGACTTCAATCCGTCATAACTTTGCTCATAGTAGAAATTTGAAAAAAATAAAATAATATTTGAAATTGGCGTAAAAAGTGGAATAATACGGCGGTTATTATTTTAAAAAATAACAAAAATTGAAACATATCACCTTCTGGGAAGGCCTGGAAGCTCAAAACTTCCACAAATGTGCTGAAAGTTGTCAAGACCGACCAAATTTAGTTTTTCTACCTTGCTTCAATGAAAATTATCAAAATTAAAACATAAAATCAAAAGGATAGTTGAAAACTTGTCCAGGAACAGAAGAAAACTGGATTTCCATGTGCAAAAATTAAATACCCTATCTCCGCGAAAAATGATCGGATCGAGCTGTGATTTGAGATTCCACTTTAAATCATTCTATTAATTCTAAATTTAACATAAAAACCGGAACGAACATTTTGGTCATTTAGACTTCGGGTAAAGAAGTTTCTTCGAGTTCCTTGCATGCTTTGAACCAACAGTTGTGAGACTGCAACTCATATCGGCAAAATTTGAGCCAAATTTTGAAAGTAAAATTTATATTTTCAAAACCCCAGTGTGGAATGCGAGAGGTGAAACTAATTTATTGTAATACTTGTACACATTGACTATTAGAACCAATTTTCCTAAAGTTTATTATCGGTTCTCAGTTTGAATCACGTCTCCTCTGGAAATATTGGAACACCACCACTCCCCAAGCCGCAGTAGCTGCCAGAACCATCATTCCAAAGAAAATCATCAGAGTAAGCCTGAAAAACTGATTTTGCAACGCGTCCAACATTCCGCAGACTCACGTGGTAGTGCTAGGCCCGTCACCGTAGCTCGACGCGGCTGGTACTTCTGGGTACTTTTCCAGATTTTTGGAGTAGTCTCTATTAGTGCTGCATGCAGCACTAATAGAGAATATACGGTAAATTAATCTTATGAAGAAAACAATTAAAAACAAATTAAAAAAAATTCCGGTTAAATAGACACGTGATCCGATCTGGGGCAAAGATAAGAGCACATTTTGGTATAAATAGTGATAGAAAAGAGAAAGTAATCAGTCTTCATCATATCAGCATCTTGGAACAATGAGACGTCAAACGGCTGCCATCTTTGTCCTCCTTGGTCTTCTCGCCGTCTTTGTGGTACAAGGATCAACTGACGACACTGATGCATCTGAAGACACTGCTGAATCTCCAGCTCCAGATAATGCTAATACGGTCGCCCCTAACGTCGGCGCTGCTAGCACATCAACTGCAAAAGAATCAGCAACTGATCCACCACCGGCTGGAACTCCAGCTCCTGAAAAAGCCGCTGAAGCTGAAGCAGCTGAAGCAACTGTAGCATCATTCACTCCGATCTACTCAACCTTGGCTGCTTTTGCCATTGTGTTGGCTCATGCTCTCTGAAGATCCAATAAAGATGAACCTCCATGAATTATTTGTGGCCCATGAAAAAAAAAGAATAATTTTTTATTTGTTTTGTTTTTGTTTGTGTATATATTCAATTTTGCTGCTTATGGTACTGAACCCAAGCACGAATGATCATTGAATAGCTCAGAAAAATGTTAATTTCTTGCCATGATTCAAATCTTAATGTTAAGAGGAAGAACTGAGAAGGGCTTGGCAAACTTTTCAACTGGTACACTAAACACCGTTTCAGATTTTTTTTGCCGACACAGAAACATGGTACATCGAGAAAAATAGGAGACGATGTGTAGTCGTAAAACTATTAATTAGAAGAGTTTTGATATTTACAACCTATTTACCCATACATTGGCATTCACAACCACTTTCATCGAGAATGTGTAATCTGGTCAAAGGTGAAGTTTCACGTATAAAAATCAGATTTTTGTAAATAAGATTGTTTGTGTTTAACGTGTTAATAAACTTCGATGACAGTTGAGCACAACTTGAGCAACTTGAGCAAAACTTGAGCACAAGAAAACTTTCTCAACTTTATGAATATTTAATTTGGAGCGATACAGTGTAAATATTAAGAGGACAAGGGAGGCATCCCTCATAACAACTCCAGTTCCACAATTGAAACTGAATAACTAACTTAGTAACTGAATTTCAAAACTTCTATTAAATCAATTTATTCCAAGTTAATACGAGTTGGGCACTTCAAGGAACAATATCTTCTTTGGAGCAGCAGCAGACCACGGCGTAGGAAACAACAGGATCCTGAGTTCTTAGCTAGTGACTTCAGAAGTCAATGGATCTGGAGCTGAAGCATCATGACCTGGAGTTGCCTAAGGAGCAAGTATCTGAAGCATCAGTAGCTGATGTTAAAGCTGTCAGAGCAATTGGCTTGATAAACGAGAGCATCTGAATCATTCTGTAGAAGGTTCTGAAGAGCGGACACTGGAGCAACAAACGCTGTGTTTGTTGGTGCAAATGAGTTGACTTCCGATCGACTCGACTTGTTGATGGGCTGTCGTTTGGTTGATCCAGAGGAGGCGACAGCCGAAGATTCTCTGCTCGAAACAAGAACTGAATTTATGTAATTAGCTTTTTCTAAATAAATAAAACAAGTGACAGATTCGACCTTGACCTCGACCTCGACCTCGACCTTGACTTTGATCTTGACGTAGAGACAAAAAAAGAAACACAAACAGCTCGAATTTCAAAACTCAATCATTTCACAATTAATCGACAATTAATCAGTCTACTCGCATTTAACTAACCCTTCTATCGTATGTTTTCTCTAATTTTTTACACAAAGCTTAATTTTCCTTTTTGCAGATGCCATTCTATACAAAAGCAACAATTTCAAGCAACGGAATGGACGTATTGCCGCTCAAAAAAGATTAGAACGTTTGGAGGCAGAACGCAATGGAGCAGCACCAAGGTTCACAGACGATCAACCTGAACCGGAAGCACTGAGGCAAACCAGCCCAGTTCCTATGAGGGCTCGTCGTGCGAAGCATCAGATTCTCCAGCTCTCCAACACCACTCCATCTCCAATTATCGAGGACAAGAGGCGCTCAACTAGTGAGCCGACGAGAAGGCAGGCGCCGAGTGATTCTAAAGGGACCAACCAACGTCATCACCGGACACCGCCTGCCTCCAGCTCACCACAAGTTGTGACATTTGGAGAGTGTACCGTCAATGGAGTGATGATAAAGCACCACAAGGACAAAAATGGAACCGTTGTAAGCAGAGAAGCTTCGCTTCTAACGATCGAGTGCGATATTTCGCCGGCTACAATGGACGAGTTGGTGCAAATTGCAAATCAATCACAAGAGATGGCAATGTCTATAACTCATGGGTATGCTGCAGCACAGCACTACATTCGCCGTCTTGGTGATCCAATCGTTCCACGATTTACATCGATTCGATATGTGACCTCATCTCGTCTGCGAGGACCTAGCGGTGTTTTGGCCACTGCACTCTCTGTGATTTTCGCTGTGAAAGGATGGTCTATGCCGCACGACATTCTTGTGACAGGGTCACTTGGAACAGGAGGCAAAGTGGAAATGGTACGTTTTTGATTTTCATGAAAACACCAACCATTATGTTGTATTCAAAATTCTTTCCAAAATTGATAACGTTTTTCCAAACGTTTCAAAATCTAGTACAATATAAGTCTATTTTCAGGTCGGATCTATCAAAGAAAAGGTGAAATTGGCACGGAACATGAACATGACGGCAATAGTTCCACTTGGCAACCTTGATGAAGTTCCAAAGATGTTGAAGGATGAAGTCATAACGGTCTCCAGTTTGAAAGAAGCAGTCGAAATAATTCGCATGCGTATTGGCTCTAATGATATTTCATGCTGAATATTTCATGCTGAGATCTATTTTACAAAATAAACCAATTGGCTTGTAATTTTTTCTGCTGCTCTAACTTGTATAAAACCAGAACATTTATGTTGATAAAAGTAAAAGAACGTGATAAAGTTATGGGACGCGCAAACGCATTGGATTATAATAAAAATCAAGCATTTACTTTATTTTCAAAAACAATTTAATAATACATAAGAAAAATCAATAAATGACTCTCAGGCCAATAAAAAAATACAAACATTAAATATTAACGCACTGGAAACCCATTAATATAATCTACTTCGTTATCGCTTTTAACAGTGAAATCCTGAGATCCTCCAAAAACAATATCCGACCAAGTTTGTAATATTGAAGCGCAGTACCTATAAAAGTTATTATACACTTTTGAGCTCAATTCCCAAAACTCTACCTTTTCCTTGCTTCACCCGGTTTCATAAATTGACTAATTTTAACAGGATGCATTGCAACCATATCCTTGTGGTAAACTGTATCCCATTTTGCACGATTTCCCCATAGATAACAAGTTTTTGCATAGAGTGATCTAAATTTCAAGTTGAAAAATCAATACAAATCGGAAAAACAAACGTTGAATGGTTAACAGATCTCAAAAACCGATTAACAGCAATTTCCAAGAATAACTGATTGTCATAGAATAATCGCATGAGATGAGCGTAATATTCACTTTCAGATGTTGGTATATAGTAGCTGAAAAAACGGAAAATTTGTAAAATGATATGAAAGACTCACAAATCAGAAATACTCTTGCCAATTGGACTTTTCATCTGTTCTTCTGCGTTATCTGTTTCGTTGTAGTATCCATATTTTTGCAATCCTTTGTCAAATCTGTCCCAGGCAGCTAGAAGCTTCTTGTCAGTTGTGCTCTTGATTGCTTTCAAAATAGTCACGACTCGTTGTCCACCTCAAATATGGAATATAACATAAGGACTTTAAAAAACAGAAAGTCACCATGATCTCGAAAATGCCATTCATTCTCAGTATTGTAAGAACCATGCAAATGAAAAACTCTTGAATAATCAATTCTTTGCCAGATATTGAAGATCGCGTCATCAGCCATGAGGAAATATCCTTCCACATTGCTCAATCCCATTTCCTTCACCACAGTGAGACAATGATATCCAAAATACCCTTGGTGAATTTCAGCCTCATTCAGATGAACGTAATTGATTGGATACAAAGTTGTGGTGAAGTTATCAATTTCTGTAAAGTTTTCCGGATACCAGGAACCACAGAAAATTGTCGTTGCAAAATATGGTTGGTAGAGTCTTTGAAGCAATCCCATTCCATATTTCCATGGATAGTTGTTGACGACAATCAGAACCTGGAAAATAAACAGAAACTTGAAACTACTAAAGGCAACTTACACTATTCAAATCCTTTTTGAAAACATACGAATTATCATGCTCTCTGGCAAGTTGCTCAGGAGATGAGAAAATGCCTGTTAAATCTGAAAAGGAACCTCAAATTAGTGATTAAGTCATCATGTTATGCCATACTAGAATATCCTGTTTCGTTACACCATTGAGCAATATCTCCGAAATAATTAATTTTCTGAGCAGCTCGTTGCACATTCTGACATAAAAATTATTACAGACATTGTTTTAGGTTCAATTCCTCACCTCATCTTTTTCCGTTTTTCTTGGATCCTTTAATTCAAAACTTAATTGCATACGTCTGCAGTTTACATCTCTTGAAATTTCGTTTGTTGAAGGGAAGTAAGGCTCCTTAAAGTTGTCTCCGACTAAACTGGGGAATTCAAATCTAAAAATATTAAGTTTAAGAGCTTCATCAACAAAATTAGTATTTACCTCATATCCTTCAAATCGGCCAGAAAAAGTTCCGTCAAAACTGCATCTTGTTCACCCCAGAGTTTTACCTTTACGAGATCATTTACCAACTGTTTAATGCAATTTTCTATCTGCTTAGAGTTTTCAGGAGAACATTTCCAGTTGTGTAGATAGTCAATCATCCTTCCAGAATCTTCATAAACTTGCTTCTCGTCCTTGAAATCTTTCAAATAGTTATGAGCATTTCTGAACTGAACAGCGTTAGTTGGAACAAATGAAACAGTCAATCCGGATAAGTGAAGAATTTTCTGAGAAATAAAAGACCTCCAAATATCAGTTGTTCTGGAAAACTTAATGTTGAATTTTTATATTTAAAACTCAAATTTCTAAACCTGAATGAAACAGTAGTGGGTAGAAATAAAGTGTGAAACGCTGATTTGTGGAATAGAGTATTCTGAGAGTTCCATGGAGAATATGAGCCAACTGATAAAGTTATGGGAGGCGCAAACTTATTGAACTGCAAGTTTAAGCCATTTTTAGAGTCGGCATGAAGCAATCTGAAAATTTTACTATTTTTCAATGAAAATGAATTGTTTCAAAACCTATAAATGGCGTCGACGTCCGGATCGTGATGTACCAAACCTTGTTGAACGGCGGCTCTCTTCATTTCATAACACAAAACTTGAGAATCATTTCTGTTCTTATGTTTCTAAACACAAAATTTGCAGACAATGGTGAACTACTTTTTATTTTATTATTTCTCACCTCAATATGTTCCAATGGGAATCCTCTTGGCCACATTTGATCCACTCCATAAAACTCATATGGATTGAAAAGCCGTTGTCTAGAAATTCACTGATTCGAAGTTAATCTTATTGTTTTAGTTCACTCACGATATCTCTTGACTACTCATTAAATTAGGTTGATACCGAACTCCAGATACACTCTCTTCAAAATTAAACTGTTTCAGTCCTTGACCTAAAATATAATCGTTTTTATTATAAAAGTTGTTCGAATGTGAATGAATCTGGTGATTTGTCGGTTACCAAACAACTTACCAAAAGGCTTGTTGTCATCGTCAGTGTCATATATCCATTCAGCTCCGTGAGAAATAGCATACAAATATCCAATGTTTTTCCGGGTGTATGATTTGTAAGGAAGCAATGAAGACATGGAAAATGCTGAAATAATGAAGTTTGGAACAAAGCAAAGCTATGAAACTTACGCAATTTCTTTTGATATTCAACTGACAAAAAGTGCACATTTTTCAGCTTCCAGTCCAGTGGCGTTTTTGTATCCGCAACGACAACCAAATTCCAGTCTGGAAATGAGGCAAGTCTCTGAAAATATTGAATTGTTACAGACTAAGCGATCTTCTTCTCGCCTTAACATCTTCGGTTGGAGCACTGACACTTGTGACAACGATCCATTTATTTCCAGTCTTTATTTCAACAACCTCTGATATTGGCTCATCGATTTTTGCTTTGAGATCTATTTTTGTGAATCTAATGAACATAAAATAACATAACGTTACGGATAAAATAAACAACAGTGCCCTTACACACCATTGCATCTGAAATGTTATTTAATGAAATTTTACTACGAGTATGACTTGAATACGAATGATTACCTTATGATGCTTCGCAGTCCTCGGAAGATTCAGAATCATAGAAAACACAGAAGTACACACTTGCAAGGAGGACTAAACTAAAACATTCAAGTCTAAAGCGATGTGGTCCACGTTTTCAGTAAGGAGGTAGGTGGCATTGCGAGGTCACGGCGACTTTTCCGTTAATAGAAAATGCCAATTTTTTGGATAAATACGTTTAAAAAAAGTAATTTTTAATTACTATTCAAATCTTCCCAATGGAAAATGTTAGCACAGAAAATGTCAGACCTCGAAATATAACTTTCAAACTTAAGTGTACATTAAGGTTTACAGATCGTGTCCGAAATAAAAATAGGCTGGATAACAGATACGTTTTGTCGTGATGGTGATCCCACAGGGCTACAATTTAAGCCACGTCCTAGCCTGGGACTGTGGCCGATAATTTAGTCGTGGATTGCTCCACTTCCCAATAGAGGCTGGGTGAACCTATGGGGGGATGCCTGAACTCGTTGCTTGGAATCGGCTCTTATAAAGTGAGGCGCGAGAGGACTCTAGCACAATCTGTTGTATATATGTTATGATATTACAAACAATAAATACAAGAAGATTTTTTAAAAATTTATAATTTTAAAAAGCAACAAAACAACACGTTAGATCTTTCTCAAAACTAGAGTGTTCTGAGATGTTCCAAACAGGGGTGCGGAATTAAGCCGTTCTGATGTAAGATTATTTGGTTGTTCGGAGTCTCCAGAGAATGTATCAATCCACTCGAATCCATACATCATCATCGCAAGACGAATTGAGCCGTAGATTCTATGAGCATTGAATTGAATAGCATCAGTGCCCAGTGGGAATCCGATGAACAGTAGACCTCCTGGCTTGATTTTTGGCTTGGCATTTGATTTTCAGCATCTCCCTAATATCACCGATTGGATCCAATGGCTCACCGTATCTTCCTAATCCAGAATGCTCGAGAGATGAGAATGAAGCGGCAAAGTCAAACTTTCCGGCGTATCTAAAAAAAATATATTAATTGTTGCAGCGAAAATTGACTCAACTGATGCCAGTTTGTAACAAAATCGATGGGAAGAATTGCAGACATCCGGTTTTTGAACTCTTCTTGAATGGTTAGATTGTTATATTCAACTGTCAGGACCTTTGATGCCCCACTCCGAAGAGCAGAAACTTCCACCCAAGGCTGCATACTTCCAACCACAACACCGCTCATTCCATCGTCTATGAGCTTGCATGGCGTCAAACATTGACACTCCATCACTATATGCTAGACCTCCAAGTTGCTGTCTTGACATCTTGATTAACTCAGAAATTTTGTCCCACTTTCTCCGTTTTCATTTAATTTTAAGTCACGTTGCCACATCATCAGGGATGTCTATATAAGGGGAAGAAATGGATGAAATTGATTAATTGCTCAAAATGAGAGCTATTTTCTCACAATTTCTTCAACAATTGCTTTTTCGTGTTTCGTGATAGAGTGCCTAATTATTTGGACAAAAAAGATGATACCGTTTTGAATAACCGTATGCCGCTGGTTTTATTTCACCTATCATATCAACTGCTTTTTTGTTTGCGAGTAAAAAGGTTAGTTCATAATATTCAGATTTACAATCTTTTCTGTCGTTCACTAGCAGTGTTTTATCTTCAAGTAACGTGTCTATCTGTTTTCCTCCTCACTGTTTTTGCTAAATAGAAGTTGTAGTGAGTTAAAACCTGAAACCTAAAAGGAAAACTACTTTGACAACTACATTGCTTACTATTCATAATATTTTTGTTTTTTTTTTCACAATAAATGTTGTAACCTTTCATACTGTTTCCATTGTTTAAACGCATCTGCAAGAATTTGATGTTCGAACTCTAAAATGTTTTTTGATAAAGACAATTTTGTCTTATATGATTGCTGTTGTCCGAAAATATTTCCAATTACAAATCATTAGAAAAATGGTGTTTTTCACGAAAAATTGTCAGAATTCTTGATTGCAATGAGCTGAAGTAGATTGAGAATCAGACGATCAACCAAGTTTGCTTATAATTAGTGTCGATTCTTTTCATTGTTTGACTCTGGAAAATCCTCACATTGAAGTTTTCGAGCGAAGAAAATTGAGAACGTGGCAAAAAGTGGCAAGACGAATAATATATTCTGCCAATTTATCCGTGAACCTGCATTTCGCAGACTTTCATTCCACGTTTTTGAATTTTTTCAAGTTGGAATTCGTCGTTTTTCAGTCAGTCCAGTCAGTCAGAAGACTTATTCCTCAGCTCAAAACATGTCGAACGTACGAATATCGCTTGCTGTGATAACTTCAATTGTTAACTTGTTTGGAACCGCTCTTCTTTTTGCTAATTCAGTAAGTTATCAGTACTCTCCGCTTCAAATTGAAACAAGTTTAGATCAAAATATCTGATCGCTTGGAATCAAGAAACGTCGGGAGAACAAACGAAACCATTATGCAACCAATAAGTAATCAATCTCTGAACATTGCAATTGTGGTGGTTGTCACAGATCTAAGTTTAGAGGAGAAGTATCATACTGCACTGGGTATGCCCACTTCAAAACTATCTGATTAAAAATTTAATTACAAAAACAATGAGATGTTATGCTAAAATTCACAGTTATCAGCTACTTTTTGTTGCGGATGTAGACTACGATTGTCATCATAAAGATGTAAGTTTTTGAGCTGAACTGTTGATATCTATTAATAAATTTTCAGAAATTCTTCCGTCGACATTGTGTGGTTGCAAAGATTCTTCCTCGTTTTGATGCAGTCTTATTTTTGGACGCTGATACTGGAGTCGTTAATCCCAGCCGGAAAATTGAAGAGTTTCTGAAACCAGGAATAGATATTACATTTGTCAATAGATTTTGCAATTGGGAAATTGCGTCTGGCTTTTACCTCGCAAGGAATACACCATTTGCAATTAATTTATTAAACAGTAAGGCAATTAATATGAATTTAAATATGAAGTCTTAATTGCAGATTTTGCTGACTATGAGTCTAAGCTTCCAAACAGTTTTCACGGAACAGACAATGGAGCAATTCATGTGAGTTACAGCTGTTTAATCTACAGTTAAGCTCCATTTTCAGATATTCTTGGCTGAAAAAATATTTCCACAAGCTTCCATAGAAATCGGGATTTGTAGAAGAGCGTACGAAAAATCAACAAGTGTCGAAGATCTCATTTTGTATGAAGCATGTATCAAGGCATTGTTTGGAGTTGTAACAGATTTTGGAAAAATTCAAATTTTAAGAAAAGTGAGCAAAGCGTAACTATATTTTTAAAAAACTATCAATTAAAGGGAACCGGTTGGGCAAGAGATGGATGGTTGACGTCAATGGTCTGGCACCCGGAGACGGATTTTATGCTTCATGGATGGAAAACCAATGCGTTGATACCAACGCCAACTGATCCATTAGTGTAAGATAGCACTGTTACGGCGTTTTCTCAACTGTGACGTTTCAGAGCAATTGAAATGAGTATGAGCCAATGGTTCAACCCTTTGAATGGATCAATTGATTTATCAAAATGCAATTCTCACAATTCAACTTGGAATTACGACGCACGTCTTCTTGGGAATAACGAAGAAATTCAGAAAAGTCTTCACAGAATTCAGAAGGAGAATTCAATACTTCAAGTGAAAGCATACTCCGATTTTTCTAAATTCATCTCACTGTAACAGTGTTTTATTGCTTTTTTGATCACTTCCATAAAGTTTTTACTGATTCTAAGTTTTGGTTTCGAGAGATTCAGTCTAGCGTCTATTTTTACCGACTGCCCTAAATTTGATGATAAGTTTGATGATATTGGCTTTCTTGTTGCGTAATTTCCCCAAGTTTTTCCAGTTCTGTTGTCAAATGCATCTTTGGGTAGGAAGGTAGTCCGGTGACTTTGGATTCCCACATTTAAAAATAATCTGGAATGAGGCCTGCATTTCATTTTAAAGCTCGAGGGTCTCATCAATCAAGTTTCTATTATTTTTCTATTACGTGACAAAGTTCCTAGAAAAATTGACACTAAAAATTGACACAAAAAATTGACACAAAAAAATTTAGTCCTCTCTTTTACTCTGCTTGTCGTCGTTTTTTGACAGGGTTGATCACTTATGTGAATTATGTATGTTTGTACTATTATTGATGTTTCATATATCATTTGCGTTTTTCAGATTCTGTCTCTATCTTTGAAAAAGCAACGTCGGTCATTCGGAACTATAGAAAAATACCCAATAATCATATTTCAATTTCTGGATTCAAACCTCAATAAATGTAAAAATGTTGCCTTAAATAAATTGTTTTGACTTGCATCAAGATTCTGAAGTTATTCGAAATGATAGACTGAAATGTGACCAATAACTTAAATAGCAAATTGAGATTGTTCATTAGTAATTTTGCTATATAGCAAAAATGATGGTAATGTTCGTAACATCACATATCGGCATATTCCAATGGAGTTGATGGGTTCTTAATTAATGTGCTCGTTCTAAAAAATTTCGCATATCAACTCTATCCCCATAGCATATCTTATTTTATCTATTTGACCATTGACTGTTGCCGGTCAAGTTTTGGTCTCTTTA
This sequence comes from Caenorhabditis elegans, assembly GCF_000002985.6. Lineage (NCBI taxonomy): Eukaryota > Metazoa > Nematoda > Chromadorea > Rhabditida > Rhabditidae > Caenorhabditis > Caenorhabditis elegans. The sequence continues at coordinate 804,135 of NC_003280.10, read as the reverse complement.
AATTGATTTATTAAGGTGAATGAACAAAATATAAACACAAATATCAGTTTTTATTTTTTATTTCTAATCAATTCGTCTCAACTCTAATACACAAGTTCATTAATGATTTCACTGTGAGGGATTTATTACTTTTTTCAATTTGCACAGATTAGGGGAAAATATGCATATTTGACTTATGACTATCTGGTGACATTTGCACTTTTCGCAGATTTATACAGAAAGTCTATTTAATCAGATCAATAACCAATACGTACGTCTAAACTTTCATGAGAATATCCGATTAGAGCTATCGAAAATTCTGGATAATTTAATTTTCTTCACAAAATTAAAGAGAGTCAGCTGGAATCCAGATGTAATTTTTTTTTGATAAGTTATATTGTCAAGTGAGGTTATCAATAAATTTTTTATTCTAAGAACATGAATAACAGGACATTGCGTTCTAATCGACAGGGCAGCAGTTCATCTGAACATTGTTTAATCCAGTATCATCTCCTTCTTCCTGGTCTTTCTCGATTTGAGTTCGGATTCCGCAAACGGCAAAGTTTGACGGGCAGAATTGGTCAGCTGTCCACTTTCCACTTTTAATGTTGACTTCTCCTGTCAAGTATACATTGTTTCCCAAATTTGACAAATAACAAACCTTCCAGAGTGACAATGTGGCCACGGTGGTTTGGAGTTCCGCAGAACACAGCAATATTGAGTGCACCAGCGTCATCAACCGCATTACTCTGCCGCTCAGACTTCAAACGGAATCCAACAATCACAAGATTGTTTGGACAGTATTGGAAATCATACCATTTACCAAAAGGTCCCTCCCTCATCGCTCAGAATTGTGTAATTCCTATCACGAATTGCGGAGTCTGTCATTTTTAAATCATTAATTTAAAAAAAACTGATACATACTTTTGGACAAGGTTTGGCAAAAGAAAAAAAGAGAGAGAAAAAAAAAGAGAAAGAGGGGAGAAAGAACTGAAGCAATGACTGTCTTTTCTTAATTTTTGCCTCCTTATATAGCAAATTAAAGTGAACAAAAAAATACATAAAGTTCAAGTTCATTAAATTAATTTATATTTTAATATACATTTATTTTATTAAACAATGTTTGGAAAACGTAGGCGTAGGCATATGGACAGGCATGCAGATTGAGAGCAGGAAGCAGAGAGTAAACAAGTAGGCAGGCACGGTTTAAGTAGGCAGAGAGGCAAGAAGCTTGCATAAAACTATGGTGGTTATTTTTGAAAACATCAAGCTCCAGGGCTGGTGCAAACGAGTAATCATTTAGGAAATTATTAGGTTGAGCAAAAAGTCGTTGCAATATTTGTATGTTTCTTCATTTCTCAGCGTTAACTCGTTATTTTCCTATTCTGTTTTTTTTTATTTGTATAGTAGGTAATGTACATGTTTAATACATTTGAAAAACCTTTTGGGTGCTGTTCAAAAGGACCGAGAATTTGCTCGCCGAACGCCACGCCCTCCAAGGGGTTTTCTGTATGAGTTCCCCCAAGGCTGCAATTGCGACAAAGCTTGTCGTAACATGTGTGCAGTGTTAGGCAAGAACTCTGTCACCTACAATACCATGAAGTTTTGGTTCGAAAAGTTCACGAAAAAGAACTACGATCTCGATGATGAACCAAGATAAGATCGCTCTCGTTTGGCTATCAATAAGGATAGCTCGAGAGCCCTGGAAGATGATCCAAGATCAACGTCACGCGAACTTTCTGCGACTCTCAAGCATCCCCAAAAAATCATTATCAACCATCTCCACGAAACCGGAAGGGTGCCAAAGTTCGGTCAACTCATTCCTCACAAATTGTTCGATTCTCAGAAAAATTGCGTTGTGACCTCTCTCTTTCGCTGCTCACTAGGAAACGAACGACGGACTGAATTAAGGATATCATTACTGAAGATGATAAGTGGGTATTGTATGTTAACCATACCAGAAAGAAACAGTGAGTCCCGGTCGAGGAAACCGCGACACCTGACCTCAAAGGGGAACTTCACGAGAAAAAAGTGCTTCTCTCAATTTGGTGGGACAGTAAGGGGTATTAGATAAGGTGGTCCATGCTCATCGATTACGTCACCCTAGAGGATCAAAATTGTTGCTGCTCTATGACAATGCAATACCGCATACAACTTTGAAGACACGCCAGAAGCTCCAGACACTCGGAATCCAAGTTTTGTCTCACCCACCGTTTTCGCCGGACTTGACTCCTACTGACTACCATTTGTTCCGCTCTCTCCAAAATCACCTTGCCGGGTAGAAGTTTCATTATCGAAAGGTCGTCGAAACGTGGTTGGACGACTTCTTTACCTCCTAATCTCAGGAGTTCTGTGCGGAGGGTATTGCTCAACTTTCGTTGTGTTGGCAAGAAGTCATAGACACTAATGGTGAATATATTATCCCTTGAATCTTGTTCGCTTTGAATAAATACTCTCTCCAAAAAAAAATCAAAATGTTGCAATGACTTTTTGCTCAACCTAATAGAAGAATAAATGAAAGCTGGCATCCGGAATAAACGAGACGCACAACGTTTGGTGCCTGTACTTTTCAATTCTACATATAATTATTTTTTTACCGGAAACTCTGTGCAAGCTCAAAACAGTTTCAGGACATAGGAGAAATGTTTTTATTGATAAAAACAGCAACAGACGTGAACTACTGAACAGATTATGAATTATAATCACAAAAACTCTTTCATACGAGCATATGATTTCATCTGTTGAATAATAATTTGTTCTTCAAACTTCTTAAGACTATTCAGGATTTCCTCTTTGTCCCCAAGAAGGCGCCGATCGAACGACCATGTAGAGTTACCAGGGTGACACTTTGCAAGATCAATCGTCCCGTTCAACGGGTTGTACCATTGACTTGTTCCCATTTCTTTTGGTCTGCAATGATTCTGATGTTACGGTGCGAATTTATGTGCCTTACTTCAGAGGAGTGTTTGGTGTTGGTTTCAACTGATTAGATTTCCAACCGTGAATCATAAAATCTATTTCAGGATGCCACATCATTGAAGTCAGCCATCCATCTCTAGCCCAACCGGTTCCCTGAAATAATGACAAATTGTATAGGTTGTTATCAAAACTCAAACGACTTTTTTCAGAATTCGAACTTTTCCAAAATCCGTTCCGACACCCATCATTGCTTTGATACATGCTTCATATGTGAACAAATCATTAAAATTTTTGGATTTGTTATAGGCACTTCTGCACATCTCAGTCTCGATCGAGGCGTATGGGAATAGTTTTTCAGCAAGAAGAATCTGGAAAGAAACTCTAAATCTTCCAACTAAAATAAATTTATTACATGAAGCGCTCCATTGTCAGTCCCGTGAAAGCTATTCGGCAGTTTGTATTCATAATCAGCAAATTCTATAAATTCCTTGTTTTTCGGAAAGTTAAATTGTAAACTAACCATTAAGTAAGTCAACTGCGAACGTCGTATTTCTTACAAGGTAATAGCCAGCTGCAATTTCCCAATTGTAAAATCTATTTGCAAATATAATATCAATTCCACGTCTGAGGAAGTCTTCGATTTTTCGCTGCGGATTTACAACTCCAATATCTGCATCTAAGAATAAAACTGCTTGATAAAGTGGGAGAATCTTTGCAACAACACAGTGACGACGGAAGAATTTCTGAAAATAAAATAAAATATTTCAAACTCTATCAAGTTTCGAGCTAACATCTTTGTGAGGACAATTGTAATCTGTATCCACAGCAAGAACAAATTCATAGTTATGGATTTTGGCATAACATCTTATGGTATCTGCAAGTCAGACTACTAGGTTTTTATTTTTTTTAATGATGTACCAAATGCCGTTTGATAGTTATTTTCTTTCGTATCCCCTGTAAGAACCATCACAATCGCTATCTTAGGAGGAAGCTCAGAAGATCCAGCTTCACTGTTGAGGTCCTAAAAGGTTTTTATCACACAGTTATAGAAGAAAATCTCACCAAAATTGAAAACACGACGACATAGATAAAACATAAAAGAAACAGGCTAGGAAAAGTCCACGTTGAACTGATGTTGATCCTTTCGAGAGGCATAGAGGAAACGTTTCTGTAGAATTCAGGTAGTTATCTCGAAGCACCACAAATGCCTTACGGTTTCCAGAGCCAATATAGGTACTAATTAACCTTCGATCCACCTAGTGAATTCGTGGCTCCGTGGCGGGAATATAAATTTTCCCGGTCACGTGTAATTGTTCACGTTTTCTGTTTCAGAATAAGTTTTTTTTTCACAAGAGACACAAAATTGTATCCAAAGTATATATATAGCATGCATTTCAATAGATTAATTTATGTGGCACTTCCGATTTAAGATCAATTAAAGTTGGCGCAATACATCGAATAAGTAAAATTTTATAATTTTTCAGAAATCTAGATTGAAAGAAATCCAATGTCAGTTATATTGTAATAAAAGTGATTTCCACTTCAAAACTTTAAACTTAAAAACATTTTTGAGCAGTTTTCTGGAGAAGTGACATTATAGTGAGATTTAAACATTTTGCCACTGACGCCCACTGTGTTAAATCTATGTTTTTTAAGCTTGCTTTGGTTTAAAATTCCAATGCGTAAACTTGACAAGGTCAAAGTTTAACGGGAAAAGGTATAAAGACAGAGAAAATCTCTCGATAATCAGATCTTGCAATATTTGTCGCTTTCAAATCGCAAGGAACAAGAGCATAACTTCAGTTTATTGGCTGGTTAGTTTCTTTTCTTCAATTTCGAACTAAACATTTTTGTTCCAGTACCACGATCCGTTGCTCGAAAAACAAACTTTGGAACCAATTGCGTGCAGCTCAAAAGTTTCGAAGCTCAATTGAAATTGCGAGAAATCTTTTAAGCCCGGAAGGGACCCTTCAACACATTATTCATCTTAACTATGTGATCTGTCTCTCCAACACTTTATACGAAATAAAATATTTGAGAGTTTTTAATGTTTTTTATTTTACATTTTTGTTTTCCGTACATGTTTCCCGGATTGCGAAGTCAGTTATTTTCGGTTTCTTGAAGCATATATTTTATCATAAAGTTTTCCTGACAAACGTTCAACAACCCTCCAAAGTAGTGAAAAAATGCCCTGTAACAGTCTCAGATTGATGCTCGAGTGGAGCTTTGCCGCCTAAAATTTTGCAGTGACATATCTACTTTCACATATGCGTTCTTATAATTTGTTCAACCCTACCACACCGTCATATTTTTTTTACAATTTTTTCATTAAAAAAGTACTGAAATTCTGAAAGTCTGTACTGAAAGTCGCAAAAAAAAATTTGTCGTAGAGGCCCAAAATTAGCGCAGTTCGATGAGATAGAAATTTAATTTGCGAGTAGAATTTTCAAATCTACCCATTCTGGCCAGTTTTCCTAAAACTGACTGAAAACTAACTAACTGACTGACGGCCGATTAACCAATCAAGAGCTAGAGGGATTAAAATGCACAAATTTCAGCAAAAATGGAAATTTATAGTGAAACGGGTGGATGGCATAATTAGAAAAGTTTGCAATATTTTTTAATCCTTGAAGTGAAAGTAAGTTATGCTACTTAAAGATCGTAATCAGCTTTGTAGAAGGTAAACTGAAGGGTTACGGAAGAAATACTGTAGCCAAATTTAAATTAGATTTGTGTTTCTTACATATATCTGAAATTAAATTTTGTAAAACATTTTGACGTTCACGTTTCTAACAAAAAACCATCAGTATATAAATTGATTTCCAATGAGTTTTCAATCATTTCTCAATACGTGCTCACTTTTCGCGACAAATATCAGGTTCTACTTATTGAAACTGATTTATAATTAAAGAGGTATAGTTTTCTGATGTTGCTTTTCGTTGAATCAACATTGCATATTTCAGAACCAAAACAAAAAATATGGCAAGTAAAGATGCACGTAATGCTCAATCAGCGGAATTGTACGTTAAGCTCGCAAGAAAAGTATCCAAATCTTTATTCTTGCAGACCAAGCAAGACCAAGTCAACTTCTAAGTTGATGCCGGCAACTGTGGCTTTTGGAAGATCTAGGTAGGGAAATAAAGTTAGAGTGTTTGACCATTCCAATTTTTCAGGAGATCGTCAATGCTCCCAACCACAGCTGGTCCGGTAGCTGGCTCCCGGAGGGAAAAATTGGAACGATCTAAAAGGGGGACTAGAGACCGGGAAAGACCAGAGGTACTTGCAAATTCAGATGAAGCTAGACATGGTCTTGAAAGTTTATAATTCAAAATGAACTGTCATAGTTACTTTTTCGACAGATCACTTTAAAAATTTTGAGAAAGTTCAATGATGAACATAAAGACTCATTGTTTCTATCAATGGCAGGTTCATTGCAGGCAACCCTTCAGCAAACAGAAAAGAGTGCTCGAGGCAAATCGTCTAGACGGACTAAGATAAAACAACAACGTACAGCTCCTGAGGAAAAGTCTATAATGGCACCCGATATGGAAGACTTTCTGGTTTTGGAGAAAACGCTTCGAGAATTGAAATTTTATCATGGGTTTCTACCACGCGAAGATCTGCAAACCACGTTGCACAATCCAGGAGATTATTTGATTCGTGTGTCGGAAGTAGTTGAAGGAGAAAACAAGCTTGTTCGGGAGATCATTTTATCACTAATGACGGTTCATATGGAAGGAAAACAAAAAAAGAAAAGGGTAAGTAGAGTGAAGTAAAGTTTTGCAATCAAATAATCATATTTCAGATTCATAATGTGGTGATTAAACGTGTATCCAACAAGTTCTTATGTGAAGCTGCACGTCCTTTTGCATCTGTAACCGATCTCATCACCTACTACTCAAAACACACTGGTCATTGCTCTTCTGGAAATTTTCAACTCAAGCACCCGATTCTTCAGCAATCATGGGAATTTATGCATTCGGATGTGACAGTTGGAGATGTCCTAGGTGAAGGAGCATTCGAAAAAGTGTGCGCTGGTGAATTGAGGCTCAAAGATGGAAGTTCAGTAGAAGTAGCAATCAAGATGACCAACGCATCTGCATTTTTGAGCAAAATGAAGATAAAAGAGATGATGAATGAGGCAAGGTTCATCAGAAACTTTTCTCATAAAAACGTTGTACGCCTGTATGGAGTTGCTCATGACGAGCAGCCACTGTACATTCTGCTTGAGTTGGTCAAAGGTGGATCCTTGCAAGATTACATGAAGAAGACGAAATCGGTTCCTTTGGCGGATAGAATCAATTTTTGTCTTGGAGCTGCAAAAGGTCTTGCGTACTTGCATCAAAACTATTGTATCCACCGGTGAGCAAATTTTTGTTAGAAAATCGAATGAAGATTTTTCAGGGACATCGCTGCGAGAAATTGTCTTCTTCACGAGAACGAAGTCAAGATCACCGATTTCGGATTATCTCGTGCTGGACCATCTTATACAACAAAGACATCTTGTAAGCTTCCGGTAAAGTGGCTCGCGCCTGAAACCTTGGCTACTCTGAGCTTCTCATATGCAACTGATGTTTATAGGTTAGTTTTATCAACTATTTCAATGATAAATAAATATTCTTCGGTGAGTCACTTGCTACGAAGTCTTCGTTGACGGTGCTGAACCATTTGAAGGTGTCTCGAATGCAACTGTCATGTCTGATATCATGGCTAACAATTTTTATCCAATGCCATCAATGACTCCAGAGGAAGTGAAAGAGTACATGAGCAGTTCCATTTTTGCCGAAGAATCTCGTCGCGCCACAATACCATTGGCAGTTGCAGAATTTGAACGATTTTCTCGAATGTGTGAAGATGGGGCATTGGAGATGGGAAAAGCGAAAAATAAGCTTTTTGCCAAAAGAGGAGTGAACTGTTTTTATGATTCGATCTACTTGAATTCGTTCTACTTGAATAAAATTTGAGCATTGAAAATTTTTGAAAATTTGAGTTGGACAAAATTATTTCTAAGAAAAACCAACATTCGGATTTTATTTCTTTCCTTAAGCTGTACATACATTTTTTTATTGGGGTGGCAATTGGGCCGAAAAAATATCTTTTGTTGTTCGTTTTTCTTAGTAAAACTACAGAATTTCACACTAAATTCTTCACGTATGCTTATTTTTGAGACAACTTTCCTTTTACACGCTTTCGTTGATATGTTTTTACACACCGTTTTCAGAAAAAGACTTTTAAAACTTTAATTTCATGATCATTGATTAATTTATGGGTAGTATGGTGGTGGTGATGCAGTAAGGCATTGATACTGAATCCAACATAACATTGAAAATTTTGGAATCCGCCGGATCCGGGCGGACGGTTTTCCCAAATGCCACAAGATCATGAAATTTTATTACAAACCCAATTACACAAGATACGTTCAAGATTCGGGGTAAATACTAAAAAAAACGATTTCAAAAAAATGTTTATTAAAATAAACGTAGGGTCCAAAGGATTTTCTACTCCATAAATTGAAAAACTAGTATTTCTTGTGTAAAGTGAATTAATTTTGAGCTGATTTCTGTGTTTTTTTTTTAATGGTTAATGTGCTCGTTCCAATTTGAACTCTGTCAGACGTTGTTGCTCACAAGGGAAGCCTTTCAGCTCGTCTTCGGACTTTTGAATGAAACCTATTATAATTGAAAAAGGACCTTAATAGAAGGTCACTCCAAAATTTTTAGTCTCGGAGGAGCACTTTGAAGTGGGTAAACATCGATCTGAAAAGCCCCCATGTTCGAAAAACGCATTTCCTTTGGATACCTGTATCTCCGTGAAAAAATTTTTTATGGCCAAGTGATCAACTACAAAGTTGTTTATCATAACTTAATGTACAACTTTGTAGTTGATCGTTTTTTATCAAAAAATTTGTTGGTCGAGATATGAACAGGAAAAGAAGATGATAATACGAGCATGAATCTGCCTAACTTTACACAACTTTATCTCGACCAACAAATTTTTTGATAAAAAACGATCAACTACGAAGTTGTACTTTAAGTTATGATAAACAATTTTGTAGTTGATCACTTTGCCATAAAAATTTTTTCGGAAGTCCGAGGACGAGCTGAAAGGCTTCCCTTGTCAGATCAAGCAGAACAATTTATTATACTTCTGTACGTTGGAATAATTCTGAACGGATTGAAAAATGGCTGAGTCTTTAATAATTTTGTTCGTTCCAAAGAACTCCGATCAGTTGTAAATTCAGCAAAAATTTTTTACTTATTACAAGGTTGCTTTATTTGGCTGAATTTTATATAAAACATCAATTTAAAAAACCGTTTAAAAGGAAGAACATAAAGAACCAAATCAATTTTCATTGATTTTGATCGAGTATTCCCCTTTCATCAAAATTTCCAAAACACATATGCGAATTTCTTTTAAAAAAATTATTTAGTAAAATAAATAAATTAAAAAAAAACGTAAACAATATTTGCAAATTTTATCACGTGAAAACTCACATACAAAAAATCCAAAATTACAAAAATTACACGTCTCACGTGATATCCAACAAACCAAAAATTTCACCGAAAAAAATTCAGTTTTCGATTTTCCTGCGGCTCAATCAACTCCTTGTTGCAACACTGGCTTCTTTTTTAATCTTGGAAAGATATTAGATGTTCCTGATGCTCCGAGCCTCTACGAGCTCTTTCTCTGGCTAACCTTTTCGGATCATTTTACTGGTTACATTTCTGATTACATCGGTGAGTCTTAAAATTTCAGGGTTTGATAATACCGTTTTGAATAACTTATCATGCACGTTGGACTTACTCTACGGCTGTCAATGCTCAATTCAGTGGCTCTTTGAATCTTAGAGAGTTTTGATTGGTTGTCGCTACAAGTTTCAATGTGTCACTCCTGGCCTGGCAAATGATCTATATGAAATCTGCTCAGCTTCTCCAACCTTTTCGACGACTCATCCTTTCTTACTACAATAATTACTCAAGTTTGTGTGTGTTCGTCAAGCTCAAGTTCTTAATTCGTTGGCTCTTTGCAATTTCGAAGCGGAAAAAAAGCTTCATGAAACTATTAGTTGCTGCTTATTGGTTGGCAGAAACTTTTGTACAAAAATCAACGCAAAGCTCACAGTGTAATTTGTAAAGAATGGCTGAAAAATAAAAGCAATGGTGAGTAGATTTTTTGTATAAAAGTATTAAAACAAGAGTTTCAGATTGGCCTCGATAACACGATCAATTTGGATATATCAAGCTTATTTGCACAAGCTTGAAGAGAACTGTCACATAGGAAATCTGTAGCTGATGTTGTTTTGAATCACAAATCACAAAAGCATCAACAACTGTTCCATCAAATGCTCTATGTACTTTTCCATTAACTATCCATTAACTAAATGCTTGATATGGTGCTAATTGTGCTCTTTTCGCACACGATTCAACGGCTGTTCCATCGATTGCTCCATCTACTTTTTCATCAATTTGTGCATGTTGCGAGTCTACTCTGCTGAAAATGCCCTGCCCTTAGATACTATGCTTCAACTCCACTCATTTTTAATCCCATTTGGGTCAGTATTTTACTAAACTTGTACTTCTTGTGTAAAGTGAATAAATTTTGTGATTAATTTTTTGTTTTTTACTGGTTACTATGTTCGTTCCAAATTGAGTTTTGTCAGATTCCGTTGCTCGAATTAAGTCAATCATTTTATGATATTATTGGTTGTTGCATTAATTCTGAACACTTGAAAAAGACCAGAAAAGGTAGGTTTCTGGTCTTCATTGAAAAACTCCAATCAATTGTGATCTCAGCAGAAAAGTTTGAAATACCGCTTAAGTTTTTACTTGTTGCACGGGCACGGTTTTTACTTGTTGAATGAGTTTTTTAAAGAGTAAGTATTTACATAAAGAATCAAGCAAAAAGTAAATTAATCAATTTTCATGGACTTTGAATAAATTGTCTTTCTATCAAAACCTCCAAAACACGAACGCGTTTCTTCTTTAAAAAATGTTATTTAATAAAATAAATAAATAAATGGTACTTATGGTACTAATTTTCTAACTTTCATTATCCACATTTCAAATTAAATTCCTACCAAAAAATTATAGTTAGAACCGGCATGACATGATTTCCTCCACTCAATTCCTTCTCGTTACCATCAATGGAGCTCAGTGCAGTTTTCAAGAAAATACCAACATCAGAATTTCCTTGAAACATTTCAAATTGAAGGCAGCCGTGGAGTATTTTGAGAAGCCGACTGGACACTTCGTTTCCTGGCTCCGAAGTTCTGATGATTCTTGGACTCTCATCGACGATGACAAAGTTTACATGCAGATGGAACGTGTTGATTTTTCGAACAAAAGGATACATTTGGCAGTTGGAGGCTGTGGACTGAATACATGTTGTATCGGTATTAAATATAATTTTTGTATCTCATTTTTGTTTAAATTTTTATATTTTTGTTCCTCTTCCTCTCCTCCCCCCATTGCTTTTTTACGTTTTATGCATATTTTTTTTCCTTCTTTTACTATTCCAATTTTTCATATTCATGAGTTATTTTCCTTTTCCTTCTCCCTTTTTTGTAGTTCACAGTGATCATTCAAGGCACGTTTATTTTATTGATGAAACATTCAAATTATTCTTGAACGCAAACTCAGCCTAAGTTATTCGTACAGTGTTGGTACTGGAGCAATGAATCAAAGTTTAAAGAGATTTCAATTTACACAGTAAGAGCTTCGCGGCGAAGCCTCGAACCTGAATAGTCAAGTTTTCTAAACATTTACCCCACTCCTGAAATAATTTCAAGGAGATCTCGAATAACCCCATAACAGGTTCGAGGCGAAGCCGAGAACCTGCGCCAGCTACATTGCCAATAACTTAGAGCGAATTAACCCTATACCCATTCCCGAAGGGCTGGCGGGCCCACAGGCCCGCTAGTCCTCGCATTTTTGAAATAAAGAGTTTGAAAGTGATATGTGTATTTTAAGATAGTTCAGAAAATGTGTATACAAAAAATTAATAGACAAAATTGTTGGTTAAAGTAAATTCTGTGGAATTTGTCATATTTTAATCTTCTGTAACTCAGCCTCCCAGATTGTTAAGTTTTTTATTGTTATTCTTCGTATTTCAGGTCCCAGATGTTTGAGAGCTATTTCTAATTTGAGAATGTAAAACTTGCCGCTTTATTTGTTCATTCATTCGCGTTCTTCGTAAGACTCACAATACCACAACGTGGTGGTTTTGTTTTTGAAACTGTTTGTCACAAATGTATAAATGGGACACGTGGAAAGCTCGAAACGTTCATTGAAAAATTCATTGCCTGCAATCACAGAGCAAAACGACACTCCAACCAGTGCTTTTTGCTCTGTGTGTTGTTCTCTGCTTCACACGGAATACGTTTCGACTATCCAGATGCAAAGTATTGTCCAGTCGGACAATTCGCGTTTGGAATACAAGTCCAGGAACTTGAGGCACAACAACAACTCGGGGGATTCGCGTTTTATTGTGAGAACATTGGCAGGATTCTAGGTTTTGAACCAGGTATCCATTTTTTGCTTTTTATTTGATTAATAGAAAGTTTTAAGGTATATATGGTCTTATATCCGATAAAACTGTTCGCATGGAGTTTACCGAATCCCAGGGAAATTGGGATGTTCCAAGCCGTTGTCCCGATTTGAGTGGTATTGTGGGAGTCAACATGTCATTTGGACAGAACGGGATTCTCAAGTCCGTCACTCCTACCTGTGGAGCACCGTTTGATTTGGAGCAGGGTCGCACTGCGATGCTTAAAGGTGAATTGGCCGGCATAGAGAAATGTAACGACGTTAAGTCATCCTAATTTTTTAGTTGGTTTCGGGGAAGGTCTTCCTTCACTTGGAAGTATTGAATCCACTACTTGCGACCAGGGTCTCGCTGTATGTGGGTTCAAACATGATTCTATCGGACACTACGAACCTTTTTCAGCCTCGAGTCCAGTTGGCACTGAATACTATCTTCCTCTGGCATTCAAGAAAGGCAATCGTGTTACAAGAAATATCAGTGACCAGGAAATGGCAGCTATTAAAACAGGTTGTTTACAAGTTTCGATTAGCTTCTTGTATTATTCGGATTTTTTGCAGGAGTTTTCGAAGGGATTGATTATCATCACGACATCTTAAATGTGATTAACGCTGATCCGCGAATGGAAGGAGACAGGTATATGATGGAACATTTCAAAGAGGAAATCAAGAAAGCATTCGAGAATCCACAAAATGTAAGTTTCAAAACATGATATAAGGGTTTAAAATACAAATGTTTTAAGCCGAAGATCGTTTTTGTGACTGGAGCTAGAACTCACACATCCATTCATCAACTGACGATCTATGTTGGTGAGCATCGCATTGGATTGAAGAAGATTATTCGATATGTTAACGGAAAACAGGTTCCCAATACGAGTACTGGTTGTGGTTTCAACTATATTGTCTTCTCTTGCCTGCTTGTAACTCTATTTGGTATTTAATAAAGTGATATGTAATGGTGTTGTAGTTCAACGATTGATATTCAACAAGAAAAATTAACTGGATATTAGAATATTGTGCACATATCGTAGAACAGCCCTGATACGTACTGCTGTACTGTTATGATTATCCTTCCCTGTGGGAACCCTTTTTGAATAAATATTTACAACCAACTTCAAACGAGACAGATTTTTTAAGGGACCAACCATCTGAATTTGATTTCATTAAAATGATTCTACAATATGTGCACAATATTCTAATATCCAGTTAATTTTTCTTGTTGAATATCAATCGTTGAACTACAACACCATTACATATCACTTTATTAAATACCAAACTCTTCTGAGAACTGACAACACCTCGGGTAATTCAAGCAGAAATATTAGATTATTTCAAAATTTGTTCAGGTTGGAGTACTGACAAAAATGAGGTTGTGTCATTTAAAGGATACGAGGATGCTAGTGTCAGTGCTGAAGAGGCAGCGGAAATCACTCGTGAAATCATTGAGAGCTTTGATGCTTCTGGGCCAAAAGTTCTTGATGAAATCAAACGTGATCCCGAATCTCGCACGTTCGATTTGGGCAGAGCCAAAAACGAAGTTGAAGGCAGTTCCCAGACGAGAGAAGATGTAAGCAAAGTATTTTTTATTTCAAGTGCGAATTATAATCTTCCAGACTAAGATCACTGTCACTACTTTCCCTGGAGACCGTCAACATCTGAAGCAATTGTTTGCCTCTTGTGGAAGACATAACCTTGGACTTAGAATGATCGTCAACAAAACTTATTAGAGTTTCGTTTTGTCTCTGTGATTCTCGATCTTTGAAATAAAATGTTTGGTGAAATTTGATTTCCATGAAATATGTCAATAGTTTACTGTTTTGTTGTTACTTGGAAATACTACAATATGGAATCTCGCTTGAATTGTTTATAGGCTCATACAGGCTCATGCATTTTTTTCGAACAATCTGACCTATAGTTGTCTGTGGATCTGGAAAATCTGTGGAATTTGTACTCTGGTTATTCAAAGTACTGTACTCCTTTTTCCAGGAATTCATGGCACGTATCCGAACTTTCTTTTCGAAATCAGATTTCGAAAGAAAGTTCGGATTTTGCTGGAGTTTCCGCTAGCGATAATTAGTGATTTGGATAAGAAATCCAAAGGTGTAAAAAGTTGGTACAGTACTTTGAAATACGGATTTTTGAAGCTTTCTAAGGTATGGAAACTGAGATTTTTTCGGGTTTTGGTTGAAAAAATTGGGCATTTAAGACCAACAACTCTGCTTCTATTGAATTCTCCCATGCTTTAAATATCACCTCAACTCTGAATTTCAACGGTCTATGGAGATGAATGATTTGAAAGTTTTCAAGATCAAACAAGGGGACTTGGGAAGGTCGTTTTTCTAGCATTTTTACCGAAATTTCTTCACCGAGCGTTTTTGAAATTTGGACCAAAAAATCTCAACTTCTCGAGGTTGTTTAGTTGATGTCCCGATTGTTGTTCTAATGCTAATGTTATGTTCTGACAATCAAAGTTTTTCTTCAAGCACACATATCACACGAAACTATTTATTCCATACATAAAGTTTAAATAAAATGTATGATTGAGAGAATAATAGTGAAAAGTGTCCCTTTTGCAGTAACTGATGGCTTGCACATCAGCCCAGTTGAAGCTGTACAGTTTGATGCTGGCATTCCTTCGACAAAACCAGAGCTTGACAACTTTTCTCTGAAAAAACAAATTTTTCGCCAGAAGTTTCTCAAATTACTTACTCTGGGCCCAAAATACACTGAAAAGAACCTTTACATTTACTATGAATGCATCCAAGTTTCGTTTGAGGTGGATACGCGTTATACAGATTCAGTACCTGAAAATGTTGAAAACGTTGAATATATTGATGTTCAGAGAGAGACTTACAACTCCATATCCATCAACTGGAATTGTCAACGTCACGCCTTGCAGTTTGCTTTGCAATAATTCCATGTCTTCGGGGATCTCACTGATATAGTTTTCATATTCGTGACAACTCATAATCGACACACGATCAATAAGCATTCGATCGAACGTCTGCAAATTGGGAAAAATTTAAAAAAAAAAAGAAGATAATAAGTATAAAACCAATTCATGCATGTTAGATATAAAAAGTGCCTTTGCGACGTCTTCGCGGAGGTGATTATATCTCATCAACAAATCATTTTTCTCTGTTTCCGACACTTCATAAGATGCTTCTACCGAAACTATAACAACATACTTTTGTTTAAGCATTTTCATTAAACTGTAACGTACCAAAAAATAATCCCAAGAGCACTATGTAGATGTGCATCTCCGTCTATTCAAAATCGATTGTTATTGTTATGTTTGTTTGAAAACTACTTTGGTAGTCTATTTATACAAAATGCTGACATTAAAAAAAAATACAAGGTGGATAGTTCACGCAGACGAAAGTGTAGAAATAGTGGGCACAATGACCGAATATCATGATTTAAAAATTCATTAAAAAAGTACTGAATTTTATATGATTTTCTGAAAATTGATCAAACCTCGTTTTCCCTAACTCGTGTTTAAATTGCCGCCGATTGGATTTGTCCGATGGAGCGCGCTTTCATTATTTTTATTCATTTTTTTTCTTATCGTTCCACTGATCTAGGCTCCCCGTCGTCAAAGCTCACATTTTTGTGATAACCTTATAACTTTATCAACCTGGTGTCAAATCATTGAATACACAACAATAAAATCGTTCCATTTTTATTTGAAAAATATCAATATACTATGCTAGAAGAGCTAAAAGAATGCAGAAAATGTAAGGCATTGTGATCAAGAATTTCGATGAGAATGAAGAAAGATCATTGGGATCCATAAAAACGAATTGTTGAAGCCGGACCGCGTGTTTACCGCAACTGATGATAGCTTGTTTGAGAGTTCTATTGCTTTTCGCAGGATTGGTAAACATGATAGGTGCCTAAAAACAAATAAACTGAAAGAAACTTGACCTCTGGACACTTACATCAATAGCCTGAGAAACAGCTGTTCTTACCATTGCTCTCACAACTTTTTTGTTCACTTTCTCCTTAGAACGGATAATTTCCGCATTGATCAAATGCACAACATTCGAGTCGACTTTCTCATTTATGGCTGCAATCTGGGTCTTTTAATAATTTCATTAACAAATACAAAAAACTAACTATCGATAACGGATGCTCTATCCTTAGCGCTCAGAGCTACTGTGGTATTGCCTTGTCTATAGTCTGTCTTGATAACCACCGCTTCTTTTATTGCTTTTCTTCCTAAATATAGTGCATACAAAATGTTCAGTTTTATAATTTAATCGTTACCTTTGCTATTGTTGTACGTTGCCAACGTTATCCATTCCACTTTGATTTCACATAAAGTTGGCTCGCACACAACAAACCAAAAAACAAATGGCACAAGGAAAAGAATACAGCGAAACATGTGTTCTTCTATTATCGTGATATCGCTTCGTTGGTGCGCTTCAATTGAAGTAAACCGGCAATTGTTGAATTTTTCACCAAGTAATAATTCTGTCTGAATTTCAAGGTCTTTTATAGAGCACTGTCACTTGAGACGTGAACTGAAAAAAAAATTATTGGAAAAAAAATAGAAACACGATTTAAATAGTATATATGCATTCAAGCATCAAAAACTAGAAGTTTTCGCAACTAAAAATTGTTGTTTAAGCACGAATCTGTATATTGGCACAGTTTAAACAATTTTGGATGTTCATTTTCAAATTACAATTCTTGTGGAACTTTTTTTTTTAAAAACAGCTAACACTGTAATTTCAGTCAACTTTTGACCGACCTGGAATCCTCAAATTCAAAACTTCACAGCACCAGAAAGCTTTGATTTATTTTACCAAAGATTACCAGAAAGCATATATTCGACTTTAATTGAAGAAATATTTCAGAAACTACAAAACGTTTATTCCAAAACTGAGCAAAAATTCACAGAAATCAAGGTGAAACAAAAAAGCACAACTCCTGAATTATTAGGTTCGAAGCTGTCAGCCATTGTTTAACGGGAGTACAGATTTCACAGATTACATATCCACTTGGACATGGCAAAAGTTCCAAATAAATTAATATAGGAACTCCTTGATTCTCCACAAAATAATAGTCATCGCAAGTTACAAATTATCTGAAATCTGAAAATTCCGTACTCAATATCATCTTTAACTGCACAAGGTTGCACAAGTTTGAGCAACGACAAGTTATTCAAAACGGTATTATCATCAGCTGCATTGTCCAACCAGAGTACAGATTCCACAGATCAGTATAAGCCGTTTAGGCTTAGTTTGAGTTTGATTTCAGTTCCAACTGGATAATCCTCGTGAACCACAAGACAATGCGCATTTTTCCAATTGTTGTAGAAGAGAAGCGAGAAGTGATTTAATTTTATTCATTTCACTCACCTTATATACTATGAATACGTGGCTACGTGAACCAATTAATGAATTATTACAATTAACATTTGTTTCTGCTTTTTTTAAAAAGATTTTCGCGTAACAACGATAAAGAATTGAAAGCAGTCATACTTAATGAGCATAGTTCAGACCTCTCACGTCACTGAAAACAAAAAAAAATTCATTAAGATGGTTGGGGCCCCAAAAAACAATGTGTCTCGTTGTAGGGGCTGTAAAGATCTAATCAAAAAGGATTCCCACGGGGAAGGATCATCATAGCAGTACAGCAGTACGTTTTGTATGTGTAAACACCTCCTTAATAGAGCTAATATTTGAATATAAACATACAGTGCTGGCCAAAAAGATATCCACTTTTGGTTTTTTGTGTGTAACTTTTTTCTAAGTGGTTATTTTGTTTTGAAACTTCACCACAGTGTTCACAAAATCTAAAAACACAATATTCATCAAAAATGTTCAACAGATTTTGAAAAAACTTCAGAAAAATTCAAAAAAATCGAAAAACTAGAAATATTGAAAAAACCGAGGTTGCAAGGAAATGACAATTAAAGTACCGGAATATGAGCAATTGGATTTAAAAACAACATAATTATGCTTAATACTTTGTCGCGTATCCGTTTGCATCAATAACAGCTTGACAACGACGTGGCATCGAGTCGATCAGCTTGTGAATAACTGACATGGGGATAGCTTTCCAAGCGTTTTCCAACTGGTTGAATTTGGCATCTGCATTTGAAGCCCGAATACCTCCAAGACGTCTTTCCAACTTTTCCCACAAATGCTCTATTGGATTCAAGTCCGGAGACTGACTTGGCCAATCGAGCAAATGCACATGACGACGTTGAAACCAGGAACGCACATGAAGAGAAGTATGCTTAGGATCGTTATCCTGCTGAAACACGAAGCCACGGCCCACATTTTGAAGTGCCCAGGGTCGCATTGTAGTTTCAAAGATGTTTTCGTATTGAAAACGATCCATAATGCTTTGGATTCTCCTTAGTGGGCCCATGGAAGTGCTGGTGAAGCACCCCCACACCATGACGCTCCCACCTCCATGCTTAACGGTTGGGCATTGATACTTTGGAGAGTACCTAGAGCCAACAGGACGACGTACCCAGGAATTTCCATCACTCCCGAACAAATTGAACTTGCTTTCGTCAGACCAGATGTGTTTAGCCCATTCCTGACGTCCCCAACGAAGATGCGCTTTTGCCCACGCAACTCGAGCCATGCGATTTTTCTTACTGATGAACGGTTTCTTGACTGGCTTTCGTCCGTGTAGTCCTGCTTGCTGTAAACGTCGACGAACAGTTCGTTTACTTGGTACAGGTTCATTTGGAGAACTTATAATCATTTGAATATCCGTGGCGGTCCTATGCGGATCTTCTCTTGCTGATCGGAGGATGTTGCGATCCATCCTATGGGTTGTCACTCGAGGCCTGCCGGGCGAGATTCTCAAAGCGACGGATTTCTAAACATTTATTATTAAAAAATAATATTTTTCGAACTCACCTCAGTTTGGTACTTCTTGATTACTTTCCAAATAGTCGACGGAGAACGTTGAATTTGCAGCGCGAGCATTTTCGTGGGTATTCCTTGTTCGAAGCCAGCTACAATGGCTTTCTTGACGTCCAAGGAAAGATTTTTACACCCAACAGATTTTACCATACCTTAAAAATAATTTATCAACCAAACAAATCCAGTGCAACAAACAGAGTGCGTTTTATTGATAATTCAAAAAAAAATAATGAAAATTGGAAAAACGAAAAAATCAAAAAATTGAAATAAAATTCAGAAAAAATCGATAATCATGTAATGTTTGGTCCGCAAATTTGCGTAACATTTCGCTTTATGCACACGGAAAAATTCAAGTCAAATGGATGCTTGAGAAAAAAGTTACACACAAAAAACCAAAAGTGGATATCTTTTTGGCCAGCACTGTACGTGATTGGGTCGTAAACGTGTGTCTCTTAGTGGGGTGGGTGACGATATGTTGGCGGCTAAATTTATCTCCCGCCAAAGAAAATTTGAGAGGTAAAGGAGAATATGAGAAAAACAATAGCTGTAGGTAATTGATGAATAAATTGGATAATGTACTGAACATTTTATATTTAACGGTGCCTTTTTGGTTCTATTGTTATTATCTGACAGGCGTTTCATAGTGGTAAATGGAATATGAAGAAAAGAAAAGCAAAAGTTATTAGAAACCGATGTTCAACTTTTTCAAAAGTTCGTTCGATAGGGTTTATTTTATTCAAAAAATAAACAGAAAAAATTCATAAAGCCGTTTTTTTAGATTTAAAAATTTAATAAACACAAATTTTTGCTGAAAAATTATATTAATTGCCGCTATGTCATAGTTTTTGCTGCTTGAATGCATATATACTATTTAAAACGTGTTTCTATTTTTTTTTCCAATAATCTTTTTTTTCAGTTCACGTCTCAAGTGACAGTGCTCTATAAAAGACCTTAAAATTCAGGCAGAATTATTACTTGGTTAAAACTTCAACAATTGCCGGTTTACAATTTATAACAGACACGTTTAATCGATGCACCATGTATGCTCAATGAACACTGCTCATACAACTTGTTCGCACTTTTCAAATCAACATAAAACTACAAACGGCTTCCCACACAAAATGTAAATTTCAAAAAAAAAATTTTTTTAAATTAAGAAGTTTTAGATAGACGATGGACAGATTCCACAGATCAGAGCTTGCAGCTTCTTGCTGTACATTGCCTGAGCCAAGTTATTCAAAACGGTATCATCTTGCATTAAAAAGTATTACAAATCCAATTGAACATGCCCATAGACCATTATTATAAAATGATAAAAATTTCAGAATCGCGAGACAAGAAGCATGTCCAATACGATAGATTAATCAATTTCTCATTGATAAATAATAATATTAATCTGAAAAGGGGATTATTTAACATTACTATGATTTGCCACAAATCATCAATAAATATTCCACTTTCTTGCAGGATCAGAGTACAGATTCCACAGATCAGAGCCATTTTCTCATGGACTATCAGCTGAGCCAAGTATCATCTTTAAGCACGACGTTGCAAACCAAGTGAGCACCACAGGAGTTGTTGAGCCATTGACAGAAGCAGCTTGTCCCTCAGAACGAGCAATGATTGAATTTCACTCGATTTTTCATATTTTAAAGCAACTATTGATGTGGAGTAGCTATGTGGCTACGTGAACTATTTTTGATTATTAATTGGCTTAATGTATATAGTTTAACACGTGTTTTATTATTTTTCAACTCACGCAATTCTTGAAATTAAAATTTGAGAATGTTTTTATTACGCGGAAATGATGGTTCCTTATCAAATTCTGCTTCTTGCATTTGTCGTGTGCCTGACTCTGTTCAATGTGTTGCTGTGGAGCAAGTCTAATTACGGATTTTATGGTAAGTCACCTATGACAACTGAATGCCAATGGAGCTTAATTTTAGAGAAACCAAAAGAAGTCTTACCCTCCGGAACTGATCAAGAGTTGTTGCTGGATATTCAAGACAAAATCAATGGACTAATGCAGACACGCAAGACTTCACCAGAGTTCCAGTCACTTTTTGCTGTAAATCAAAATATTTTTTGCGATTTTTAACGCTTCCCGTTTCAGGAAATGAAAGCCTACTCAACTGGACAAGTGACAACTAGAAAATCCGTTTTAGGCCAAGTTTCCAGCGCCGACCAGTTTCCTCTGTTATACGGAGCTCTTGCTCCAGAGGTGTTTTGTCCGGAAAAAGTACGTGTTGGAACAATTGGTGACGGAGGAAAATGGGTGTGTAATCCGTGGAATGTTCCCGAAGATTCGGTGTAAGTAAATAGCGGAAAAGTTTTGGCTGCAGTACTAACAAATTTGATTCAGATTGTTTTCTCTCGGGCTCAATAATTATATTAATTTTGAAGAAGAATGGCAGAAGCTGAATAAAAATCGCAACATTTTGTATGGATTTGATGTGGTTTGTGAAACCGCGAATTAAATATTACATCCGGCATTTTTTTTAGGACACACAAAAGGATGAGACTCTACAGTCCTACTCCCAAATCCGAGGAACCGCAATGAAAGCTAAAATTTCTCCGGAAACTAGCATTGCTCTGAGTGCTTATACAATTTCCGACCTTGCCAAGCACTTCAATGTTTCAAAGATTGAGATTCTAAAAATCGATATCGAAGGTGCAGAGCTGACTTGTTTGATACCATTCCTGAAGAACTACGAAGTTTGTCAAATCTACATTGAAATTCATGGAGGTGCTCCGGAACATGCTCACCTTCTAGCACAGATTGCTCACTTGGGATATCGATTATTTTCATATGAAGTCAATGGATATGCAATGAATGCTTGTGAATATAGCTTTATTCATGAGAAGTGCGTTGAGAAGTATGGTGGATTGAAAGTTGCCAACTATTTGGACTTTGAGAACTGATTTATTTTTGTTGTTTAATTGCGGGATTTAATTTAATGAAGTGTTAAAAAAAGTTATTTTCTGATTACAAAAAAAAAATTCTTTTCAGAATACATCTGATAATTTTTATTTTGTAGCCACTCAATATTTTTTGCAATTAAAAAAAAAGTTTTGGTAAGTAAATGTTATGTTATTTTATGTTATGCACAATGGTCCTTGTTACGTGTTTCTTGCTATGTGATAGAACAAAAGTACCTCCAGAATTCTACAACAATACAACAATGCAAAACAGGTTAATTTTTCAAACTTTCATTTCACATAACGCTAACCATACAATAATTGCAATAAAATTCAAAAAACTACAAGTTTATTCGTTCAGCAAGTTTCCGCTGTTGAATGGAGGAAGCTCAGTAAGACTTTGTTGATTTCTGTTGTATGTTAAGTATAAAAATGTATCAGTCACCAGAAACACGTACATCAATATTAACATTTGCCAGTTTTCTCTGAAACATTGGGAGCAAAATGGTTAGTTTAAGATGCAGCACCTATTGATCCATTAATAAAGTTTTCAACTAATTTTAAGTCGCCTGAAAAAAAAGCCCGTGAACTTCTTATTCGGGTGAGCGTTGGCGATAATAAATTTGTTGGAATAAAACGTGATCTTCGAATAAAAATCAAAAATCCAGCTCAATTCCATAACTGCTCAAAGACCCATCTTATGCTAGATGGGCACTATTTCCAGGTTAGTGCAAATTCTTAGCTCTTACATTTTGAGCACCAATTTCAGAGCTTCAAGTACTTTGACCATTTGCGTCCTCAGATCCTACAGTGGCTGGCTCCAACGAATACCACGACGTTGAAAGCAATAAGTTTGCTCCCGGTGTTGGTTAGAAGAGAGTTCAAGTAAATTTAAATTTATAAAAATTATCTGATCAGATTATGTTGTAGAATCTGTGTTCACATCCGGCGAGGCGATTTCCAATTCGACGGGGTTCACGAACCAACAGATGCTACATTCACCAGAAACGCCGTAGACTACCTAATCCGGAAATGTAATCCTTGTTTTTTATTAGCCTCTAGAACCTAAGTGTAAGTGTATTACCCACATTTTCAGATCAAAGTTTTCATCCAAAAGTTAGTGTAATAGTGTTAGGAAATGATGAGAAGTTTGCGTACACTATTTTTGAAGGTAAGCTAATAACTGGTAACTAGAATCCCCAACGTTGCCAATTTTTTTAGATCGACTCTACAAAAATACAAAAGTCCAAGTCGTTAATGCCACGGCTTATAATTATACCAAACCTGAATTTTCTCCTAACTATACGGTACTATTTACTTTAATTTAATGAGTGTGCAAAATTAATTAAAATCACACGTCATCTATTCTTCGATTAAACTAAAAATATAACCGCTTAAAAAAGAAGTCACGTTTTCCACATTTACAAAGGAGGTGGAAATTATAAAATTTAATTATTCCTCGCAATCAGCAGGGCTTCTTGTTACGTGTATCAATGGATCCATCAAAATCTGCAAAATTTGTACTCTGATTGGTTGATTTAGCTGAAGATTATACCGTTTGTAATAATTGTTATCCGTGCGAAAGCTGCCAATAACTATGGTAAAGGTCATGTTTGAAACCACATATTTTCAGATCAAAATTTATTTTTACTCTTGGAGATTTGAGGTTTTGCCGGATGTTTATGTCATTTACTATTAAAGCAAAGCTTATCCAATCTGTGGAATCTGGACTTTAATTTTATCACTGATGCTGAAGATGATACCGTTTTGAATAACTTGCTGAAACTCCGACGAACTTCTTGTTATGTGATCCATGATTTTTTGTGGAACATCGTAGTTTGTGAAATACGTTTTGATGCTCAAGTGGCTCTGTAATCTGTGAAATTTGAACTCTAGTTATTTGATAAAACCCTAGAGGATGCTTTGAACAATAATATATTTTCTTGATTTTTAACTGTTATTGTTATTGATGTTAAATATTTGAACTTTGAGCTTGGTTACAACTACGTGAAGCTCCGCCGAGCAGTTGGTATACACTTCCCGGGCTATATGATTCACGAGGCAGTGTAATGGTCTGATATCCACAAAAAATGGTTCTTCCTCCTTAGATATGCGTCCAAATCTGCTTATAAAGAGGAAACCGCTCACAAAACAGGTAGCTCATACAAAAAATTACCGAATTTCTCAAATAAATGTCAAGAGTTACAGGCTCCAACTTTCTCCTAACCACTTCCGACTGCTTCTGTGATACTAAAGTTGTAAAAATTGGAAAGTTAAATCCCGAAAAAGGCTTCAGTGCTTTTCAGTTTGTCCCGGGGACTAATGATACTGTAATTGTGGCTTTGAAGACTTCAGAAATTCCAAAAAATCCGCCCGGAGGCACATATCTTGCCACGTGGATTACAGTTTTCCGTACTGATGGAACAGTGATTTTGGAGGATCAAGAACTGGAGAAAAATGTGAAATATGAGGGAATTGAGCTGGCAAATGTTTTTAATTGTCTGTGATACGTTTTGAGATCCGGTTAGAATGAAGACACATTATTTTATTATTCACTAGGCTCGTTCAACACTAAAATAAAATTTTCAGAAGAACATTTTAAAACACGAAACTAAATAACGCTAGAAATGCTAAAATTACAGAAATCCGAGCTCCCGAAGATACTGGGGAGCCGGAAAATTGCACCGGGAAGTGCTCCACCCGCATTTGGAAACTCAAATTCTAAAACTCAAATATAATTTGAGCATGATTATCGTATTTCAAAGTCGATGAAATTTAAAAATTTAACCGGAGAGAAGAATCTAACCAAAAGCTGTTATTTTCAAAAATTCAAAAGTACCGGAAAATCATATGGAGTCATTCTTTTTTATTTCAAAAAACTGCTCAGCATGTTAAAAAATACCATAAAATACCAAACAATGTTTGCTAGCTTGTACGGAAGTTTATTTAAAAAAAAATGCAGAATTTAATCAAAAGCTGAAACTTTCAAAAATTAAAAAGTACGAGAAATTCATATGAAGTCATTCTTTTTTATTTCAAAAAACTGCTCAGCATCTTAAAAAATACCATAAAATACCAAACAATGTTTGCTAGCTTGTACGGAAGTTTATTTAAAAAAAAATGCAGAATTTAATCAAAAGCTGAAACTTTCAAAAATTAAAAAGTACGAGAAATTCATATGAAGTCATTCTTTTTTATTTCAAAAAACTGCTCAGCATCTTAAAAAATACCATAAAATACCAAACAATGTTTGCTAGCTTGTACGGAAGTATATTTTTAAAAAAATGCAGAATTTAATCAAAAGCTGAAATTTTCAAAAATTAAAAAGCACGAGAAAATCATATGGAGCGATTTTTTTTTATTTCATAAAACTGTTTAGCGTGTTTAACTATACCAGAAAATACCAATTAAAGTATGCTAGCTTGTACGGAAGTTCATTTAAAAAAATGCAGAATTTAATCAAAAGCTGATATTTTCAAAAATTAAAAAGTACGAGAAAATCATATGGAGCGAATTTTTTTTATTTCAAAAAACTGTTCAGCATGTTTAACTATACCAGAAATTACCAATTAAAGTATGCTAGCTTGTACGGAAGTTTATTTTTAAAAAACGCAGAATTTAATCAAAAGCTGTTATTTTCAAAAATTCAAAAGTACCGGAAAATCATATGGAGTCATTCTTTTTTATTTCAAAAAACTGCTCAGCATGTTAAAAAATACCATAAAATACCAAACAATGTTTGCTAGCTTGTACGGAAGTTTATTAAAAAAAATTGCAGAATTTAATCAAAAGCTGAAACTTTCAAAAATTAAAAAGTACGAGAAATTCATATGAAGTCATTCTTTTTTATTTCAAAAAACTGCTCAGCATGTTAAAAAATACCATAAAATACCAAACAATGTTTGCTAGCTTGTACGGAAGTATATTTAAAAAAAAATGCAGAATTTAATCAAAAGCTGAAATTTTCAAAAATTAAAAAGCACGAGAAAATCATATGGAGCGATTTTTTTTTATTTCAAAAAACTGTTCAGCATGTTTAACTATACCAGAAATTACCAATTAAAGTATGCTAGCTTGTACGGAAGTTTATTTTTAAAAAACGCAGAATTTAATCAAAAGCTGAAATTTTCAAAAAGTAAAAAGTACGAGAAAATCATATGGAGTCATTCTTTTTTATTTCAAAAAACTGCTCAGCATGTTAAAAAATACCATAAAATACCAAACAATGTTTGCTAGCTTGTACGGAAGTTTATTTAAAAAAAAATGCAGAATTTAATCAAAAGCTGAAACTTTCAAAAATTAAAAAGTACGAGAAATTCATATGAAGTCATTCTTTTTTATTTCAAAAAACTGCTCAGCATCTTAAAAAATACCATAAAATACCAAACAATGTTTGCTAGCTTGTACGGAAGTTCATTTAAAAAAATGCAGAATTTAATCAAAAGCTGATATTTTCAAAAATTAAAAAGTACGAGAAAATCATATGGAGCGAATTTTTTTTATTTCAAAAAACTGTTCAGCATGTTTAACTATACCAGAAATTACCAATTAAAGTATGCTAGCTTGTACGGAAGTTTATTTTTAAAAAACGCAGAATTTAATCAAAAGCTGAAATTTTCAAAAAGTAAAAAGTACGAGAAAATCATATGGAGCGAATCTTTTTTATTTCATAAAATTGTTCAGCTTGTTCGATTGTACCAGAAAATATCAAACAATGTATGCTAGCTTGTACGGAAGTTTATTTTTTAAAAATGCAGAATTTAACCAAAAGCTGAAATTTTCAAAAATTAAAAAGTACCGGAAAATCATATGGAGCGATTTTTTTTTCATAAAACTGTTCAGCATGTTTAACTATACCAGAAAATACCAATTAAAGTATGTAAGCTTGTACGGAAGTTCATTTTAAAAATTGTAGAATTTAATCAAAAGCTGTTATTTTCAAAAATTCAAAAGTATGGGAAAATCATGTGAAGTGCTTTTTTTTAATTTTATAAAATTGTTCTGCATGTTCAAATATACCAGAAATTATCAAATTGAAATTATCAAAATACATGAAGCCCCTATTTTCCGTTATTGTCTGTGATGCTTTTGGAGACTTGGTTTTAATAAAAACACAATATTTTATTATTTACTAGGCCCGTTTTACAAAAAAAAAGTAATTTTTTTCAGAAAAATATTCTAAAACACGAAAAATGACACTAGGAATACTGAAACTACAGAAATCCGAGATCCCGAGGATACTGGGGAGCCGGGAAATTGCTCCGGGAAGTGCTCCACACGCATTTGGCCGACTCGGTTGCGGGCGTAATCCGCTGAGAAACCGGTAACTCTCTGAAAATTTGAATTTACTAGGTTGGGTTTTGTGCTCCGCGAGCAAAATATTGAATTATTGGAAAGTGATTGTTGTTGTTTGAAATAAAAAATCAAATAAAAAATTACATTTAGAGCAATTTTCTAGCTCTGTGAGCAAAATTGTTTTTTTTTTAAATTTGAGTAGAAAATATTTTGGGCTCGCTATCATGGGCTCACAATCAGTTAAGTTTGCTCCGCGAGCAAAAATTTTTCAGAATATTTCAGGTTAAAAATCTTACATGAGAAATTGCATTGATTTGGTTTACATCCGTATCCACCCATTTGATATGAGTAGTCATATTTTTTGGTCCAATTGATCCTTTTGTAGGCCATAAGTCGTGACAGCTCTGTTGGGTACTCGAGCACACGCAGAGCCCCACAGCTCCGCGGGTATGGCATAGGAGATGGTCGTCGTGAGGTCTGAAAAACCACATTTGGAAGTTTTTGGGGAAAAACTGAAAAAATGTACCGTATACTGTAATCTGAAAAATCCTCTGCACATCCAGATAGGAACATAGATCGGCCGTCAGAGAGGAGGTCTGAAATATGAATTTTTCTTAAATAAAAAAAGGATTTAAAAAAATGTGTGAGAGCTCACAGAGCTACAAAAGTGCTGACTACATTTTTTCAGCTTCAACATAAGTATGGGAAAATTTGGTTCTCGGCTCGCGGAGCACACTTTTCTAAAAATTCAAAGTCTCTAATCGAATTTTTACAAAAAATAATATGCATTAAATTTTGCATTTTATTTCTCTAAAAAGCTGCTCCAAATGCTCCAAGCAAGGCTGAACTCTTCAACGGTAATATTTTCAATTTTTTCTCAGGGCTCGCGAAGCACAATTCTCTAAGTTAGTCAATATGGGTGTCAAACATGAGCTGAAAAATTCAGAAACACAACTTTTCAAGTTATAAATATTTTTTCTAAATTTTAAGCAAAATTTTGAAGAAAAAACTCACAGGAATAGCAAAAATCCGAGTGGCAAAATGTGGGGTTTGCACATACAAGTTTCGAGTTGATAAATGTGAAAACGGAGCACGAGAAGCATTTCCTAAATTTTTTTTTGCTGAAAGACTCAGAAACTTAGAATTTTACTCACCTGAGCTCCTCTTTCGGGTGAATTTCAAAAGCCAATGTGAATAAAGGAAGGAGAATCGGTGGAAAACGCATTTTTGAACTGAAAAACTACTAAAAAACTGCCGAAACTTGCAAGAAAAAACCGAGAAAAGTTTGTTTTTCACTAAGGAGAAGCATCAACATGTTATAGAGATGGAAACGGAGCAAAAAATGCTCCGAAATTGGGGAAAAGCAGAAGAAAAATGTCAGTTGGAAGATGAGAAGGAAGCGGGGAGGGGGAGGAAAGGGGAACCACAACCAAGATCATATAAATAACCAAATAAACATTTTTTTTTTGCATTTTTTTTGGGAATTTAAATTTTTGAGGGCGGAAAATTGCAGCTTTCGAGGTCAGTTTTTGAACGATTTCTATTTATTTTAAGTTTTGAAACTTCAAAACCATTTCAGTATAGAACAGCTGGAGCATATTGAAAAATGCTCGCGGAGCACAAAATCTATATGCGATTTAACAATTGGTAATAGATTGTTAAGTTTTGAAGTTTTTTGGAATTTCGCTTGCGGAGCGCAATATCCGAAAAACTCCAAACCCAGCTTTTCAGTCTTTCTGATTTTTTTTTTGCGGAGCAACATTTTCAGAGCTCACAGAGCACACCTTTTTCTCATAATTTTGTTTTCTCAATTTTTAATGTTTTTTTTTTTGATTCATTGTATTCAACTTAAATTAGGCTTTTGAATAAGTATCATTTTTTGAACTCAGCTCGAATTTTGCTTCAAAATTAGTATAATCGACTGTTTCATTAGGTTAGAAACAATTCGAATTTTGCTCGGCGAGCACATTTTTTAATGCTCGCGGAGCACAATTTTCTTTATGTTTTTCATAATTTTTTCATAATTGGTAATCCAAGCTATTATCTATTCGACTTTTTTAAACTTCAAATAGCCTGAATTTTTAAAAACAAAAATTTGGATTGGCTCGCGGGGCCCCAGGTTTTCAGGGCTTGCGGAGCACAAAATCACACTCATATAAGGTTTTTTGCAAATTTGCAAATTTGCAAAAAAAAATATTAATTCGAAATCTCTGCTAGTTTTGAAAATATCCTGGAACTTTAAATCCTAAAAATATTTTTCACAAAAAATTTTTCGCCAAAAAAAGAAAAAGTAAAATGAATTTTCCGAGAACAAAGGAAAATCGTAACAAATCTAAAACCACAATAAAAACAACGGCAAATTTTCACACTTTTTATCTTCATAGAGAGATGTATCTGCTCCCCTACCAGTGGTCCTTTGGGGAGGCGTCTGAAGCAGGGGTTGTGGGGGTGCTTACGAGTTTTTCCATAAGTTTCTTCTTTTTTTTTGAGACAAAAAAAGAAAAAAAAAGGAGGCGCTGAGAAAAATACATACGGAAATTTCATTTTATTGCTTTTTCGTTGAAAACACATACAGAGACAACAAAAATTTCAAAGAAAACAGAAGGAAAAAGTAAAAGTGTCTATCTGAGTGTCTGTAGACGTTTGGGGCTCAAAATTAAATTTAAAAAAAATCGAGGTTGTGAGCTTTGATTTGATACCTACTGTCTTGGTTGGCTGTGTGAACCAGTTCTAAAATGCTCCAAATCTGATATTTAACAATTATAGTAACTCAAATTGGAATCTTCATTTTATCAGCTTTCAAATGAGTATAATCATGCCTGTGGCGGAAAAAATGAGGATTTTTGCTCATGGAGCACTATTTTTCAGGGCTCACAGAGCACAAACCCAAATCTGGACGAATTGAGGATCGTCCGCAAGCAGGTTTTATTCAAAAAACGATTTAACCTGTAGGTTCGAATTAACTAGCCAATTTTCTTTAATTTGGCACTAAACTTGCCTCGGATTTTGCTACGTGAGCCCTGAAACTGGGCTCTGCGAGCAGAAAACTTCTTTTTTTTTTAATTTTGGCACTCATTTAAAAGCTGATAGCCTGAATATTATGAAAACTTTAATAAAACCGAATACATCCCTTTTTGGAGCAAAATTTGTTCCAGAAACTTGGGCTCCGCGAGCTCTAGAATTTTTTTCTAACAAATTAACTCATAAAATAAAGTACCAAAACAATTCTGACAAATTAAAAAAGTCTGAGCTTCAAAAAAGTAACAATGCTCGCGGAGCCCGTGTAAAAAGTTTCGGTGAAAAAGTTTCGAAACTCTCAGAAATTCATGGGAGGATTCGCATTAAAAATGAGATGCGAATTCGATTTGGAGCTCCTCGCAAAGAGCAAAAGTGGCGAAAAAAGGGAGGGAAATTTAGGAATTGTGAGAAAACCCCGTAGTGGGGGAGGAAGAGCTTTGAAGAGGCACTACTCTTCAAATATGGATATTTGAAAAAAAGTTCATTGTTCTAGTTTTCAGGTTTTTTTGCTCTGAGTTTTCGAAAAAAAAATCTTTCAAAAGCTCAGAGAACCTATGTTTCATTGCAGAAACTTTCATGATTTTGTGTTTTGCAGAAAAGAGGTAGAGTGTAAAGTTGGGCTCCGCGGAGCTCGTGGAGCCCATCAATTTGAGGAAAAGTGAGGTAAACAAACATTCGTTTTTGAAATGGAACCTTTTCTTTTTTTCTTTTTTGTTGTGAAAAGACAAAGGGATTCTGTTTTTTTTTGGGTTTTGTTTTTTTTTTTGGTTTTGTTTTGTGCTCATAAATGCTCCAGAAAAGTTTTGAACCTGAATTTTGCAATTATATTTTATACAGCTTCAAAATATGTATAGCCATGCATTGGTATAGAAGTTTTAAAATGGTTGATTTTTGGCTCGCGGAGCACTAATAAAAAAGATTGAAAATGCTCCAAACTTGAATTTTTTTGAATTTTTATCACTTTTATCACAACCCTTGTAATTTGTGCTTTCAAATAAGTTTAATCATGCATATGTATGAAAATTCTGGTTTTGTGCTCATGGAGCCCAGAACTTGCGGAGCACAAAATGTTGAACGAGCAAGTTGGATGTTATATTAACAAGTGTATGAAAAAAACTGTCCAAAAAACTACAACTTGACTGGTTTTGAAAAGTTGCACTTTTTGCTCGCGGAGCACAAATTTTGAAAAAAAGCACATAAAAACTGATTATGAGTCCAATCAAAGCTCGTTAAATAAAAAAATTTACAAAATTTTCAAGGGTAAATCTAGGACATTTTCTAAAGGCAGTGTAACAAAAACAAGGCAATTCTTCATTAGGACACTTGCTCGGAGTTCAACTAATCCCTCTACAAACCCTCTTTTTCCCAGTTACCTCTTGGTCTTTGCTTCTTAGTAGTTAAGCGCCAGGAGACCAGAATAAAGCCTGAAAAAAATCTGAAAAAATTTTAAAAAAACTGAAAAACCAACAAATTTATATCAATTTTCCAATGAGCAAGTTCACCCGTTTCAAATAAGTTCCAAATAAAAAAATACACATTTTCTAACAATTTTCTTGAATTAGAGTACTTTTCGATACGATATTTGGCTGGAGGTTTGCGTCGGCTCGAGTTTGCCGCCGTCGACCACTTCGGATTCGCTTGGTCTCTCGGATACATCGAATTGTTACCTGGAATTTGGGTTTTAGAGCTCGCGGAGCAACTAGTACATTATTTGAAATCTATTCTTTACAGGCTTTAAAATAAGTATGTATAGTTATGCCTAATTTCAAAAAATTGAATATTTTCGCTCGCGGAGCACACACTTTTTTGAGATTTTTTTAAAGCCTGTTTTTGAAAAATTTAATAGTTTGCTCGCGGAGCACAAGCTTGCAGGGTAGAGAATGGTTTTTGAATTTAGTGGAATTTTTGATATTTTTTATCTTTGGATTTTTATTTTTATTTCACATTGCAAAAAAATAGACATTATGGATGCTCTATTAAATTTTGTATTTGTAGAATTTTTAACTTTTTTTGGCTTACCTCTAACGCAATTGCTCCGGCGAGTGTCTCAAAAAGTCCGTAGATACTGGCATAGAAGTATGTTTTGATAAGTGTAGGTGAGAATAGTATTGCGAATGATACTGAAATGCTCTTTTGAGTTGACAATATTATTAGGTACAAACTTATGAAAAAAATCAAAAAAAACTCACCAATAGCCAATGTGACAATCCTAACCGCTTTCATCACAGCATACGGTAGAAAATACCCGGGCTTCACATGCCTCAGAGCCACCGTATGAGCTACGTAGAGAGCTACAGTAATACCAACGCCGGAGAGCAGGAAAAATGAGAAAATTACACCGGAAAATACCAGGGATTCTGAAAATTCATAACTTATTGGTTTTCAAAGATTAGATTTTTTTTTGAGTTGAAAAACTCTTTTTTTCAAATTTCAAATTAAATTGTGCAATTTTTAATTTCAAAAAAATTATTTCATGGTAAATTTTTGATATTCTTACCAATAGAAAACTGCCTAATACAAGCATGTAAAAATACATTGGCACTGATCAGAAGTGGTGCTGATATCCAAGCCATTTCCTGAAAAAAGTTGGATGGAACAGAGTTTTTCGTATTCTTCAGAAAATCAGCTTTGAAATAAGTATAATCATGACTAGCTACAGATTTTTTTGTTTGAGGAGCACACTTATCAGGGCTCGCCGAGCCGAAATTCAAAAATGGGCTCTATGGGTGTCAAAATAATGACTTAAAACTTTGAGTTTATAAATTAAACATTTAAAGACTACAAATATAACTTTGCTATGCAAATACAAAATCCTGGCTCGCGGAGCACATTTCTTCAGGGCTCACGGAGCCTATGCCCCAAATCTAACTAATAAGGGTGTAAAATTGAAGCTTTACCTGCAGGTATACAATAATAAAAAGTGTGTGGAGTGAGGAAATGGCGTGCTCGTGATTAATATCCCGCGAACTCATTTCTCACATCTTGCAGGGGGAAAAATTGCAATTTTTGTCGTGTTTTTTTCTGAAAAATTCAAATTTGAGGTACAAAACTCACCAAAAAAAAATTACAGACAGAAAAAGAAAAAAATTCCAAAAAAAAACAAAACAAAAAACTCTGCGTCCCAGGTGTCCGATTACGTGCAGGAAAAACATGGCCGAATGTATGAAAAGCGGCGGCGGGGGGAGAATGCGAGTTTTTTTTTCCTTTTCCGTCGTCTTATTTTCTGAGCTATTCATAAAAATAAACATAATAATAATATGTATTTATTTTCAGATTGTCCTTGAAAATTGGAACACTTTTATTCGATTTTACAGCTATAGTTTGTAAGAAAATGTATCCAAGGATTGATTTTAAAATCTACAGTATTAAAAATTTTAAGCTTTCCAAAAAACAAAAATTTTTGGCCGCGCCGGGTCTCGACCCCCGGTCCTTGGCGCTGAAGGCGATTTCTCTAAAAATCCACTGCGCCACTTGGACACTTTTTCGAAAAAGTATCAAAATTATTTTTAAAAAACCTATAATATTAGCAAGCTTATAGAGAGAATAATACCCAAAACCCAAAATATTTATAGACAAAAACACCAAAAAAAAATCTTCAGAAATTCCACGGCGCCATATTTTCATGCGTCAAAGGAAAAGCCGGAAAATAAAAAATGAATGGAATGAGTAAGTAGCTCAGAACCAACAATGCTACCAGCAAAAAAATGCTCCAAATTGGATAGGACGAGTACTAATGAGCACTTTTTTCCTGGAGGTTTAGAAAAATGTGACCCAAAGTTTAAAGGTTCTATCTGAAAACGGGTGAGAGCAATTCGCTCATGAATAATTTTTGAAATTTATGGGCGGAAAAATGATACTTGAAAAGGATATGGGAAACAGAAAAGAGAGTCTAGGTTGTGTGGGCTCCGCGAGCACGGAAAAAAAGAGCTCTCGAAGAAAATAATCAATTTTTGATTAAAAATGAATGTACTACACTGGGAAACATTTTCATTGTGGTTCCCTGCAAAATAAAATTGAATGAACATAAAAATAAAAAAGATTTTACCCTAGCGGGGATTGAACCCCGGTCGTTTTCTCCAAGGTTAAACCTCTACCCATCTGAGCCAAAACTACACTTTTTTTGAAAATTGATAAAATGGGTGTTAAATTTTTGAGAAATTTCGAGCTCAAAAACCTTAAATAATAGAAATTTTGGCTGTTTTTTGTGGAAAACACTAAGTTTAAAAAATTTTCATGCGAAAATTTTAAACATCTAATAGTCCACACAACTTGCAAAAAATAATTCACCGCTGGTGGAATCGAACCCCGGACTTGTGAGCGAAAGGCAGTTTGTCCAAAAACCCACTGCGCCATATGGGCACTTTTTTGAACAATTTTAAAATTTAAGATTTTTTTCGATTTTTTTTTTATTTTCAAAGATTGGGGAGAAAAAGCAAAGCATATAAAACTGGTAAACTAACAAAAAATTGAGATGAATTGAGGTTTTGCGTGTCAAAGTGACATTTCGCGGCACTTTTTTTGAGCAAAAATTTTGACAAAAATCATTTTCTTTCAAAAAAATAAAATATTGAGCTTCATCTATCGATATTTGCTCTCAATAAATATCCCCATCGGTGCCCTATTAATTGTGGTGTGGCGTGTTGTTGACAGGTACACGATGTGGGTTGGGAAATAGCAATTAGTCAATGACGAAATAGAGGAAAAATGGAAACAAAAAATGAAAGGAACAAGGAAATTCTAAAGATGTAATTTCATCATTGAGATGAAAATTTTTGAAGCTGTGATTGATTCCTGTCGATGCACCATGAGAGAAAAATTAGTTTTGTAATACATTTCTGACCTCCAAAATCCCATAACTTAACATTTTTTGGTTTAATGGGAAAATTGTCAACTGGACAAAGTTCAAATGATTATTTCTCCATAGTTTTGTAGTGGATTATTTTTTTGATAATTCAAAAATCAACCGAAATTGGGAAACTCTAGGTCGATGCACCATGAGCAAAAACCAATCTTTCTGGGCTTTAAAAGTTTGCATTCTAAAAAACCGAAACCTTCCCAACTCTTTCTGCAAATTTGCTAAAAACTACAATTCAATACTTAAATTTGCTTCAAAATTCACTGAGCTAAGAGCTCCCGAAATCAGATAACTCTAGGTCGATGCACCATGAGCAAAAGCTCAAATTGCTCAACTTTCACTAGTTATCTTTGATAGTAAACAACTTTAAATATTTTTTCTACAGTTTTCAAATGGAAATGTTTTTCTTTTACTCAAAAGCGACTTAAAATAATCGCTGCAAAATTAAAAAAGCTCCAAAGAAAACAGTTCAAAAAGTAAAACAACTTCATTTACAGTAATCTTCAGAGACAGAAGGAAAAACTAAAGAAAACAAAAGGAATGGCCGCATCCCATTGAGTGGGCGTCATGTCTTAATTGCCTCCGAATAGTGTTGGCTGAAATTTCAGGCAATTAGAGATTGCGTTCTTGCTCCGGCGGCTCCGCACAAAAATTGAGGTTTTGGAGACGAAAGACAGGAAGGGGGTTTGATCGGAATCTGGAAGAACTTTTGGAGTTTTGAGCCTTGAAAGGAGCAACGGGAGCACATAAGCTGAAATTTGAATTCTGAATGAAAAAAGTTTCATATTAAATATATTACAGCAATGTTCCCAATACAGATTTTTTCAACAATGTCTTGTGCTTTGAAATTGGTAAAGTTTTAGACAATCATTTCAGCCAGATTTTAATTTATTTTATTCCCAAATTGTTTCCATAAATTTCAGATTTTTCAGAGTTACTCCACCTGAAGTTATATTGCACCGAATTTCCGACTTCTTGTCATTTCCTTTTTACTATAGAACTTTCTTACAATACATCTACAAGTTACGACGTTTTATTCAAAAGAAAAAAGGCACTTAGAAGCCAACTTTTTTATGTATCTTGTCGGAAGATGTTAAAACTAAAATGGATACTAAGATTTTATGTCATTTTTGAGATTATCTCTTTTTTTTGGGAGACGGCAGCAATTTTTGTATTTTAGTTGTGTGATTTTGTGCTTTTTCTTGAAATTTTTAGACTAAATACTTTTAAAAAGTTTGTTTTTTTTTTTAATTTAAGCGCTAAACTATTTTTTTTAATTATCGGCGATGAGAAAAACAGGGGATATCAGTTTTAGTGCCTAATCACCAGCCTCTATGAATGTCGGCTGCTTGGGGCTTCAAATCACAAACTACAAACTACAAACTACAAACTAGACATAATTTTAGTCTACTTCCCAATCGATCCGACAGTTCACTTTTACAGTACATCCATAGTGCATTGTAAATTTCAACGTTTTCCAAAATTGCGTCCAAATGGCGCAGTGGGATTTTCACACAAAAAAAAGCCAAAAAAAAAACACAAAAACGGTTCGACCCCCGTTTTGGCAAAAACTTTTTTCCTGAGGTATCTATTTTTGCCACCAATATCTTAGCTGATAATGAATTTTTTTTTTTCCACTGAAAGTCCAGCATTCAAAATTCTGTCTTTTAGAAATTTGTCACTAGCCAGGAGCATCTTTTTACACCAAATTTTGCTTTTTTTTCTTTTTTGAGCAGTCCATCTAATCCACATTTCGGACACCTTATCTCTATAGAAAGTGTCATTTTGATGGAAATGTCCTCGTCCAATTCCCAAAGGGCGTATTATATCCACATCAGCCCCCCAACCATTTTCCCATTTCCTTCTATTTTTTTGAAAGTCGGTGTGGTGGTGGACCCCAATATAATATAGTCATTTCCTTCTTGGATGGACTCAAGATATATGTGGTGACTGGAAGAATAATGGGTGCTCTTGGAGCATTTTTGGATGGATTTTCATAGTTTTATCGAGTTTTAGCTCTACGGAGACTTTTTGAGACCTTGCGGTAGTGGTAAACCGGAAAATTCACTTCAAAACTTGAATTTTGAGGTTTTCCAAAAAAGTGGCCGAATGGCTCAGTGGGATTTTCCCCGAAAAAATCTTCGACTCAAGAGGTCTAATTTTTTTTTCTAATTCTTTTTTGTAGATTTTTCAGTGTTTCCTACTTAAAAAACTGGTAGATGTTGAAATTTCCAATAAGATTTCCTAAAATTCACACCTGACTTCTTTTTCATCTTTTTCTGAATTCAAATTTCACATCAGAAGGCAGATTTACATGCATATGAGATGATTGTGTTTTGTAGTCTTTTCGAATGATTGAATTCTAAAATTCATATTTTTCTGACATGAATTTTTGGTTTTTATTTGGGAGATTTTCTTGAAAATTCTCCAAAATGCTGGTTATCTGTGAAGTTAAAATTTTTGTTTTGCAATTTTTTTATAGGCTCTACGGAGTAATACCTTAAATTTGACCCAATCTCCCAAAATAAAATGTTTCAAAGCGAAAAAAAAAGTGGCTCAACTGGAATAGGGATGACTGTAGATCACACGTCCAGGGTTCGACGCCCACTGTGGCAAATATTTTTTGTTAGACTTTTTTTTACGAATTTCTTGTAAAATTTTTCGTCAAAAAGTTTCACCTTAACAATTCTTCCATTTTTTTTCTAGACCACTTTATATTGTACCAGAAAAAAAAGTTGATTGTCATTGCCAACATATCATGCTCTTGTCAATCCTTCAATCTTCTCCAAAGACCCTTTGAAATTCTCCTGTTTTCGGCTTCTGCCACCGGAAATATTGTGAATGGGAGAGGGGGGGGGGGACCTCATAGAAAAAAAAAATAATATCTTTCGGACCACGTTTTGTCAATATTTAAGATCTTCAAGTTTTTAATATTCAAAGTTTGAAGAGGGTGAGGAGCACTTTTGATGAAAAAAATTTTAGTCCAAAAAAATTTTAGTCCAAAAAAAATTTTAGTCCAAAAAAAAATGTTCGTCCAAAAAATTTTTGTTTTTCTACTCAATCTTCACACAACTTCTATAGCGCAAAAATAATAAAAATTTAAAGTTACATACTGCAATAGGACCTCTAAACACATCATAATTATTTTCATATGGCTCATTTGAAGTTTCCATACATTTTTCCATTTTTCCGGTAAGATTTTTTTCTCCTCTCCCACTACAATTTCCCAAACCCTGAACCCTTTAAACCAAGAAAAAGAAACAGAAAATGTGCACTTTTTCCCCGTTTCTCTTGTTTCACTAATTGACATAAATTAACGCGCTCTTCTGGGGGGCTTAGTTTCTTGCTGCGCATTTCGAATGTTACAATTTTCAGCTAAAAATTTCGATTTTTTCAGAAAAATGGAGCATTTTCCAGCAGTCTGTTGTTTTGGAGGAGAGCCGTTTTTGGATTTTCATAGAAACTCTTCAATTGATCCTACAGACTGGTCAGCCGACTTGGTTACAGGTAAGACTTTCTAAAAATATTTTTTTTGATGATGGATGCAAGTTTTAAGTAAGTGAGTAATAACTGCAGCTAGTGAAACCCTGAAAAAAATTAATTTGCCACGGCGTGGGTTGAACCCCGGTCTTTTTGGTCCCAGCCATCTCTCTTCCCAGTTGAGCCACTTTTACACATTTTTTGTTTGCGTATTTTTGGTGCTACCGTACCCTTGGAATTTAAAAAGTTACGCTGGAAACTGGTTGCAAAATGTTTTGGGGGTAATTTTTGGAGAGAAAATTAAATTTTCTATTATTTTTAACTCAAAAATGCAACTTCAACCCGGTGAAAAAGACACTTAAATACTAATTTTTACCAATTTTTTTCAGAAACCAACACCACAAGCTTCATTGAAAAGCTAGCTCAATTCGGGCTGACTGGCTCAGCGGACTGCCAATTGTACAACATAAGCTTCAGCGATTTAGCTGATCAGGCATTATTTGATGCCTACAAAGCCAGTTTCATGTGCAGGTAGGGCTGAAATTTATTTTCAATTTTGTACAGTTGCCTATCAGTGTTTTCTTCTTTTCATTATTAATATTATGCTCGTTATCAGTGAGTGATTACTTGCACCTACCCTTTCCGGCAAATTTCTTATCAATTTTTAGCCATACTGGAGGAAAATTTACTATTTCTGAAATTTTTAATGCTAAAACTTGTGCAACATTTTTATAAAAAAACATTTAGCCGCAACGGGGATTGAACCCCGAGCCCGTTGAGCGCAGAGAGGTTTGCCGAAAAACCCACTGCGCCACTTGGACATTTTTTTCTCGAAATTTTTTTTTTAATTTTCCGCCTAAAAAAGTTATTTTTGACTTCAATTCTTTGTACATTTTCTTACATTCCTCGTCATGAAACTCCTCTAGGATTTAGTAGTACATAGCAATTTGACATTACACCTTCCTCCCCCGCCCCGCTAATCTGTTCCCGTAACGATGAAATTTTGAGAGTAATCCCTTAGACAAAATTACACCTTTACTCTCCGATTATTTCAAAATTTCGAAATGAGAAATGCAACAGCTCCGAACGGATAGAGAGAGTGCGGGATGGAGGTGAGAGACGTAGAGAAAAAGATGGGGAGGGGGAGCAGTTGGTAGGAGATGATAAGAGTTACTACATCGTTGATGCTACTACATAACTTTGAAATGTCAAGTTTAAATTAGTTTTAACGCGTTTTGATCCGTTTTAGTTTAGACCAAGTTCAGCTAGAGAATATCAAAATTTTGAGGTTTTCAATCCTTAATTAAGCTTTAACAGGTCGTATCGCAGTTGTTTCAAAGTTTTTTTGAAAAATTTCCAACTAACAAACTAATTATCGTATGTTTTTCTATAATTTTGTAGTTATAATCTTTCTAATATCTTAAAAACTAAATGAGATATAGTCTGTCAAAGTTTAAAAGCTCTCAGTCGATGCACCATGTTTTACCACCCAGTTTTCTTTACTTCAGCAGGTTATATCTTGGTTAAATTCATTTTTCTATGAAATTATTTATGAACATATTAAATATCAAATATATTAGTATATTTTTGTTGAAGACATTGTCCAGAAATTTCAAAAATGGACAGAGATATAAGGTTTTCAAAAATCTAACTATTTTCTCTAAAATTTTCCAAAAAAAAGCTTTTTCAAAAATTTTTCCTTTTTTTTTTGAAATTTCCGTATCTAAAAAAATTTGGAAATAAAATTTTTTTTACAGTTTTCAAGTTCTGAAGCATGGAATAATCCAATTTAAAAAAAAATAATTCAACTTCTAAAAGTATCCAGCGGGAATTCCCAAACTTCGGAGCTCCGGGCTCCAAGTTTCTGTTTTTGTTGTTGCTCTCTGGTAACTAATCCCTTAGTTTTCCATGTCAACATCTGGATATTTCCAGAAAATTTATGCTCATAGAGCACACGTGAAAAATTCAAAAATTGGTTTCACAAACTTCTGATTAAAAAAAAATCTTGTAAACCCCCAAATAGATCAAATTACCCCGCGTAATTTGACACTTTTTCCTCTTTTTTCCCCACAATGCTCCATATTTATCTCATTTTGCCATTCCAAATTGTCACATGCTTCTCCTTCCTCTCTTCACTCTCTGTGCACTATTTTTTCACATAAAAAGTGGGGGCGGAGCTTGAATTTTAGAGCTTCTCCCTTCCTGTGCTCTCCGTGTTTGTATAAACAATTGACATGTCTGATGACCTCGGTTTTATTGGATTTTTTAAAGTTTTGTGACTGAAAATATTTTTGTTTTAAAAATTGGTGTTTAAAATTTTGTAAATATTAAAAAAATTAAACGTTAAAATTCTTTAAAAATTGAAAAAAAATTTAAGGATTTATTTTTTTTTGAAGGATTTAAAATGATTTTTGAACCTAATTTAACATTTGAGCATGTGCAAAAAAAATTTTTGACATCATTTTTTTATTTCAACCCCACTGGGGTTGAACCCCACACCTTTAGACCCTCAGGGGATTCATGGATTTTCGCACTGGGCCATTTGGACACTTTTTTCAAAATTGATTTTTTGATATTTCTGAACAAAACCGGCATTTTTATAACTTCTTAAACACCTACAAAAATTTGAAATTTTTTAAAAACTCCTTTGGGAGTCGAACCCCGGACATTCAGAGCCGAATAGATTTCATGGATTTTCCCACTGAGCCATTTGAACACTTTTGTTTTAACTCCGAATTCAAAGCTATTTCCCTAAAACTGCCCGAAAAATTTTCAATTTTCCAGGTGCCCATTCGGATACTTTGGTCAAAGTTGCGAGCTTCACCACCAAATCGAAATCCCGCCAATTTCCTTAGCACTTTCTGCTAAAAATTCACTTTCCCCACCACCGGACCCAATGGTTATGCTTTTGGTAATTGCTGCAGTTGTTTTGGCTCTCATGGGAGTTCTTGCCATGGTAAGTGGGAATTTTTGACTTTTTAAAGTTTTTATGAGTTTTAAATGTAAAAAAAACTCGTAGAAAAAAATCTGGAAAAAAGTTTACACCGAGGCGGGGGTTGAACCCGTGACCTGTTGCCCAGAGTTTTTGGAAAATCCCACTGAGACATTCAGACAATCCCTAGTTTTTTTTTTGCGTTATTTTTTTTGTAAAAAATAAAATTTTTAATTAATTTAAAATTGTGCCGCATATAATAGCCAAGTTTTGTGAAACCCGAACCCTTTTCCCCTTCTCTGCGTCTCCCCCTCCCCTCCATACTATCTCGCAGTTCCCATGCTCAAGAAGCCCCGGAGAGAGGAGAAGCTCCACGTTTTTCATTTCATGTTTGGTTTTTGCCTTGTTATTTTTCTCATTTTCAATATATATTTTGTATTTGTCTGTTTGCTCACGACGGATCAGATTGTGAGAACATCTTATTGGATTTTGAGGGCACACGTTGCTCAAAAGTTCAATATTTGAAGCAGAAAAATGCGGAAATGGGGCTTTAATCTGTTTTCAGTTGAAAAAATCGAAAATTTGAGATTTTTTAGAAAAGTGTCCGAGTGGCTCAGTGGGATTTTGGGCAAATTGTTTTCGGCTCAAACGTCCGGGGTTCGAGCCCCATAGTGGCCGAAAAATTTTTGCAAAGTGTGGTTAAGGTGGGAAAATTCTGGAAATGATTTTTCAAATAAAAAAATTTCGTGAATTTTTTTTTTCGATTTTCTTCTTGAAATGTATTTTCAAACTCTTCCCGTATCAATTTCAGCATAGCAAAGAGTCATATATAGACCGTTATTTTTTGCAAAAATAGACTCTTTTGTTTGCCCAACCATTTGTTTTATGACCTCCCCCTTCCCCCCGGCGCTTCACTATTTGTTTGAATTGAACCAAATTTGGAATAGGAAGATACTTTTTTAGAGGTGAAACAAATAAGCATGGGGGTAGGAAAAATAAAAATGTGACGCATTTTTCTGGAAAGAAAATTTTGAAATTCAGTTTTTGAGTTTTGGGGGAATTTTTCTTTGTTTTTTTGAGAATTGCTTTAAAAATCTGACTTCATATGTGAAAATTTCTGATGTTTTTAATAAAACCATAACCAACGACTGTTGCAAAAATATTTCTCACTGCGTGGGGATCGAACCCGCGACCTTCTACTCCGAACTACTTTTGGGGAAAATCCCACTGCGCCACTTGGACAATTTTTCTGAAAAATGTCAAATTTTTAAATTTTCTGTTTCAAAATTGGATTTTGAAGTAGTTTTTTGATTTTGACAAATGTTTGAATTCTGTAAAAAATAATGTTTGAGGGCTAATATCTAATACCCAACAAATTCCAAATTTCCGTGTTTTTCCTATTTTTTGTTATTTTCAAACACCAATTCCGAGTATTACATGGGCTTCTGGATATATTTATATTCAAAACACATTTAGAAAAATGTGCATGTGAAGAGTAAGTAGAGAAAACGAGAGAAAAACCACGGAAATGAGCCGCCGAGCCACGCCAGGGAAGGGCTCTTTTTTCTTTTTTTTAACTGGAAGCGGTGAAGCTTGAGGTGGAATTTTAGTGTTTCACAGTTAACGGACGAGTTTTTTTATGAAAAAATTTTTTGGCTCAAAATCACCGGTTTCAGTATCTGCATGATTTGTACTTTCTCTATAAAAAAACTCATTAAAAGCTATAAAAATTGCACTTTTTTACCAAACCCCTAACTTTTCAAAAACCCAATTTTTTTCCTTATCAGCCTGCTTCTCCTAAATTTTTCAGAATTTCAGCACCAGTTTCTAGCACATTTTTATTACTTTTCAAGGTGTGAAAGTGCTTAAAATCTAGAATGAACTGATAAAAAAGGGCAAGTGACTCAAGAACCTATAAAATAGAAGGGTGTTGAAATATTGGAGAAGTCAGTTTCTCGTTTTGTCAAAAACATTTTATTTCGAAATTTTAATTCTACTGCTTAAACTGGACCGTTCTTCAATTTTTTAGGATGTATTTTTCTAAAAAAAAATTTTCACAAGTGGCGCAGTGGTATTTTCGGCGAATTCCTTTCGGCTAAAACGCCCGGGGTTCGACCCCCAGCTAGGGTCATACATTTTCATTGTCTTTTTTACTTATTAAAATCCATCTGGTGTTAATACTTTTACTGACTCATTCTAGAAATTTCGTAAATCCCTACTCACTGCTCTCTGCGTCTTTTTCCTCTTGACGACTACTTTAAGCCTCCCGGCTCCCTCACCACACTCATGCTCGACTTCGTTTTCTGCGACGTTTTCTTTTTTCTTTTTCTTCCGAAAAGCCCTGGAATATGCGAGACGCAGACGGGAGAGCTCACGCAATGAGCGAAATAAATGGGAGTTTCGAGCCCAGAGCAAAAAGAGGGATAGAGCTCTTTTCTGCATATACATCTAGTCACTCGTCTTTTTCGACTGCTTCTACTCACTTTTTTTTGTTCTTTCGCTCTTTTCCATGGTTTTTTAAAGGAAAAATTCAGCTTAACCTGGGGTTTTGTATAGAATTTTGACTCAAAAAATTGAAAAATCTGACTTTTTTTGCGCTCCAACAACTTTTAAAATTGCCCTTAAAGCTACTTGATATTGGTTAATTTAGGTCTAAGTTAGGACATATCAGAGAGCTCACCAAATTTTTTGGAGCACTAAGCATTTGGAGCATAGAAGCTACCTGGAAGTTTTGACTGTATTTTGAGAAATTCTTGAATTTTCCAGGTCGAAAACTATTCAAAGTTGGTCCCTAACTTCTAAAACCCCCACGAAATCCGGTTTTTCGGTACGTAGATTTAAGTAAATTATCTGAAAATTTTGGAGCTCGAAGGAACCTCTACCGAGCATATTTTAAGCTTCAACTACCCCATCGGAACACTTTTTCAACAAAAAAAAATGATATCACCTAGCACCTAACGTGGTACTGAAAAACATTTGGAGCAAAAACAATTTTTGTTCAAAAAAACCTGCACTTCCACACCTTTATCAGTTTGCGTGCTATTTTTGAGCAAAAAAAAGTGATTTTTTAAACTAAAATCGCGTCATTTTTTTTCTTTAAAAGGAAGGAAATTGCTCACAATAAACAATAATTTTG
This sequence comes from Caenorhabditis elegans, assembly GCF_000002985.6. NCBI lineage: Eukaryota > Metazoa > Nematoda > Chromadorea > Rhabditida > Rhabditidae > Caenorhabditis > Caenorhabditis elegans. The sequence goes on along the minus strand of NC_003280.10, from coordinate 759,170 downwards.
AAGTGAGAATTGTGGATTTTTGCTCCAATTTTTCAAATTTCCCCTCAGAAAATATGTCTAGTTTGGTATAAAGCTCCTATTCGTTTTTTAATAGCCAATTCACGCAATTTTCAAGTGGATAGACATTATGGAGCCCCCCCCCCCCCCCCCCACCAAAAAGAATCGTCACTTTTGGAAAACACTCCAAAAAAGATATCTATCGCATCATTATTATTATTTCTCACACAGCTCGCGGAGCCCCTACTGTTTCCCACGCATCACAGGCAGCCCCCACTACTAAAAGTACAGTAAACAAATATAATAATCACTTGAAATGATAGGCGTTAACAGGGATTATCGGAAGATCGGCAAACAGTAGTGTATAGGAGCTGCATTTTTTTCATTTTTTTTAGTGTTTGACATTGGATTACCAATTGGTTTTTTGCGTTGCCAGTTTTTAGGGGAAAATTTGATGCTATTAATTTTTGAATACAGTAATACACTTCCATCGTTAAAGGCTTTATAAAAAAAATTTTTTTTTTGAAAAATCAACTTTTGGAAAAAAAATCTTAAAAAGATTTTTCAAGATTATACTTAGGTTTTGGACATGGTGCATCGAGAACCGTAAAAGCTTAAGCATTTTTATTTACAAAATTGTAGAAAATCATCCTAACTAGTTTTGGACACGGTGCATCGACCCCACATTTTCAACAACACAAATCTCGCTTGATTCTAAAAATGCAAAAAAGTTTATTTAACCTTAAAATTATTTCTAAAAAAACATTCTTCAATTGGCATTTTCTTGATAAAACTGAAAAAATCAAGTTTTAAGCTTTGGCCGTTGAAAAATATTTTTTGGGACATGGTGCATCGATAGGAGACTTTTTTTGTTTAACATTGTTCATTTTTGTTTTTTTCTGAAGATATTAAATCTGTTCCAACTTCAAAAGAATAGAGAAAAATTGAAACTAGTTTTGGGCATGGTGCATCGACCAAAAATTGACCCAACATCAAGCTTTAAGCTTCGGCTGTTGAAAATTTTTTTTTTTGAGATGGTGCATCGATAAGATACATTTTTTTTAGCAAAGTTTATTTGGTAATTTCTTTTTAAAAAGAACTAAAGAAAATCAAGTTTTAAACTGTCAAAATTGAGTAAAACCAGTTTAAGGACATACTACTTTAATCAGCTTGTTAAAAAAAGATTCTAAGCTTCTTCTTAATTTCGTAACTCCATTGGGCCTTGATTACTAATCACTTAAGTTAACTGGGTGTTAACAAGGATTATCAGTTAAAGTGGGCAAACAGTAGGTAACTGAGAGCACTGTTGTGAAACATATTTTTGTAATTTTCTGTGTAGGGGGCTGGAGAAGTCTCGAAAACTTTAATTAATGTTTCTAATTTAGTTTTGTTTTTTTTTCTTTTTCATGCTTTTCCTTCTCTTTTTTCTTTCATTCTTTCTACATTTTCTCAGCTTATTTAGAAGATATTTTCAAAAAAAAAAAAAATTAAAGAAAAATAAGTGGGGACTGTTTCGTGAGTAAATTTATAAATTTTACAAAAATAAAATAAAATCACCAGAGATATAGGCTGCCAAAATTGAAAAAAACGAGCTTTTAGACATGGTGCGTCGTGAATCGCAAATTTTTTTGTATCGATAAAATCATCGAAAACCTCAAAAAATGGGGTTGCAATTTAAAATTATGCTTGCTCAAAAACATTTTTAACAGAATTGGCAAATCCTTGTATAACTTTTCTTGGAATTTTGAAGACTAAATTTTTTAATTGTTTTATTTTTCAAGTTTAAAGCCGGTCACAAACCAATGATTTTTTGTTGTTGATTAATAATAATAAAAAAAATGAAATTTTACGATTTTAAGATGTAAAAACGTAGAATTCTCTAGTACAAGCTAAGCTTTTGCCCCCAGAAGCTCTAAAAAGATACTCAAAAACTCCAATATTTGGCTTCAAATAAATTTAAAAATCTCAGTAACAAATTTTTTCCTCTCAAAATTTCATTGAGCTTCTGAAATCCAGAGAAATTCTCTAGTTTGCTCTCAAACTCCTCCCCTACAGTACTCCCCGCTGAAGTATCCTCTTCCACATTTGGGCGTGATGGCTCCGCGCCGGAAATGGATATATTTATAACCGATCTCGGCTTTTTTGTTGATCTCCAATAGAAATTGCTTCAGCTCTAAAGAGCTCTAGTACAGTACCCCTTTCTTTAATTTTATTGACTTGTCTCTGAAACTTTCCAACAATTTTCTAAGTTCCAGATGGTCAAAGGATGCTTCTGCGATTGTTTTGGCCCGATGTCCCGGGAGGATCCATATGACAAGCCACTGGACCCGGAAGATGTCCGCCGCTGTCTGAAAAAAGTTCGGGAAAACCAGGCGGCCAGGGTAAGCATTTTCGAGCAAACTCTTCTGGATCTTTAATAAAAAATAATTTTTCCAGGAAATGGCTCGTGAACCACTAGTCACCCATTTGCCACCACCCTCCGGGCTCCCACCAATGGTCTCAGAATCCTACTCGGCTCCGTATGCTCAGGCTCCGCCCACATCTACGGGGTACCCGTCAGCACCACCCATGGTAAGATTTTTTTTTTAATTTCCGGCTATAAAAAAACAATCGATATCCAGTTTGTTTTCTAAGAAGTGCCCCGGCCCATCTGACAATGAGTTTTCAATTTTTATTAGAAAAATCAATAATTTCAGCCCCGTCCATCATCTCCACCGCCGGCGTACTCTGCAATTTACAAGCCGCCAAATATGACATCCTCGCAGATTTAAATTATCGAATTATCGATTTTTTCCTGAATAGACCCAAAGTACTTTGATGATCTTCATTCAACTAGTCATTCATTCATTGATTGAGAACACGCTTTTTAGATTTTTTTTTAATCTCTAAAATTATTGATTTTTTGTGTACGGGTTGTTCTTTTTTCTTTGTATTGATTTTTTTAATTTGTAAATTTTGAATAAAATTGTATAAATTTTGAGTAAGATTTTCTGAAGTTTCAGGAATATTTTCAAATTTATTTTCAGTGGGACGACCATGGGAATTAAACAATTAAAAAGTATTTTTTGAAAATTTAATTTTCTTTGTTTTCCTTTTTTTCGAAATGGGAATACAATTTTAAAAATTTCAAATTTTTGCCCCCCCGCTGATCATAAATATGTTGTTCTTCACAAAATTTTAGGTATTTTGCTCGCGGAGCACACTTTTTTGAGTTTCCAATCCAACCCTACTATTTTCTGAAAATCATATAACAAAGTCTTGGAAAATCCCCCAATGGGATTACTATTTTAGACCTAGATTACCCGAAAAAGAGAGTGTGGAAAATATATCAATTTTTACGTTTTTTTTGGGTCAAAATTTTTGGGATTTTTTTTGCTCGCGGAGTCGTCAGAAAATGCTCAAATTATACCCTTTTTTGAGTGAAAAGTGCCGGAACACATTTTTTCCGGTTTTTTATTCTAGAACCTAAAACTTTTATTCCTCTAGTTTTTCCTATTTGCGCTTAAAAATTTGGCTGAAAATCACTCTAAAAATCATCAAATCGGATATTCGAATTTCCGATTATTCATAAATAACGAATAAAAAACTGGCGAAATTTTGGGAACTGGAACGACTAGTATTCAGCTATGCTTCACTGATTTTCCCCATTTCCCAATTTTTTTTGCTGTGTTGCTTTTCATTTTCAGCATTTTCAAAGATCTGAAATGTTTAATTCGGCGGCCAGTTATCAGGATTTTTTTTACATGTAGTTTTGGCTCAACTGGGTAGAGGTACGGTTGGAAAGCAGAGGTCCCAGGTTCAACCCCCGGCAGGGTGAAATCTTTTTATTTAATTTTTTTTAAAGTTGTGTATAGTGTTTTAGATACCTTCATCAATAGACTCCTTCTAAGAAAAATAAATCATCGAAAAACTAAACATTTTTAGCGTTTAAAAACAAAGTTTCATCAAAATAAAAAATTTTACCTGCACTGGGAGTCGAACCCCGGACCTATTTCCTGCCAGCCAAGCCTCTACCCAGCTGAGCCAAAACTACGTCAGAAAAAAAAATCTATTCGGAGCCAAATTTTATGCTGAATCTGAAAACTTAAGTCTTGGCTCTGGTAATTCAGATTTTTCTTAGGTTTTTTGCTGTTTTAGACTGGTTCAACCTATTTTCGACTTTTTTCAATTGTCGCTCCAAAAACCCTTGCTTTTTTCATTTTGAATTATTTATTGGCATCTCACACGCAGAAAGAGCACATAAAAGAACAATGTGAGTGACATTTTCATCCAATTTTCCATTCCACATTCAAAAATTCATTTGATAAATGAGACGTGGCACTTGGTAACTCAGAAATCAGATATTCACTCAAATTCCTATTTTTTCTACGAATTTTTCTATCACATCATTTATTTTTCCCCTGACATCATATAGTCTTTGCAGAATTTTCTGAAAATTCCCAGGATAATCCGTCACCTGGTGTTCCTCATTTAATTTCGAGCTTTGGAATCAGGACATTGGAAGTTCTGTAAATTATCACCTGCTTTTGAAGGATTTAATAGGATATTTTAATATTTATGAGCTATAGGGTGTATTAATTGAGCTGTAGGTGACAAAACCAATTTGAATAATTGATGAGACACGAAGAGCCTATGAATTTCTGCACGAAAAGTCGTATAGAAGAAGGAGTTCAAGTTTAGGAGTTCGAGTAAATTCGAGTTTTCCGGAAAATTTGACTTCTGTGGTTTTTTCTGTCAAAATTGTGGGTGTGTAGTTTTGGCTCAACTGGTTAGATGCTTGGCTGGTAGGAAATAGGTCAGGGGTTCGATCCCCAGTGCGGGTAAAACATTTTTATTTTGTTGAATCATTAAAATTTTTGAAAATTTGAACCTTTGGCTCAACTGGTTAGATGCTTGGCTGATAGGAAATGAGCCCGGGTTCGACCCCCAGTACGGCCAATCATTTTTTATTTTGTCACATCACTATATTTTCTAGTCCTGAAAAAATTATCAGTGTGTAATGATGGGGGTATGGAAGATATCAGTCACGAAAATCGGATTTTCCCTACCGAAAAGCTCATATTATCTTCTTAAAAGATTTGCCGCGCCAACACTTCATCCACCTTCCTATATTACTTTCCTAAAAACTTCAGTTTTTTTTCCAAAACTTCCATATTTTTCCTGGCTTTTTGTTAGCCCAAAATCAAGCTCCTAGAGCTGAAAACCCTGGCGCGAGGCCAAGAAACAAAATGCGACATAAAACCTCAAATATTGAGTGGCATTTCTAGCACAGCACTCATTTTTTGAATGCATTTGGTAAATTGTTTTTGAGCAGAATTTTTAAGCTTATGGGGTCAAAAATCGAAGCCTAGAGGTTTGAAAGTGCATATTCGACCATTTTCATTGTTTTACAGTACCCCTCAAATAAAACAAAAATATTTTGGCGTTACCGGGAGTTGAACCTCAGACCCTCTGGCCCATAGCCACTCTCTACCCAGCTGAGCCAAAACTACACATAATTTTCAAAAAAAAATTCAAAAAAAACCGTTCAGAGCCAAATTTCGCTCTGAATCTGGAAATTCAAATTTACGTTTCAAAATTATTTTTTAAAGATTTTTTTGAAAATTTTTTATATATTTTTTTGCAATTTTAAGTGAAAAAAATTGCCAAAGGCTGGAAATAAGACACTTTGTATGGTTATCTAACAGATTCAAACAAAATAAATTTTTAGCATCATCGGGGGTCGAACCCCAGGCCCTCTGACCCACACCTTGTCAGCCACCCCTATACCCAGTTGAGCCAAAACTACATATTTTTTCCAGATTTTTTTTTCCAAAAAAAAAATTAATCCTGACCCAAATTTCACGGTGAATCCGAATTTTTTGCAGTTTTTGCTTGCAATTGACCTTTAGAACCCATTACCTCCTTCTGTCTGGTGTGAAGTGTTCTTTAAAATGCATACTACTCTATCAGTCATTCATAGCAGTTTTTCTGGTTTTTTTTTGCGCTGCTCAAATGTTGCTCTGTTTTTATTTCTTTTCAGAGCTCCAAGTGTTTTTCCAGAGAAAAAATTGCGGAAAAAACATCGCAATTAATCGCATTATTTTCCTATTTCTCATTAGATCCCTGGAAATGTTTGGCTTTTCTCGCAGTATTAGGCTTCTCCTAGGAACAATCTATCTTTTAAACTTTATGAGCATGTTCAGCTCCAAAAGTTCACACTAAGCCATCCCGAATAGTCCAAATTCCGGCCCTCTAGGATCCTGACAAAAAAGGGCGGAGCCTAATGAAGTACGACTACATTTCTAATTTGTATTCGTTGTCCAGCTGTACTACTATATGAATACTACTACATTCCCTCGGTCGTTGTGTTTTATAAGAATGAACAACCCGGATATTTGTTCCATTCCATTTTTTTTCAGTTCAGCAGAAATTTTTTTTGAAAAAATAATTTTTTTAATAATTTTTTTTTCAATTTCTTTTCTCAAAATAATATTTTCAAAAGGTCTAATATTAAAAATAAGCTAAACAAAAAAGTTTGGCTCCTGCCGGGATCGAACCCAGGACCCTTTGACCCGAACCATTCATCTACCTAGCTGAGCCACTTCAACAAATGTTTCAAAAAAATTTCTCTAAAAAAAATTCAACTCTGAGTCAAATTTTGCGCTGAATTTGAAAATGTGAATATTAACTTCAGAAAATGACATTTTCTCCAGGTTTTCTGAAGCTAAACAACCTAAGAATTGCAAAAAAAAACTAGTAACAACTTTCTTATCAGACCAGGCAGTTATGATTTCATCGGCATGTTAATAAATCTAAATCTAATATTTATTTCTAGTTACTAGATACACGCACAAATCACCGTCACTTTTAAAGATTTGGAGAGTCTAGACAAATCATTTGTCTTTATCTTTTTTTATTTAATGTGACTTTCGATAGATATTTCATTTTTGCTTGGAAAATTGGTAGTTTTGGAATTTAAAAAAAAAAAAATTTGAAAATTTTGAACAGTCGAATTTGTGGCTCAACTGGGTAGAGGGCTGGCTGGTAAGCAATGGGTCAGGGGTTCGATCCCCAGTGGGTCAACAGTATTATTAACTATTGAAATACTAATTTTCCCTTATTTTTCAAAATTTAAGCTTGTGGCTCAATTGGGTAGAAGCTCGGCTGATAAAAAAATAGGTCAAGGGTTCGACCCCCGCTGGACCAACTATTTTTTGCAAGCCAATTTCCGTTCTATTTCAGTCGAAAAAATTGTTCAGTCAACTGTCAAACCGAATTAGGACACTATTTTACGATTTTCAGTCCGGGGCAACGTAACTACTAAAAATAACGATATAAAAAGTGAGGTAGAAGAGGTTTTTTGTTCGAAAACAAGTTTTATACTCTCCCTTTATATCCTTCCGTTCTGTGTTCTTTCCACTATGTGCTCAATGAGCACAAAAGTTACTACTCCTCCTTTTTTCCCTCTGTTTTACTTTTTTTGTTGTGGGACACACACGTCATTCAGTTGGTAGTACTGATGAAAAATTTTTAATAAAAATTTGTGGAAAAATGGAAAATTTTCATATTCAACTAGTGAATAGTCAAGCTCCAATAAAAGGTAAAAATTTTGCCTAATCGGGGGTCGAACCCCAGACCAGTTCTGTACCAGTCAAATCTCTTACCAACTAAGCCATTCCTACACAACTTTTTTTCAGAAAAATTGGAATGTGCGCCAAAAAAAAATTAACTTCGAATTAATAGAACATTTGAGTTTTCAGGTCGGTATTTCTAGTGAACGTTGAGTTTTGTGAGATTATTAAAAATTTCGAGAGCAATTTTTTTTAATGCTTTCATCGTGTTGATTCAACTAGAAAAAGCCAGAAAAAAAATGTTCGCCCCACTGGGGGTCGAACCCCTGGCCTATTGCTCGCAAGTTGTCCCTCTACCCAGTTGAGCTATTTGAACATTTTTTTCGAAAATATTTTAAAACCGAATTTTGGAGTAATCTAGGGGTTTTCGTACTGAATTTCCATATCTCGGGCTACTATTTTTGTAATTTTTGAATAAAAATAGAAAAATTGGCATAGAAACGTCAAATCTCCGTAAATAAGTTTCCATAAATCTTTGGGCTTTCTTGTTTTTTTTCTTTTAATTTGGTTTGACTCTGTTTTTTTTTCTCAAGATGAAAGTTTATTGTAAAAAATCCACTAAAAGTATTGAAAAATTACGTTGTTTTTGTTTGTGCCTTGTTTATTTTCAGTCACCCTATGCTACTCTCCTGCATTAATCTACATTTTTCGCATCATTTCGTTATTATACTTTTTATTTTTCGCTTTTTATATCTTGGAATATTTAAAATATTACACTTTTCTAGAATTTTTTGAAAAATATCTACATCTTTTTTACCTCAAACTTCCAATATAGATCAGAAAGTTCAATAAAAATGGCATCATTTCATATAACTTCCGCCGCTGTGAAATTACCATAAACTTCCTTCATTTTTTTCCGATTTGTGCTCTCATTAACATAGATTTCCATTTATTTTTCATCCAAAGCTCCGCCTACCGTAGTCCTCGGGATTTCCGAAAGCTCCGATTTCTTAGTCATAAGAGTCTAGTTTAAGGTTTAAATCGTTTTTTTCACAAAAATTTGTTGTAAAGTAATATTTCCGTCGGTTTAAACTTGATTCGAGTAACAAATTCGAATTCTCCAGGTGCGAAAACTTAAAAGCGGCCAAGTGGGCTCGAACCCCGTACCTTTTTCTCCACAGTCAAGCCTACTACCGGCTGCGCCACAAATGCAACAAGCGCCAAGCAGTTTTAAAAGGTGGCGGCGCACAAGTAGCGCAGCCGGTAGTAGGCTGGGCTTTGGAGCAAAAGGTCAGGGGTTCGAGCGCTCTTGGCGGTTTTCATGTTTTCGCACCTCGAGAATTCGATTTTTTAACTTAAAACATGCTGCAATCGACGGAAACTGAGGTTTTTTTCTTCAGTAATTTGTAAATTTTCAGGGTGTTAACAACCTAGGCTCCGCCACCTTTGTTGTAAAATGGTGGTCCACGAGATTACGGTGCCTGTGGAGTTCCTGTACGTGGTCGGTGCAGCGATGCTTTCGGCTTTTGTAGTGGTTGGAGCAGCGGTTTATAAGTAAGTTTTCAAGAGAATTTTCAGGCATATTTTAAAAACTAAACCATTTATTTTCAGAATGAGAAAACCGGTGGATATTGACGAATTGGATTGTGAGCAGACCGCGAGGCTTTTCAGGCCAGAAGTTTTGGCTCCAACATTAACAGTTGATATGGAATCTAGAAAAGTGCAACCTTCGTTGAAAGCTAGGCTTTCACAGTCAATCAATCCTTGGAAGACTTCGGTGAGTGAGATTTTGGTGCAAAAATGTCAAAATTAGGGTTAAATTTGAGCCAATATATTGAAAAAAAAGGAACTTTTTTTTTGGAAAACGTGTAGTTTTGGCTCAACTGGGTAGAGTGTTGGCTGGAACAAAACATGTCATGGGTTCAAACCCCGGTGGGGTCTAAATTTTTTTTTTTCAATTTTAAAATTATTTGTCTAGTTGTAGATTGCTGAAATTTTCGGTGATCGATTTTTTAATAATTCAAAAAATTTCCAGATAATCGACCAACTCCGGCCAGAAGTGGTTAGCGAATTCCGTGGACGTATCAACTTTTCGGTGGCTTTTGAAAAAGAATGCTCGACCCTTCATGTGCATCTCATGGAGGCCGTGGACCTCCCGGTTAAAGACTTTACAGGTTTGTGCTCAGGATACATGTTCCAAATTTTTTTTTTTCGGTAAAAAATGATTGGGAATATGAAATCAGAGAGTTTTCAGCTTCAAACTAAATTTCGTTGGCTCGCAGAGCACGAAAATGCACAAAATTTTGATTTTTTGATATCTACACAAAATGGGTGTCAAATCAAAGCTTTAGACTCCTGTAACCTAAAACTTGAATTTCAGGCTCCTCAGACCCATATGTCCGTGCCTTCTTGCTCCAGGACCCCGGGCAAAGTGAGCGGAGCAAGGTGCATCGACGGAACTTGAACCCAACATTCAATGAGACGCTGTCTTTTAGAGGTTTGTTGGAAAAACATGTTGTTTGGGGGATTTTCAAAAAAAATTTGAAGAAAAAATTCGAAAATCGTTTTTTTTTCTCAATTTTTTGAGCACGCTTTTAGGTGAGCAATAATCATCCCACCCACTATTTATTCTCCGTTAATAAAATGGCACTTTGCTCTGGGATTATACATATCAAATTACCAACTTGTTTTTTTGTACGACGAGGTTTCTAGCAGATTTTATAGAAAATTTCCTAGTCCAAAAGAGCCGAAAAATGAGCATGTTTCGATGCTCTTCCCGACTATTTTAGGTGCCCAAAAACTAATTATTTATGGCTCATTGAGTCAACTACTACGTTCTTGATCTATAATCATTAAGCTTTTGAGCTTTGTAAATTGATGTAGATTTGATTGGAAATGTGCTCTTTTTTGGAGCATTTTTAGTCAAAATTTGTAGAATTATCAGCAGTTTTTTTAAGTCAGTTTTTTTTATAATTTGCTTAAAAAGAAATAAAAAATTTTTGCAATTTTTTTTGAATTTTTTAAACATGAAAAATTATTTTTTAATTAATTTTTTAAATAAAATTTGTAAAATTCACAAAATTCATTCTAAAGTTATAGGAATTTCCCATCTTCCTTATAGCAAATTACAAAAATTCCAACACAATTTTTTTTAATGTTTTACTTTATAGTTTCATGTATTTAATTCTAAATATATTACAAATGTTTCAGTTTTTCTGATAATTTATTATTTTTTGCAGTCAAATTTCCCAATTCAAAAGCAATAAAAAAATAAAATAAATTTTGAAAATCGCTATTTAGAACCTTTTTTTATTCTCTAAATAAAATTATAATTTTTACTGTAGTTTCCCGCTTTTTTTCCGAAATGAAATTCGACTTTTAGTTTTTCTGTCAAATGAATATTCAATGCAAAACGATGACTAGAGCTTCGAGGAATTTTAAATCAAATTCCGCTCAAAAATTCATAAAACTAGAGGTTCTGGAGTGTATTTCAAAACGAAAATGTCTACGATTTTGTAGATTTTCCTTAAAAAATTTATTTTAATTTCATTTTCGAAAAAAAAAAGTTTTGAGCAAAAAAACCTATGATATCATGTTTACCTAGGTTGCTAGGTTAATCTCTACTTTTTTTTCTCTAAATCTCTTTACTTCCAGGTCAGATTATTTGATTTGGAGCCCAAAAGAAATGTGATTATAATACGAGTTATTAGGTCAGAAACTCCAATTTTTCACGGAGAAAAAGCGGATTTTTGGCTTTTGGAGCTTTAGACTCGCAAATTAGAGGCCCTGAGGCTCCGAGAGTTCTCACGAATATTTGATGAGACGAAAAAAAGTTCTCGGAAATTTCTATGTTTTCAATAAGCTTATCCATCATTTGACATCATTTATTTGACGTTTTTTTTCCCATATTCTGTGGGTTTTCTGGATTTTTCTCTCGAATTTTCAAAATATTTCTTCATTTTTTGATTTGCTGAGTTATCAAGCTTCGATTTTACACTAATATTCACCAGTTTTGAGAAAATTGACTTTTGTGCTCCGTTATCTGAGTTCTGCGAGCCCGAAAATTGAATTTGCAAGATAAAAATTAACTAGCGGGTTGATGGAATTATTTAAACCTTTTTCAGCATATAATCTGAGAAAAATCTGGAATTATCACAACTAGAGTATTTTGGAGCATTTTTGTGCTCCGAGAGCTCCCCCAGGAAGAGCCCCAGGCCCAAAACTTTTCTCAAAATTGTCCCAGTTTCCAATTCTTGTTACATTGCTCTATTATTGACCTTTTCACTCTGCCATCTCATCCAACACATATCTAGAATTCTAACAATGGACATTTTCTCCCTGCTCTCCCCTACCAGACGTCATCGGGGCGGTGTGCCGGGGTGCGGGTCTCCCCGAGCATCGCCACGTCATCACCACCACCATCATTTTCACCATCGTTCTGTGAGCGTTGAGCCACACGAGCTCACCACATCTACAAAGCATCTTTTGACTCCGCCGATAACGCCGAACAGTCGAGCTAGTAAGGGTTAAGCCGAAAATTTGTTGAAAACCTGAATTTTCTTAGACTGATTTGATGATTGATGTTGCCTCTAATTCTATTTTTTGAGCTCATGAAGCACATAATTTAAGGCAACATACAAAAATGCTCTAAGCCTAGTCGGAGTACTTCAGGGCACTCTAGGGTACTGTAGGTACTGTAGGGGTATTCGAGGGGTAATGTAGAAGTGATGTTGTGGCACTACAAGGGGTACTGTAGGGATACTGTTATATGACTTTAGGGGTACTGTAAAGGTACTATAGAGGTTTTGTACTGTAGTAGGGTTACCGTGCAAATTTCTCACTCAAATTTATTTTTTCAGGGCACTCGATGAAGAAACTTCACGACATGACTCTAGTGCTCCAGGTGATGGATTACGATAGGTTCTCGTCGGATGACCCGATTGGAGAAATTCTATTACCTCTGAAGCACGTGAAATTCGAGAGCAGCCCGGTTTACTGGAAGCATTTGCAAAGACCAACTGTGTCGAAGGTGGGATTTTTGCAGAGCCAAAATTTTTAGCAAAAGCTGATTTTCTAGGACGCCTGTGGAGAAATCATGATCTCCCTGTGCTACTTGCCAACTTCTGGGAAGATTACGGTATCCATAATCAAGGCTCGTGACTTGCACGCGAAGGATCGCACCAGGCACTATGGTAGGTTGAAGCTCTTCTTTTCTCAAACATGGTGCATCGATATTTAAACTATAACGGCTCAGATCTTGGAGCATTTGGGAGATATTGAAAAATTTTAAACCGCAATGTTATAGGAAAAGATGTGAAGAACAATTTGCTAGTTAAAAAAATTTTGATATATTTAAAGGCAACTGAGATATGAGCTGTCAAAGTTTACTAAAACATGGTGCATCGAACAAAACTGGAAAACAAAGAGAATTAAATCTTTTGTACCTTAGATTAACAATAAGTCAAAGAATTGTTTAAACTTGATTTTAAAAAAATTTACCACTACGGGATTGAAACCCGGAGCTATTGCTTACCAGCCACCACTCTTGCCAGTTAGGCCAGTTGAGCTAAAAGTTCAGCTTTTCTCCAAAAAAAAAGTTTTCAAAAAAAAATCCCAATAAACTCAAATTTCCTGCTGAATCTGAAAACCAACTCCAAATTTCTTCCAGATACCTATGTAAAAATGTGGATGGTCCAGCAAGGCAATAAATTGGAAAAACGGAAAACTTCTGTGAAGCCCCATACCCCATCTCCAATCTTCAACGAGTCCTTTGCATTTTCAATTCCCGTCAAACAAGTTCTTCTGGCCGAGGTCAACTTGGTACTGACCGCTATGGAGTACGACGTCATCGGGTCCAATGAGGAGATTGGCCACGTCATCGTCGGTGGCCTAGGATCCGAACACGGCCAGCGGCACTGGAGTGAGTGTGTCAATCATCCGGAGCAACCAGTCGCCATGTGGCATAAACTTTGCCCAAAATGGTGATTTTTGATGGAAATAAGAAGTTTTTGTAAATGTATTGAACCTACATATGTATTTTGGATTACGTATTTTGCTCGTATTTTTGAATTTTAAGTTTATTTTCTTTCTCGATCTCGTCGCCGCACCTGTCTATTTCTCCAATTTTTGTAATTTTTAAAATAATAAACCGCTTCTCTGTTATATTTTTATCTTGAAAAGTAATTGGGAAGTCGCATTCACAAACTATAAACTACAAACTACAGACTAAATACTACAAAACACTTGAAACAGCCTACAAACTATGAATTACAAACTACGAAAACTACAGACAACACAATCTACAAACCGCACACACTACAGACTGTACACTACAAATTGCAAGCCCATCAAACTTTAAGGACTACAAACTACAAACTACAAACTAAAAACTACATGTATATATAATCTACAAAATAACACAGTTTAAAACATGGTAACTTATTACAACAAACTTTTTAAATTTAAATTTAAAAAATATAAATAAGAAATTAGTTTTCCACGCATCCACGTTGGATATCAAAAAGTCAATCAAAAAATATTTATTACCGAATTTTCGGGACAATCAAAGGTGAGTCATTTTTATTTCATGACAAAATTATTGTCATATTTTCAGATGAAGCATCCGCTGCTACTCTTGCTCATCGTCCAAGCTTCCAGATGCTCAGACATAAAAATTATTGGAAATACGGGTGATGCGAGTCTAGCAACTTGGAGAGACTGGGCACAATGTCAGCCGGGGAAATATGTGCACGGGGTAGAGGAAAAATACGAGACACCTAAATTCATTATTAGAAAACATCCGAAAAAATATCGGCCCACCTCTGCCGAGGATAACAGTGGTAACAATTCTATTCGTCTGTATTGTCAGGAGCTTTTATTAGGTGAGGTTGTTTTCCTACTGTACCCCAACCGAATCATGTCACTTCAAGTTTTCTACAGTACTCATTTCCCATAGTACTCCTACAGTACCTCTACATCAGTTCTAATGGGTCACTACAGTAACCCTAGCGGATCATCACAGTATTCCTACAGTACCCCTACCGAATCACTATTAATCTTACCGAACCAATACAGTACCCTTACCACATCACTACAGTATCCCTAGCAGATCGCGACAGTGCCCATATAGTGCCTCTTCACATGTCTTCACATGTCAGTACAACTACGGATGCATTACAGAGCACCTACAGTACCCCTACAATACTACTCAAGGGCCAATACAGTACTTCTACCGTACCACCATAATGTCACTGTCGTACCCTCATAGAACTTCTACAGTATCCCTACTGCCTCGACAGCACCCCCAGAAGATCACCACAGTACCAATACAGGAGCCTACACTACTCCTACAGAAGAACTACGTTACCCATACAGTACCCCTACAGTACCCCTACAGAAGCACTATTTTAGTCTCTCAGGAGCAACTATAGTACCTATGCCAAATAAGCGGTTAGGCCGTTAAAACTATATGACAAATTTCAGAAGAAGATAACAAATCGGATCAAATTCTCAGTGCAGATGGGCCATGGGGCAGCTGGAGCGGAAACACCACATTTTGTCCACGTGGCGAGGCCATAGTTGGGTTCGCCATTATGAAGCATATATTCTACGGAGATGACCGTGGTGTTGTCAACATTGCATGGTATCAGCAGTCGCCATATGGTGTCAGGCACTATGTGAAGGACTCGTTCAAGTTTCTTCTAGGTAAGATCTGTTGGAATTTTGCGCCGAATTACAAAAAAAAACTTTTTCAGGACGGCACGCGATTAACAAACCCAGCAGCTGGGAGAACAATCTGTTTTGCTCGCCGGGCTATGTGGCTTGTGGGTTTCGAGTGAAAATTCAGAAGGCCCAAGGACCAGGAACAGACAATATCGGTTTGGAGAACTTGCAGCTTAAATGTTGTGACATTTGGAATTGCACAATTGGATATGGATTCCGTCACCTTGGAGAGTGGGCTAACGAAGATGGTGAACTATTTTACTAGGCTTATTTGGTCAATTAAAACAAAAAATTGCAGAAAAGAATTCAAAATCCGAAACACAACACTTGACAGGATATTTCCGAACAATCGGCTCTATGAAATATGTAAACGACAAGGAAAAATCTTTTGTGCTCAGCAGTAATACAAAACTAATACAAAACGATTTTTTTTATTTCAGAGTTTCACGAAAGTATAGATAATTCTACGATCGTCGAAGCAATCAATAGTATTTTTCCGGGTAACAAGTACACTAGTGAGCAGTTGAAGGCAATGGTGACGGACAGCATGCTCTGGAACAAGTCTGTAAGTGGTACGGAAAAACAGGCAAAAAATAAAATAAAGCAAATTTCAGATGCCTTTAAAAGTGAAAATTCCCGCCCGAACTGAAATACGCAGTGCTCAACTTTTGCTAAAATGTGGTCAATATCAAGTGGGACTCAATCTGACTAAATCCCAATCCAGACACTTGCCAAAGTACCCAAGAGGACCAGCTACACCGAGTTTTGGCGACGGGCCTGGAGCTACTACGTGGGTTTGAGACTTGCGGCGGACATCTAGCGAGCTCCCGTCGTCTGCTATAGCATAAACTGCTACAGCCACGGAAGAAGCACCCGACATTTCCGGGTTTCATTTTTTCAATGTTACATTGCAAGATAATTGACTGAACCCGGTAGATGTCGGACGCAGGGTTTTGCTGTAATACAGAATAGTAAGCAAAACCGGCCGCTGGCATAGAAATTTCTAACCGAAATAGTGAACGCGTCCTACATTTGCCGGGTTATGCCGTATTCTTCGAATAGTGACGAACCCCGTGAGGTGTCGGGTGCTGCTTTACAGACCAAAATGAGCGCCCGACACCTACCTGTTTCTACCCATTTGAAGTGAGATTAAGAACAGAGCCTGCTAGATGTCGGCCGCTCAAACGGACCCCATATTTTCAGGCTGACTTTTATGATACTCTTTGGGCTTCTGGTTCTGTTTGCAATTGTCGGTTGGGGATTTGTAGCTTTTCAACGTTTTCAGAGAAAGTAGAAGGTAACTAACAATATTGGGACTTCCAAAAAAAATAATAGTAAATTTCAGGCGGTGGGGAGACAATTTTAAAATACGGTTCAAAATACTTCAAAAAAAAGTTTAGATTTAATAGCCAACATGTACAACGATATGTTTATTCTCGGAATTATTTTGAATAAAGTCCAATCCACATAGTTAACTAATTTTCATCATGAAAATAGAAAAAAGAAACGAAAAATAATGCATTTCTGACTATAAAAAATGATTCGTTGTCCTCTGCTCTTTCCGCTGCTCATTGAGAAGATGGGATGCATCGGAGATCTGCAAATCGGCGTCCAACGTATCACTCAATATGGAAACTGGGGTGAATGGGAGATGTGTGATACTGTAGGAAAGCATCATGCAAGTGCGATGAAGATAAAATACGATCCTGTCAGCCAGTTGAATGGAGTTGCTTTCTACTGTCAGAAACATTATTCAAGTAAGTAAAAAATTAACTGCTTCAACATTTTATTTAACCTATTGCAGATGTACCTGGAAAGCTTGACCCACAATTTTGGATGACAAGTCTTACAGGAGGAATGGGTAAATGGGAGAAGCCTATGTTGGCAATATTCCTGTGATTGGATTTGCCCTCGGATCAAGATTACAGGAAAACTATCGACTTTCTGATTTTGCAGCCTATTGTGGAACAGCGAGAGACACACGAAACCCACTTAGAAATTGAAAAGACTATCTAGGAATTTCTCACATAACATTTATTTCAGAGTAGAATGAAAAAGTGCCAAGCTAGTCGCCTGATCAGTTCTGTCCAGTTGGATATTTTGTGAACGGAATACGTGTGATGAAAAAACTGAAGATTCGATGAGTTCACCGTTGGGTATTATTATGTTGCAATGCAGTGAAGTTGACGTTTGGTATCCAAAATATCCTCCTTATGTTGAATCTAGTCAAGCGGAAGTTTTGAATTGCATGTGGAGTGTCATTTTCTTTATCAAATGGATTTGAATAAACGTTATTGTCGCATTATTAAAAGTTACAGAAGTTATAGTAGATGTTGGTGAAAGTATACAGTTGAAATTCCCGCCGCGCCAAAAATAGTTTATGGAGTTTTGGGGCTGAAAAAGTATTCAGCTTCTTAAACCAGAAAACCAGGTGTGAGCGGCAATTTTCTAAAATGGTTCATTTTCTGAAACATTTGAAAAAAAAGCTTTTTAACTAAAGGTTGCCAATCGACGATTATCGAATTATTAAATTGGCAACTTTCAAGCAATTTTTCGTTTTTTCTCCGAAGTTTTAGCCGAAATAATTGCTATTAAAAAACCGCAAAATTAAGCAAAAGAGAAAAAAAGGGATAGAAATTTTGAGATCTGTCTTACAACTAGCCATGATTACGGTCGATACTACATTATCAAGATTTAATCCACCTTCTCCACTAACCTTGATGGAAACTGGTGACCCGCCGTTAAAACCAAATCCTCCGCCAACTTATTTTTTGCACTTTTTCTAATTTTCAAACCTTACCGCGTCTTTTATCCAGAGTATTAATTCTCGGGAAAATCAAACTTTCAGAGAAAAAAAATTGGCGAAAAATACAAATTTTCACATTTTTCGCGTGAAATTTAAAAAAAATCCCAGAATTAAAAACCTGGATAGCCACGTTGGCAACGTCATTCAACTGTTTTCGAACCTTTCAAATCTCAAATCGAATTATTTCGTACTTATTTCCCGGTCCGTGGCTATTTTTCGAACCAAGTGTTTACACGTCAGCAAATATGGATCCAAAATCAATGACTTACCCAGCTCTGGCGTGCGTTTTAAAGAACTTGAGCGCAAATACAAGGTGAGAACTTGGATTTTTCAGGGTTTTTTCAGAAAAAATCAACAATTGGCAAAAAATGCAATTTTTCTCAAATTTTGTTGTTTTATTCTGAGTGTTATTCAGGAGAGAGCGGCAAATCGGCAAATTGCCAAAATTGACATGTTCCGGCAAATTGGCAAGCCGACAATTTGCCGATTTTGTCGGCAAAAAATTGCCGGACGGCAATTGCCGCCCACCCCCGTGTTGATTAAAGAAAGAATACGAAAACGTATAATTTTCTTTTAAAAATGGTCAAAGTTTTCAGATTCGATCTCATTTCAATATGCCCATCCCTCGAGAAAGTTGAGAAGGCTCAAACTATGATTATAAAGGACTTGGATTTGAACCTTAACACAATTACTGTCGATGGTGTCGAATATCAACTTGGTGCAGAGAACAATGTAAGTTTCATTGTTTCTTTGAGTTTTTTGCCATTCTAGACATTTTTCAGCTCAACGGAACTCCGAAAGTTCTCGCGACCCGCCAGCTTGAAGGAAGGCGCCCGCCGATGAATGTTGACTGGCTGACAATTCCAAACGATAATCGTATTATTGATCTTCCTCCTTCGTTCGAACAGTTCAAGATTAGAATGCTCTCCGACTGGTCGCCGAATAATCCGCTTCTCGATCGATTCATTCATCCGAGCAGCCTCCCACTTGCAGTAGTTACCATCTCGGGAGATGTCTTCACACTGGATTTGATCGATCACATCAATCAGCAAGAAATTTTAAAGACCAGTGTGTGTTGAACATTCCATTTGTTCCACAAGAGTTGTTCCAATCCATCGCCTCTCTTCCCAATGGTATAATCTTTGCGGAGATCGACACTGTCGGAGTTTACGACTGCCTCCGCTTGATTGACAGCATGTGCCAAAAAGATAAAGGCAAAGAGTGTTGCTTCTACACTGAGGACAACGATTTGGTGGCTGGATTGTTCGGAGCCTTCAATCTTCTTGCAAATGGAAAAGAGCCAGCTGTTGATGGTTATGAATACGCAAGCGAAGATGATGAAGTTGAAGTGGAGTACAAAAGATGTGACGAGTTTCCATATAAAATGTCTTTCTGGCTCAATGACACTACCACCATTTCCGCTGAAGCTGAGAGAAATGATGATACTCGTTTTTCCGTTTCGATTTCGGTTGCCAGAGAACCTATTCTATACACACTATTCGAAAACTATTTTATGATGTCAAAATAAATATTGATGTTTCTGTGTTATTGTCTATTATGCTATTATGTGGGTCTCGCCACGCTGGAGACCGAAAGCTGGCGGGCCAATGATTATGAACATTTCGAGTTTCGGACTGATTTTTACAAAAACCTTCGATGGTGCTGCGGCTGTTCTTCTAAATTTTCTGATCCGTAGGATTCGGGTGAAACATGTAAAAAATAGTCTTGTTTGTTTTTACAATAACCAGAGAACTGTTACAGAATCGATCAGAAATGAGCAGGGCTGGCAAAGGAGCAAATCGCCTTTGGAATCAATGTTCAAATTGAACCATCTCAAGCTTCGAGGACACCAGCCTCGACAGCGTTGACTTGGTGTGCTGTGATTTCTAATTTGCTTCAATTCGAACTCGGTGTGGGGCTTATTTGAATAAAACAGTTTTGTTTTCACGCGTTGTCAATGCAAAAATGAATTTTGAAAATGTTTGAAGACTGCAATCTGTCATACATCTACAAGAAACCAATCTATTCCAATCTATTTTTGGTATGCCAATCTATGTAGTTTCTCGATACCTACCTGGGTGTTTAAAACGGAGCTTGTAAGGATTTTGAAGCTCGCGGGAAAGATTGGCGTATCTGAATGCAGTTCTAAATTTACAGCCGGAAGCTCTTATGCCTTTTCGCCTTTTTCGCGGCATATGAATACAAATTGAGAATTTTTAGGAGCAGATATTTTCACTCAAAAATTTCAAATGAGATTAGTATCTCAGAAATAAGAATATTCAGATGAACCCATTTAAAACTCTGCGTCTAATTAAAAAAAAACTAAATTTAATCAATTTTTGAATCATTTCGCGACTTTTCCTATCTTTTGAAAGTTCCAAACCATCAGAAGCTTGCAAGACTTTGAAATAGTTCCTCCAAAGAAAATGAGTGAGTTGATAATTAACTTTTCTGCGCGTTTCAGTTATAATAGGAGTTTTCAGAAAATATTACACTTTGTAACTCTTCGAGAATCTTCAAGAACGATATCAGTTTCTTATTTTCTTATTTTCTTATTTTCAGAATTAATTCCAATAGTATCATTGATACTTTGGAATACTATACACGGTGCTCCATTTGTTCCGAATCTTGGCGAAGATGGTATAAGCAATAATAATATTAATGCAACTGGATATTTTTCAGAAGAGTTCAAATCCTCGCTTATTCAAATGCAAATGATATCTCGAGTTATAAATGGAATATATATTCAACATGGATTATCCAATGGATCTATTAAATCAGATGATCTTATTCCTGAATTACTTCATTTTGGAACTCTGACTCCCACTCAGATATCTGCAATCAATACTGACAAGTTATCCAAAATTGTTGAAGGGATTAATGATCTAAAATTAGACAAGAATGTTGGTGAAGTTGAGAAACAGCTGCGCACGTTTGTATCAGATCAGGAGAAGCTATCGAAGATTGATCCATCTGTTATCATCCTTGAAAATGATCGTTATTTGACAGATTTGAAGGGTTTGAAGGAGAGTAACCTTGAATGGGACAAGCTGGAGTCAAATTTCGAAGAGGATTTGAATTCAGTGCTGAGCAAAATGGACACTTTCAGTGAGAAACCAGATAAAACCAACCTTGAACGGATTATAACAGCAATCACCGAGTGCACAACATTTAAGCACAAGTTATTCGAGTCGTTATCCAAATTCAAACTGCTCAGAGGCAAAGATAAAGCTTATCCGATGCTGGAAAAATCTCGTGGTTTTCTCAAAAAGTTTCAGAACGTTACAGTTGATAAATCTAATCTAGAAGCTGTTCAGAAGAATCTTGATAGTTTGAGTTCTTTAGCAGAAGACTTGAAAACCAATCTACATGTTATCGAAACTCTTTATAATCTCTTCGTAACTCGTCAGCTTCCTATCCCTGATTCCAAATTCCTCGCGGGATTTCCTAAAGGAATATCAGATATTTCAATGATTTTCACTGACTTGTTTACTGGTTGGGTGAATGAGACAGTTGCTGGACAAGCTGACAATCTGGGAAAAGCTCTGAATCAATTGAAAACATTGGCTAACAAAGCAGAAAACGTTGATAAGTCATTTCAATCTGGTGAGGCTACAATTCTCACCGAATTGTCAGAAGTACATCCGGAAATTATGAAATTTGTGAATCTTGCTGATTTCATCAAACCATTCGTCGGGACAGTGAAGGGCATCCCATTTCTCATCGATTCTAGTAAGCTTCCTTCCCTCAAAATTTTAGAACAACTTTTCAAAAACATGGGTCATCTTTCGTCGAAGCTTCTTGCTAGTGAGAAATTAGTTGAACTCTCAAAGGCTCTTCATTCCGAACCTTACCAACAAAAAATAGGTGACATATCAAAAATGCTCACCGTTTCGGATGATGAACTCCCAAAACTATTTAACGAGAGTCACGCATTAAAAGATATTCGTTCGATTATATCAGAAGAAAAAGAATCAATTGATGCTCTTAGCACGGGGACTTTATTAAAGACTGTGTAAGCCCTTGAAAACAATTTTAAACAGCTTCAAGAATTTGTTGAACAGTTCTCGAAATTCAGAAATGACTTGACCTTTTTGAATAAAATCAAGCCAGTGATTGATGTCATCAGAGCACGTAGAGACAGTTATCCAAAGAAAGTTGGGCTGCCAATTCTCATAGCTAGTTTGCCGTCTATCAAGGAGAAGTTAGCGGAGCTCAGTGGCTATATCGAAGGGATCGAGAACTCGGAGAACACGAAAACTGAATCTTTCGCCAGCATTGCCAAGGATTCACAAGTGGTTGGAATGGCGACGCGTGGAATCACGATTATGGAGCAGATGGCTAGCCAGAAAGTTGATTTGAAACCTCTGAAAGTTTTGATTGCTGGGATTAAGGTGGAGATGAAGAATGTGGATCCTGAAGATGCCAAGAACTTGAAATCACTGTATGGTTTGGAGAGCGAGTTGAATAGGATCAAGAAGGAAGCTGGAACCTTTATGAAGACTGTGAAGCCAGTAAATTCCACCAAATTGTCGGACTATTCTGAAATTTTCCAAGCTGTTAAAAGTGTCAAAGGTGTCAGCATGAACCTGTCTGCTATCATCGGTTCCGTGGAAATATTGAAGATTCGTCTACCATCAAGAACAAGAAGAGCAGCATCCGGATTAACCAAAGCTCAACTCGATGATCTCCTGAAACTTTTTCGACATCTCCAGATCTTTGATACTGCCGTGTATTCTGCTGCTTTCGATAGTTCTGCCAAGTTTCTGCAAGCACTGGAATCTTCATTTACTGAATATGGCAAGACTCTGGCTCAGTTGAAGAACCCCGAATCATCGTGAGTTTTAGTTTCCGTTTCTCAAAAATTTTCAAATTTTCAGCATCACCCTGTGGCCATTCATTGCTATTGGTGTTATTCTTCTGATTCTTCTGGCTGCTCTCATTTTCTTTGGTCTCAAATGGCACAAGAAACAGCGGCAGAAAAATAATGGTAAGTGATTTTTTATAGTTTTTCTTTCAAATGAACATGCATATTTTCTTCGTAAGTCTCAAATTAAAACAAAAAGGGATTTAGAAGGTTCAACCCATTTTTTCTAATCTACGAAAATTTGAAATTTTTTCGAATGGCACCCCATGATTATTGTCAAGAAAATACTTGTTTGTGGAAAATTTCAAATTCAAGTTTAAATGTTGTATAATAGATATTGATTCATTTGCAGATAACCCACCACAAGCTCTGAGTAGTGGAAGCTGTGTTGTGAATGGAGTGATGATCAAACATTACAAGGACGAGCATGGCATCGTGGAGGGCAGGGTAGCTTCGCCGTTATTGATTGGTGAGTCTCAAGCTTCTCATTTCCAAAAAAGTACTTATGTTGTCAGCCTACAAAATAGTTTTTATTATCTTTAGTTTTTATAATCAACAGTGTTTTCCATAGCATTCTAAATTTTTATCAAGAAAAACTATCAACTACGTCTGGAAATTACCGAAATAGTTATAAAGTCTATTAATATATTTCAAGAAAAAAACATTGAATTTGAAAATTTTCAATTTAATTTGTACGCTTCTCTTTTCGGCTTTGATTTACAAGAAAAATATCATTGTTCATTAGAAGTACGATTCGACATTAATATCTTAATTGATTTAGAAGTTAATATCAAAACTCAAAAGCCTAACCGAAAAGAAGAATATAAAAATTTTTCAAAATTTCAAAAAGTTTCATAATATTTCCAAATTAATTTACCAAGAAGCTGACTAGAATTTATAAGCCACCCGCAAAAAATTTGAAGAAAATCTTGAAATGAAAGAATACTTCAGAACTTATTTTCCGAACTATTATATATAATTTATGTTTCAGAGTGCGAATTTTCGCCGGCGACAAAGGACGAGCTTCACCCCATTGGCAACCTGTCACCTGGAATGTCCATTTGTATGCAACACGCTTACGGCGCCGCTCAGCACTTCATTCGCCGTGCTGGCGATCCACTCGTTCCACTCTTCATATCGATAAGATACGTGACCGAATCGCGTTTGAGAGGATCGAGCGGGGAGCTGGCCACTGCACTCTCTGTGATTTTCGCTGTGAAAGGATGGTCTATGCCGCACGACATTCTTGTGACAGGGTCACTTGGAACAGGAGGCAAAGTGGAAATGGTACGTTTTTGATTTTCATGAAAACACCAACCATTATGTTGTATTCAAAATTCTTTCCAAAATTGAGCACATTTTTCCAAACGTTTCAAATTCTAATACAATAGAAGCCTATTTTCAGGTGGGATCTATCAAAGAGAAGGTGGCGTTGGCATGGAACATGCACAAGACTGCAGTAATCCCACTTGGAAACTTAGAAGAAGTTCCAGAGTTTTTGAAGAATGAAGTACGGATCATCACTGTCAGCAGTTTGTCGGAAACCGTTGACAAGATTCGTGCCCGAGACGAATAGAACTTTTGAAAAGATATGGCTAATGAAATCTTTGCTTTGGAAAAATAATTTTTAATTATAAAAAAAACTAAAATGATCTACTGAACTTCACGAAACTCCGGGCCAGAAGTATCAGATGTACTGGAACGGGCTGTGCACATGGATTGATAAACGAGAGCATCTGAATCATGCTGTAGAAAGTGCTGAAGACCTTGCACTGAATCATCATATACTGTGTTTGTTGGTGCAAAGGGAATCAGCTCCGATCGTCTTGGATTGTTGATGGGATGCCGATTAGTTGATAGGATCCAAAGATTCCCTGCACAAAAAATCAATTTTCATTTCAAAAAATTCAATCTTATAAACTTACAGATTTTATTGATTTCAGTTTCCTCGCATCAAATATTCCGTCAGACTTAATGTTTTTGACAAATAATAAAATGATTATTCCAGCTTGATATCTCCAACATAGTAACAATAATTATAATAATTCGTCTGACACAATGTTCTTGGCAAGCGATAAGTAAATTGATAGTATAGTATCTGAAAATAAAATATTTAAAATCATTATCACAAATAAAACTCACTTTCAAAGACCAACAAAAACTTGATGAATTGCATCAAATCAATCCTAGAAGTTTTCAGAAAATTACGTAACTTCCAAATCTTTAAAAGTGAGTTGGATTTACAAACTTGAAACGTGAGATTTATATTTCGTTTTTATATTTTATTCTATATTTATATTTATTTCACGTATAAAAAAACTTTCTAAACTTTATGAATTCGGAAATCTGAAAAATTATGATTCAGTTTCGAGCGCTCCAGTATCCAAATTCCACGATCTCAGAAATTATTCATTTCCAACTGGAAATTTCAACTAAGCTTCAACTTTTCAAGTGAACAAAATATATTTATTCCGAATTAAAACAGGTTAAACACTTCAATAAAATATTTTTTCTCTGGAGCAGCAGCAGATCACGACGTAGGAAGCAACAGGATCCTGAGTTTTTAGCAAGTGACTTCAGAAGTGGAGCTGAAGCTTCATGACTAGTAGTTGCCTAAGGATTTCAGAAGCAAGTGTCTGGAGCATCAGTAGCTGAACTTGGAGTTGTCTGTGCAATTGGCGTGATAAACAAGAGCATCCGGTGCTGAAGA
Source organism: Caenorhabditis elegans (assembly GCF_000002985.6). Taxonomy (NCBI): domain Eukaryota; kingdom Metazoa; phylum Nematoda; class Chromadorea; order Rhabditida; family Rhabditidae; genus Caenorhabditis; species Caenorhabditis elegans. Next base: position 733,515 of record NC_003280.10, on the reverse strand, counting down.
GCTGGAACTGGAACATCAGAATCTGTGTTTGTGGGTGCAAATGAGTTGACTTCCGATCGACTCGACTTGTTGATGGGCATCATGTCGTTTGGTTGATCCAGGGGAGACGACTGCCAAAGGTTCCCTGCTCAAAACAAAAACTGAATTTATTCAAAAAAAATAGAAAAGACTATGGAATTTAAGTTTTCTGGAAATTCGCGAATGTCGTAAGATCGGGTGTTTTTTTAGGTACTGTAGTCGGTGTTTGCGGACTTTTGAGGATACAGTAACCCAAATTTTTGAATTAGGAATTCAAAAAAAACTCAATAGCCGTATTACGGGAACAATTAATCATGAGAATGCGTACTTGGTGCATTTTATTTGACGCGCGATATCTCTTAGCGAAAACTACAGTAAGACCTCAAATAACAATAGATATTTAAGCTCTTACTGTAGTTTTCGCTAAGAGATATCGCGCGTCAAATAAAATGCACCAAGTACGCATTCTCATGATTTATTGTTCCCGTAATATTATAAAGCGCTGAACTCGAATTTTGCACTGAAAAATTGAAATTTTAGACGAAAAATTTTTTTCAGAGGTTTGAAAAGAAGCTTTTTATGCAAAATTAATTTTTGCTGATTTTTTATTTAATGCAAATTAATGCAGATTTTTTAGATACAAATTTTGCTTCCCAGGGGCTCTCAAAAACTTAATAAAATTTAGGATTTCATTTTAAAAAAACATTTCAAAAAAATAAATTTTTTGGAAAATCTCAAAATTTCGGATTTTCAAATAAAATTTTCAGAAATTTTCAATACAATTTTCGAACTCAGCACCCCATTTTACCCAGTGAAATCAATTTTCAGCTCGAAATTCGCCAATGTCGTAAAATCGGGTGTTTTGGGGTACTGTAGTCGGTGTTTGCGTACTCCTGGTGCTACAGTACCCCAAAACTTCAATTTTTGATCTGCGACGCTGGAAAAAAGTGCCACAATGTGTAACTCGACCCGCTGAATTCAAATTTTACATTAAAAATTCGAAATTCTTAGTGTAAAAAGTCGAAATTCGAAATTTTGCCAGAAAATCAGTGCAAAAATCAATTAAAAAAACGTAATTTGACACAGAGCTTTAGTGATAAGTAGATGATTGATAAGGATAGTTGCACAGGAAATTTTAAAAATTACTGGGAGGGGGTAACTGGGGTCAAATTGGGAATTCTACACGTTTGTCGGAATGGGGGGTAAAGGTCTAAATCTAGCGAAAAATAGAAAAAAGTGACCAGATTTAAAAAAAAATCGATATTGGAAGATACATGAAGAGGGGGGGGGGGGTCTTTGGCTCAGAAAATGAGAAAAAAAAGTTTTTTTTCGAAAAAATACATTTTGTACACAGTAAAGTCAGCTGCTGGAGGAATGAGTTTCGGGGGGCAAAGAGAATTTGGAAAAAAAAATCGAACAAATATGGAAAAAATTAGAAGAATCGCATTCTGGGCTTCTGATTGGTTGCGGGGGCGGCCAGCAGTTCCGGATTTCGTTCCATCACACGGGAAATCTGAAAAAAAAGTGATTTTTTGGCACTTTTCACGATTTTTTGGCTTCAAATGCGGGAATTTTCATGATTTTTCCAATTTTTCCGACGAAAATATTGGAATTTTCATGTTTTTCGAGTCAAAAAACCTCAGATTTTTATGTTTTTTGGTCAAAAACCTTCTATTTTTATGATTTTCGAGTAAAAACCATCAATTTTTGAGATTTTTGGATAAAAAAGCTCCGATTTTTGTGATTTTTCGTATTTTCCCACGAAAAACTATGAATTTTTATGTTTTTTGAGTCAAAATCCTCCGATTATTGTGATTTGTAGGGTCAAAAAATCCGATTTTTATGATTTTTGGGTCAAAAAACTCCGAATTTTCTCGATTTTTGATTCAAAAATCTACGATTTTCATGGGTTTTCGGCCTCAAATGTGGAAATTTTCATGTTTTTTCGAGTTAAAAACCTCCGATTTTTATGATTTTTGGGTCAAGAAAATCAGATTTTCATGTTTTTTGAGTCAAAAACTGTTGATTTTTGTGATTTTTCGGTCAAAAACCTCCGATTTTTATGATTTTCGAGTCAAAAATCTCCCCAATTTCCAGCACAAAACCGTACCAACAAATCCATATAGCCCTGCATATCCTTCATCCTCGAATCTTTAACCTGAAGCTCCAACTTCAGACTATCAATAACTGCAAGTAGATCGTCAGAGTTGCTCGGATCAATGATCTTTCGTTGATTCTTCTGAGAGCCGCCAAATCCGCTTGAGGCCGTAGATCGAATGCTTCCCGATCGGTGGAACATGTCGTGAGCCATCTGAAAAGTGGAGACTTTGATTGGAAATTCATGAAATTGGGTTGAAAAATCAAAATTACCGCGAATTTTAGTGTTTAAAAACTTGAAAATTCCGAAAAATTCAAAATTCCTGGGTTTTTCTCCGCAGAAATCCAATTTTTCACTGAGAGCAGAGTTCTTGAGCTACCGTAACCTCTGGGACTTGTAAAATTTTGCTAAAAATTGATTTTTTTATTTCAAAAATCTTGAAAATTAATATTTCGAGCCATTTTCTAGTAAAATTTGATGAAAACTAGCTTCTGGAGCGGAAAATTTTTTCCGGGCTTCCAGAGCTACCGTAACCTTTGGAACTTGCAAAATTTGGCAGAAATCCAAATTTCGAGCTCCAGAGCTACAGTAACCGCTAAAAATGCTCCAAATTGAGCAAAAAGAGCCCATTTTTACGAGAAATTTTGCGGCCGAAAGTCCATCGATTCCGTACCACAGGTGACGTCATCGCATGGGGCAACGTGGCTGCTCCGGTAATTGCTCCAATTCCACCAAATCTTCCAGTCGGCGTGGTTGTGCTCTGGCGACGGGCGGCTGCAACTGGCTGAGCTTGTGGAGCTTCTGGTGAAATGGAATCGGCAAATGGATTCTGATTGGACGAAAATGACGATGGAGGACGGGATGGACCATTGTTCTGGGCTGATGTGTCGTAGGCGTTGAAGCTGAAAATTTGAGCATTTTTTGGCGAACAAAAATTTTTTTTTCAAATTTGTGGGGTAAAATTCAAGATTTTTGAGAGAATTTGGCTAAAAAACCACCAATTTCGATAATTTTAAGCCTAAAATCGGTTAAAAATAGGAAAATTGCGATTTTCGTTTTCGATTGGGTTACGGTAGCTCCGGAAGACCGCAAACATCAAATTCTACGAAAAATTGCGGGATATTCTGATTTTCAATTTTCCAAAGGGTTACGGTGGTTCCAGAAGTCCGCAAACACCGAATTTTACGGAAAAATGCGGAAATTTTGAATTTCCGATAGTTAAGAGGATTACCACGGCCTCCTGCGCGTGAAATGCGCAAGCAAGTCGCTCTCGTCGTCTCTCGCCTCTCACTTGCGCACGTTCCCTCGCTCAAAGCGTGAAAATCGACCAAAAAAGGAAAATTTTGAACAAGGCCTCAATTTTTGCTAATTTCTCGAGTTTTTGAAGAATATATTCGAAAAAAACTTTAAAAGTGAATGAAAAAAGAATTCTTAAATGAGATTTTCAATAAAATTTTTCATTTTTGTATTCCAAAATACCAGAAATTACAATAAATATTATTTAAACGTGCGTAACTTTGCGAATAAGAAATAAAACAAGTAGCAGTCAACTATGAAAATAATATTTGAACAATTTTAAACATTTTTCCAGTTGGACGTTTTTTGATCCCATTACTGGTTACTGAGTTATGATCTATAATAGATATCGAGGTTAAATCAACGAATTTACCTTGTTCGGTTTCCAAAAGAGCATAGCTCTCTCGTGAGTGCAGATATCAAAAAACTTTCAACTGAAGAAATGTTCACCAAATAAAACACTACAATTCTTTAGTTGACACTTTTTTGATTACTTCATTTGTTAAAAAGATATACGCATTTAAAAAAACAAGCATTCAGTTTCTCGATAAAATCTTTGCCTTGTACTTCACCACTGTTATAACTTTTCAATGAGTACACTTACAAAAAAATGATCAACTGAGAAAATGTTGGCTATAGTACCATCTTCAATTTTGTAGTTGAAACGTTTTTCATATCTTTCGTAGTTTTCGAGATAATGCTCACTAAAGGAAAAATAAAGTATAAAAAGTTAGAATTGGGTTTGGTTTTTTTGAGACTCCTCTGCCAATATTTTACCAATACGTACAAATTTTTGCCCAAAAGATGCACAAATATTTTTTTAAACTTTTGGTGACCACGGATTTTGGATAAACATTTCCTATTGGATACGGTATGGCAAAAACTGACAAAATTTGCGCTTTTCAGTTGAAAATTTCAAACTTACTAGGGAACCGTCACAAGGTGCCACTCGCTTTTTGGACGAAACATGTTTCATGTGAAAGCCCATGTTGAGAAACGGTACAATGTAAATTTTTAGCTGCAAATTTTCAGAATCGAGCTCAGGCTGAGCATTTAAAGATGCTCACGTCAGTACTAACTGCGCACTCCAGCCGCAATATTAGCGTATCGGTGAGGGTTGTGGTGGTGATTTTATGTGAAAAATATTATTTTTTGTCCATTGAAACGTTTTTGCTACTTTGAAAAAAGTTTAGAAGATTTTTGAAAAAAATTTTTTTTTTTAATCTGAAATGTGAAAAAATAATCCAAAAAAATTTTTTTGTTTCAAAATTTTTTTCAAAAGTGTTTTAAACTTTTACAGTTGATAGACAAGTGTTAAAAACCTAAAAATAACAACTTGCTGAATCCGGGTTCAGATTTTTTAACAGAATAAGTTACCAGTTTACTTGCTTTTTTTGCGAATTGTACCTTAACTTTGAGCTATAATATCTCTGTGATGAGCCACAGTCTTGTTTAGCGATCGACTACAAAGTTGTAGCAAATTTTTTGTTTAACATTTTGTTAATTGATTAATTTTTGCTATCAGCGATTTTCGCAGAGTAACATATCTGTGAGACTGTACAACTTTTAATCGTATATTCCATAAACGTGAATGACCTTTTTTTCTGCGTGGGGTACTAATACCAAAAATTAATTAATTAACAAAATGTTAAACAGAAAATTTGCTACAACTTTGTAGTTGATCGCTAAACAAGACTGTGGCTCATCACAGAGATATTATAGCTCAAAGTTAAGGTACAATTCGCAAAAAAAGCAAGTAAACTGGTAACTTATTCTTTAAAAAAATCTGAACCCGGATTCAGCAAGTTGCTATTTTTAGGTTTTTAACACTTGTCTATCAACTGTAAAAGTTTAAAACACTTTTGAAAAAAATTTTGAAAAAAAAAATTTTTTTGGATTATTTTTTCACATTTCAGATTTTTCAAAAAAAAAATTTTTTTTCAAAAAGCTTCTAAATTTTTTTCAAAGTAGTAAAAACGTTTCAATGGACAAAAAATAATATTTTTCACATAAAATCACCACCACAACCCTCACCGATACGCTAATATTGCGGCTGGAGTGCGCAGTTAGTACTGATGTGAGCATCTTTTAATGCTCACCCTGAGCTCAATTCTGAAAATTTGCAGCTAAAAATTTACATTTTACCGTTTCTCAACATGGGCTTTCACATGAAACATGTTTCGTCCAAAAAGCGAGTGGCACCTTGTGACGGTTCCCTAGTTAGAAAACTACGTCAGTTTTCAACAGATATTAATGCTTGTGGTCAAAATAAAATAAGCTCAAAATTCTCTAAAAGTCGGTGAGAAAAGATTTTTACTTTTTTCTCTCTTGGCCCATACCAGCCATATCGTCCTGCCAAAAACGGGCATACTATGTTTAAAAACAAGATTTTAATTTTTTGATATTTTTTGTCATTGAATAATGCTTCTTGATATTGACTTCATATAAAAACAACAAAAAAAATTAGAAAAAATTTCAGAGCCGCTTAGTATGAGGGAAATAATAACGAAATAAAAATTTCTTCAGAGTGAACCGTAAAATCTCGTTGGGTAGTCAAAATGCTGGAAAAAACCGTCTCATTTCATTTTTCATATTTTTATTTTAAAATTTGCACTGTCTCCCGTCTTTGAAACACGCACTTCAAATGAGCTCTATCGTCACGCGCGAGAGAGTGGAGACGCAGAGAAGTCACAGCGCGTCGCTTTCTTCGTGCGCTTGGCGCATTTCACGCGCAGGAGGCCGTGATTACGGTAGCTCCAGAAGTCCGCAAACACCGAAGTCTACGAAAAATTGCGGGAAAAATTGCAATTTTGCCTCGATTTTCATTTTAGAGCAAATAAGTTCAAAAAAGAGCCAAATTTGACCTGAAAATCTCAAGATTTTCCAATTTTATCCGATTTCATGCTCAAAATGGTCGAAAAATCCCATTTTTTCACTCAAAAACCTCCAATTTGTCCATTTCTTCTCATTTTTCCACGCAATTCTAGTACCTAGAATTCCGGCTAGTTCCCCGTCCCGTCGAGTCATAATCATTTCCTCCTCCATCCAAATGATTATCCATCGGCGTGAGGAATGTTCCAACTGGCAGCGGCTTCTCCTTATCCTTTAGGCCCAGTTTGGAGCCAATTTTGCCGAAAAATTTGCCAGATTTTGTGGAAATTGTCGATTTTTTGCTCGTAGCGGACCACGCAGAGGCCATTGACATTGTATCTTCGGCCTTTTTGTGTCCATTTTTGGCTTGTGTGATTTTTCGCTTCATTTTCGACATTAGGCCACCGCCACCACTGGAAGACTCTGAAAAATGGGCAAAATTTTAATGAAAAAACTGAAAATTGTCGTAAAATTCAGTGTTTGCGGACTTCTGGAGGTACAGTAACCCGCGAAATTCCAAATTTCTATGAAAATTCGAATTTCGAGGGTTACGGTAGACTGAAAAGCCCGCAAAGACCAAATTTTGAGCGATTTTATGAATTCTAAGCTGAAAATTCAAAATTCGACCGAGAAAATTGGTGGTTGCGTCTTCTGAAGCTACAGTAACCCGCAAAATTCAAATTTGTACAGAAATTTGTAATTTTTGGGTTACGGTAAGTCCAGAAGTACGCAAAGACCAAATTTGATGCAATTTTCGAACTTTTTGATTGAAAATTCAAAATTCGACCGGCAAAATGGGGTTTTTCGTACTTTCCAAGCAACCGTAACCCGAGAAATTCGAATTTTTACAGAAATTTTGAATGTTTGGGTTACGGTAGACTGAAAATCCCGCAAGAGCACATTTCGAGCAATTTTATGAATTTTCCGCTGAAAATTCAAATCTCGACCGAAAAATGGGTGTTTGCGTACTTCTGGAGCTACCGTAACCCGAGAAATTCAAATTTTCCGAGAAATTTTATTTTCGAGGGTTACGGTAGAGTGAAAATTCCGCAAAGACCAAATCTTAAGTCATTTCATCGATTTTACGCTGAAAATTCAAAACTCGACCGAAAAATGGGTGTTTGCGTACTTCTGAAGCTACCGTAACCCGCGAAACTCCATTTTTTTCAAAAATTTGAATTTCGCGGGTTACGGTTGACTGAAAAGCCCGCAAATATCGATTTTTGAACGCTTTTATGAATTTTTCCGCTGAAAATTCAAATCTCGACCGAAAAAATGGGTGTTTACGTACTTCTCGACCTACCGTAACCCGCGAAATTCGAAATTTTCACAGAAAATCGAATTTCGAGGGTTACGGTAGCTCCAGGATTACGCAAACACTATTTGGGCTCTCAGAGCCGACATTTTCCCGGCTTTTAAGATGCTCCGCGAGCATTTCCGACGTGAATTTCCTCACTTTCTTGCTCATTTCCAATCTGATTTAACGACAATGAGCTAACACTCATCGATGGCTTCTCGTAGTTGAACTCGAGCTTAATCTGTACTTCTCCTCGATATTTCTCGTCGTTTGTCTTCTTTTTAAGGCGGAGCCAATTCGTTTGTCCGTGGAGCATCTTTGCATTCTCGAGTTCGAGCTCACAGCGGCCGATGAGCTCATTTGTACCGAGCTTTGCCTTGGCGTGAACTGCAACCACCACCGAGTTGAACTTGTCCGAGAGTTTGCTGGAAAATTGGAAATATTGCGAATTTTCTACAAAATTTTCGTTTTCGACTGGGTTACGGTAGCTGCAGAAGTCCGCAAACACCGAATTTTACGGAAAATTGCGGAAAATTTGAATTTTCGGTAGTAGTCTGAAATCACCCCGCCACTTTTTTTTCTTTAAATTTAAATAAATTTTCAAATAAAAACGTGTGGAGTTGTTGTATTTTTAGGCTTAGGAAATAACCATTTCTAAGCCTAAAGATGGAAAATGGACATCACGTTTTATTAAAATGGATAATATTAAAATGATTAAAAAAAGTGGCGGGGTGATTTCAGACTAGTACCGAATTTTCGATTGTCTAAAGGGTTACGGTAGCTCCAGAAGTCCGCAAACACCGAATTTTACGAAAAATTGCGGAAAATTTGAATTTTCGATTGTCTAGAGGGTTACGGTAGGTCTAAAAGTCCGCAAACACCGAATTTTACGAAAAATTGCGGGAAATTTGAATTTTCGATTGTTTAAAGGGTTACTGTAGCTCCAGAAGTCCGCAAACACCGAATTTTACGAAAAATTGCGGAAAATATAAATTTTCGATTTTTAGAAGGGTTACGGTAGGTCGGGAAGTCCGCAAACATCGAATTCTACGAAAAACTGCGGAAAATTTGAATTTTCGATTGTCTAAAGGGTTACGGTAGCTCCAGAAGTCCGCTAACACCGAATTTTACGAAAAATTGCGGAAAATTTGAATTTTCGATTGTCTAGAGGGTTACGGTAGGTCTAAAAGTCCGCAAACACCGAATTTTACGAAAAATTGCGGGAAAATCAAATTTTAAAGTTCCAAAATGCTCCAGGAGCTCCAAATCTTCCGAAAATCCAGTCCCCGACATAAAAAATCACGAGAAATCCGAATTTCGAGCTCATTTTCCATTCGGAGCAGCCACTACTCACAATTCACAAACTTCATCCCAACGACATTCTCCTTCTGTATTCAGTACATCCGTCGAACATCGACTCCGCAATGATCCTTTTCCTTGTAGGGTTACTGTAGCGTAGGCGTCCAGTGATGACTTGTTCTTCATGTAGAGGCCACGGGCGGCGGTTACTGTAATTGTTTTGAATTTTCGCGGGACAGCCAGTGCGCTCCAATGATAAAATCGATAATTTTGATTAAAAATTGATAATTTTCAACGAAAAATCGATAATATCAGTTGAAATTATCGATTTTTTCACTGAAAATTATCGATTTTTCACAGAAATTATCGATTTTCCAATCAAAATTATCGATTTTTCACGCAAATAGTCGATTTTAATTAAAATTATCGATTTCTCAATAAAATTATCGATTTTTAACTGAAATTAACGATTTTTTTATTGAAATTATCGATTTTTTATTGAAATTATCGATTTTTCACGCAAATTATTGATTGTTCACGCATGTTATCGATTTTTCACTGAAATGATCGATTTTTCACGCAAATTATCGATTTTTCGCGCCTCCAAACTCACTATGTGCAAGCATTGTGTTGGGCTCCATTTTCGGCTGATTTTCCTGATTTCTCGGCTGATTTTTGACGATTTTTCGTTTCTTAAACTCGACTTCCTTCTCGTTTCCCGCCTTGATACGGCCAGCGGTGCCTGGAAAATATCGCTTTATTTCTGGTTTTAAATTTGAAAAAGCTGTGGCTACAAAACCCACTGCAAAATCCGAAAAAATATCCAAAAATCCAGCGAAAAATCGTCATTTTGAAAGAGATGGAAAAATCGAAATAAAATATTTAAACTGGGCTTGGTTGACCAGATTTTTTGAGAGAAAAAAAAAAGAAAAAAGTTGAATATTTTTGATAAAAAAGTTCACGTTTTTTGGGGGGAGAAAAATTGCAAAAAATTGCAAAAAAAATTAGAAAACAATAAAAATAAAAGGAAAATAAAAGGAAAATAACAATGAAAAAATCAACAAATTTTGGGTGAAAAAAAGGTGAAAATCGGCCGATTTTCAATCGATAATCATCAAAAAACAGGCGGAAAAACAGACAAAAAAAGTAACAATTTGATAAGAGAACTGGTTATTTGGAGGAGAGATTGATGTGTGTAGGTAGGTAGGCGGAGGCGCAGGCAGTGAGGAATCTGAAAAATTTTGGGAAAATTAGAGAGAAAATGGGGGTTTTTGGGCTCTTTTTGGGCTCCTAGAGTTTTTAAAAATTTGGAAAAATAGTCTAAAAATCGAATTTTTAAGACGATTTTCAGCTATAAAAACTACTTTTTCTAGAAATTTTTGTGTCGAAATTTACTTTTTTGTGGAATTTTCAAGGAAATTTTCAATTTTCCTGAAGGTTTTGGGCTCTGCGAGCTCAAAAATTCGGAAAAATAGTCATTGAAATTGAAATTTGAAGACTATTTTCAGCTGTAAAAGTCAATTTTTGAGCTCCTGGAGCCATTTTCAGAGAATTTTCAGCTCCAAAAGTGTAAAAAATGCTCAATTTTCGAGCAAAATGAGCAATTTTGAGCACAAAAACACGCGAGAAAATCAATGAGGAATACCCCAATTTTCAACTGATTTTTTTCAAAAACTACGTCAAAATGTACGTTTTTCGGCTGATAAGAGACCGTTATCACATTGAAAAATTCAATATTTTACGTATTTTCTCTGCGTTTCACCACAAAAGTTTAGTGTAATGTCAAAGTTGGAGTGGAAAAACGATTTTCAGACAGAGAAATGGGTAAAAACTTTGATTTTTCAGCTGGAAACGATTCAAAATTCGATTTTTAGCTGAAAAAAAGGCTGAAAATTGACAATTTCAGTGAAAAATCAACCTTTTAGGGTCAAAAAATCACTCAAAATTGCAATTTTAAGGTAGGAAACCTACTGGAAAATTGAGATTCCACTAGAAAAACCGCGGAAAAGTCAAAAAACTACAAAAATTACAGCAGAAGCCCAGTTTTTTGGCTTGAAAATCACTCAAAATGCCAATTTCCCGGGGGGAAAACTGCTAGAAAATCGATTTTCCAGACGAAAATTACAGCTTTTCCCCCTTAAAAGCTCATTTTTCGAGGGGGAAAGCTTCGGAAAACCAGGTTTTACTGTAGAAAACAGCTGGAAAATTGATTTTCTAGACGAAAAAAAATGAATTGCCAGGATAAAAATCACTTGTAAGCTCGGTTTTTAGTTGAAAAATTGAATTTTCAGGAGGAAAAATGGCCCAAAAACTGGATTTTTAGGTGCAAATTTGGCACTTTTCCAGCGAAAAATCCAAATTTTCAGCTGTAATTTGTGTTTTTGCGTATTTTTGGGGCTACACTAACCCATAAAAATTGGAAAAAATCGAAATTTTCGGCTATAAATTCCCAAAATGTCCTTGAATTCCGCTTTTTTCGGATTTCCCCACAACAGTTGCGTCATAGATCTCTGTCTCTTCACACTTTTCGATTTCTATCAGATCTGCGGAGTGTGATAAGCTGCTGGGAAGGGGGGATTTATTGCGAAACCCGCTTTTTTTTTCAGTAAAAATTGGCTGTTTCAAAGGGTTACGGTAGCGCCAATAGTACGCAAACACCGAATTTTACGGAAAATTACGGGTTACTGTAGCAGCTTTTTTTTAATGATTTGAATTTTTCGAAGGTTACGGTAGCGCCATAAGTCCGCAAACACCGAATTTTACGTAAAATTGCAGGAAATTTGAATTTTCAATTTTCATAAGGATTACGGTAGCTTCAGAAGTCCGCAAACACCGAATTCTACGAAAAAATGCGAGAAATTTGAATTTTCAATTTTTATAAGGGTTACGGTAGCTTCAGAAGTCCGCAAACACCAAATTTCACGAAAAATTGCGGGAAATTTGAATTTTCCATTGTCAAGAGGGTTACGGTAGCTCCGGAAGTCCGCAAACACCGAATTCTACGAAAAATTGCGGGAAATTTGAATTTTCAATTTTCATAAGGGTTACGGTAGCTTCAGAAGTCTGCAAACACCGAATTCTACGGAAAATTGTGGAAATTTTGAATTTTCGATTGTCCATAAGGTTACTGTAGCTCCAGAAGCCCGCAAACACCAAATTTTAACGAAAAATTTCGGGGAAATTGATTTCCGGCCTAAAAAAGGTGAAATTTGGCTTGAAATCACGATTTGTTGATCATTTTTTCCCGAAAAATCGCGGGAAATTCGAATTTTCAGCTCAATTTTCTGGAAAATCTCACCTTATTCCTCAATTTCTTCTTCCTCCTCTTCCAGCTCTTCCTCCAGCTCTTCTTCTTCTTCTTCAGATTCATCACCCGATTCGATTCCTCCACCACCACCAGCAGAAGCCCCTGAAACTGTTCCAGAAGCCGTCTTATCACCAATGGTGACGTCATTATTATCACTTCCATCTGTATATTTGATTGGAAGAATCACCACTTGGTTACGGGCTTCACGATCCACCTGAAAAGGAGCATTTTTCAGCTTTTCCCGGGCTCCGAGAGCTCAATTTTTGAGATTTTTATGGACAAAAAATAACCGAAAAAGGCACAAAAATCTAGCTTTTCAATGAATTTTTACACACTTTTCAGCTCAAAAAGCTTGTAATTTTTGAGTTTTTAAACTGGAAAATGTACAATTTCCGCTATTTTTTTGTCAAATTTCAGTGATTTTCCAGCTTCTGCAGAGCGAGATTTTCGGAAAAATTAGAAATTTTGGCTTTTTCCGGTTTTTTTTTTCGCTGAAAATCGTTAAAAATCCAAATTTTCGGGTGAATTTTGTGGAAAATTGGAATTTTTCGTATTTTTTCCATCAAAAAATGCGGATTTTTGGCAATTTTTCCGGCTAAAAATCGTTGAAAATCAATATTTTCAGCGATTTTTAGCCGGAAAAATCTCTGAAAATGCACTTTTTTTTCAAAAAATTTCGTTTTTTAGTGAATTTTCAAGAGTTATTCTTGCAAAAATGTGAATTTTCAGCGATTTTTCGGCTTAAAATGGTAAAAAATCAAAATTTCCAGCGATTTTTTGTGGAAAATCGGTGAATTTTCATCAGAAAATTGAATTTTCTCGCACTTTTCTATAAAAAAAATGTGAATTTTTACATATTTTCTTGGCTTTTGGGGTCAAATTTTCTGAAAAAAAAAAATTTTCAGCGATTTTTCGGCTTAAAATCGTTAAAAATCAAAATTTTAGCGTTTTTCTTTGTGGGAAATCCGTGTTTTTTGTCGAAAATTCACTAGAAAATTGAATATTTTCATATTTTCTTGGCTTTTGGGGTCAAATTTTCTGAAAAAATGTGCATTTTCAGCGATTTTTCGGCTTAAAATGGTAAAAAATCAAAATTTCCAGCGATTTTTTTGTGGAAAATCGGTGAATTTTCATCAGAAAATTGAATTTTCTCGCACTTTTCTATAAAAAAAATGTGAATTTTTACATATTTTCTTGGCTTTTGGGGTCAAATTTTCTGAAAAAAAAAAATTTTCAGCGATTTTTCGGCTTAAAATGGTAAAAAAATCAAAATTTTAGCGTTTTTCTTTGTGGAAAATCCGTGTTTTTTGTCGAAAATTCACTAGAAAATTGAATTTTTTCATATTTTCTTGGCTCTTTGAGTCAAATTTTCTGAAAAAATGTGAATTTTCAGCGATTTTTTCCAAATTTTCCCTGAAAATCGATATTTTTTCGATTCCATTCACACTCACCCACCACCTTCCATCCTTGTGCTCTTTACCGGCTCCAACAACAATCGATTTTCCATTCGGAGCGAAATTGATCGAATTAATGAATCCGGGGATACTGTAGGAGAAGAATGGGGTCAGTTGACGGAAATTTTCCGAAATTTTCCACAGTTTAAGCTCTCCTTCGTTGGATCCAGAGGCGAGCAGGTCTGTAATAAAAATGAGCATTTTTCGATGAAGCCTTGAAGCCTTGTTGAAGCTCCTCTCTGCACTGTGCTCTTTGTCCCGCCGGAGAGCAGCAGCACCACCAGCTGAGCAAATTTTGGGGCACATTTTTTTTGATTTTTACAGTGAAAAAATCGATTAAAAACCTACCAGAATACGGTAACACCGCCAGCGCCACAATCCATCGTCCACTACCATTTTGTGTTCCGTGAGCCTGTTTTCGGACGTGAAGAGCACGCTTCTTCCAGAATGACCATAATGCAATGCTTCTGCAAACAGGAAAATGGATAAAGGAGAGGAAAAAAGGTGAAAAAAATCGGTGAAAAAAGGCATTTTTCCACTGAAAATATGTCTAAAATTGATATTTTCAACGGTAAAATCATCAAAAATTGGAATTTTCCGGTTAAAAATGGTCGAAAATGACGATTTTCCGGTAAAAAATGGTGAAAAAGCCAAAATTTCCGAGGGAAATCGGTTGAAAAACGCATTTTTCCACTGAAAATATGTCTAAGATGGACATTTTCAACGGTAAAATCATTAAAAATTGGAATTTTCCGGTTAAAAATGGTGAAAAATGTCGATTTTCCGGTAAAAAATGGTGAAAAATGGCGATTTTCCGGGGGAAATCGGTTGAAAAAGGCATTTTTTCACTGAAAATATGTCTAAAATTGATATTTTCAACTGTAAAAGCATCAAAAATTGGAATTTTCCGTTGAAAAATGGCTCCAAAATGGCGATTTTCCGTTGAAAAATTGTCTATAATGACGATTTTCAGTGGAAAAATGGTTTTCCTTTACGAAAAAACGACGTTTAGGTCAATTTTTCGGTGAAAAATGGCTCCAAAATGACGATTTTCCGGTTGAAAGTTGTCAGAAATGGAATTTTCCGAGGAAGATGGCGTTTAAAATGGCGTCTTTTTATTGAAATTATGCCCAAAATTGATATTTTTATCGGTAAAAGCATCAAAAATTGACAGTTTCAACAAAAAATGGAACCAAAATGACGATTTTCCGGTTAAAAATGGGCAAAAATAACGATTTTCAGTGGAAAAAGGTTTTCTTTTACGAAAAAAAAATGGCGTTCAGGTCAATTTTCGCAGGAAAAAAACCGGGAAGGAACACCACTTGGAACTATGCCAATACGGAAGGCGGGCTCGGTGAGCACCGGAAAAAAATAACGAATGACGACAGGAAAAGCTAACAAGAATGGTGGCGGAGCAAGCCGAAAATGCAAAGAGCAAACTATGCAGTGGTGCTCCAGGAGCGGATGATGGTAGCTGTTGAAGTAGGCAAGCTTCAGCCCCAGGCTTCAGCAAATGAGCAGGCTGCCTTGCCACTTTTGGAGGCCGCTTCAAAGTAAATTTTAGCGATTTACAGAGAGAATCAAGACTCAAAAAATTTTTGCCCTTCGCCAAATTGATTTATCGACAAATTCGGCAGCTTGCCGGTTTGCCGATTTGCCGGAAATTTTGATTTTCGGCAAATTAAAAATTTGCCGGAAATGTGTAGAGGGATTTTTTATAGCTCAGACAAACGCTTAGTAGCTTAATTAGAATTAAACCAAATATAATGGGGACATAATTAATACGCTTCCTATTCTAATCCAATATGGATTTTCCAATCAAATATGGTTGAAATCTAATCCAATATGGAACAAATCTAATGAAAATGGTTGAAACCTAATCCAATATGTAACAAATCTAATTAAATATGGACAAATCTAATCCAATATGGATTTTATAATAAAATATGGAGCAAATATAATCCAATATGGATTTTCTAAACAAATATGAATTATGTCCCCATTATATTTGGTTTAAATCTAATTAAGCTACTAAGCGTTTGTCTGAGAGGACGGAAAAAGGCAGCAGTAGTGCCTTTTTGAAATTTTCCCGTTTTTTCTTCAAAATAGATGTAGGAACATTCATAGGATTTTCGGCCGTTTTTTTCCGGCAAATTTGCCGATTTGCCGGAAATTTCAATTCCGGTAAATTGAAGATTTGCCGATTTGCCGGAAAAAATCGTTTGCCGCCCACCCCTGTAGTAGACTATGACTAACAGGTAGTGTGGTATCCTAGCGATGGCTACCAACTTTCACTTCAACGCCTCCAGCTGCTTCAGCTTCTGCCGCCGTCAAACTGGTAGGATTATCTTTCAACTTTCAAAAGTCTTTCCACAAATTTTGAGGAACCAAAGTTCCGCCGCAGTAAAACAGCTCGATTGCCTCACACAAGGTCGTTTTAAATGCGAAAATTGTCGAGATTCCTTCTGGTTTTGGGGTATTTTTCGCAAATTATGTCAGGTGACTGACTGACTGGAATTTGAAATGTTCAAAGAAATTTCAGCCCGGGAATATTATAGGAAAATAGATTCTCTTGATTCTAGATTCTATTCCAATAAGTGAAAGGCCAGGCCGTTCGACTAATGGCCCGTGAACCAAGGAATCTTATTCTTCACATTGGAGGGATATGATTTGCGGAGAAAAATAGAAGGAGGAGGATGGAAAAAAAAAGTTATTGGATATAACTTTACATCCTCGATGGAATTGCTAGATCCTCTAGGATCATCTGAGATTACACGTGGTGGTGTCAGAGTGTCCCATGTCGGTTTGATCTACGAGAATTACAGGAATTCTAGACGCGTTCTAGACCCTGAGTTACCAATTAATAAGACATATTTCTGGGCGAAAAATTGCCGCATTTTTTGTAGATCAACCCGTAATGGGAGATTTTACAGAAGAAAAGTGCTCCACCAAAAACTTCTAGGCAGAAAAAAATCAATAACCTCACGTTGTGGGTGAGTTTGGCATGCCTTGTGTGTGCAAGACGTACGTACGTGTTGATCTTGTTCCACGGGAACGAGAGGCGCCACCGCCGAGCGCCCGTGAGCCCTGAGCCCGTGAACAAACACCTGCTGCTCCTCGAGCAACTCATTCATTGCATTGGAGCTTGGAGACTCAGACACATTGCTGCCAATACCACGTTCGAACGGGATGGGGTTTCCGACGGACGTGAATTGAATGAGATGGGGAGGGGCGGATTTGCACCACACATGTTGGAGAAAAAATGACGACGCGAGAAAAAAAAACACGGAGGAAGACCGGAATGAATAGATGCTTCTGACCATCTGAGCAGCAACAATGTTGTGCTGGGGAGAATCTTGAAGCTTCTGTTTTCTAGCAGAATTTATTTCCTAGGAACTTGAACACGTGGCGTCAGAGTGTCTCATTTCAGCTTGAACTACGTAGATCTACAAAAAATGCGGGAATTGAGACGCAGAGTGTGCTCAACTGATTTCGCATGGTTAAGAACGTGCTGGCGTCACATTTTTTTTTTGGGGGCAAAAAATTCCCGCATTTTTTTTTGTAGATCAAACCGTAATGGTACAGCCTGACGCACCACGTGCTTGAAGTTTCTACTCCTGCTAGGTATTACAAGCTTCCGTGCTCTTTCTGAACTTTGCTCCGGTTCCTAGAGACGGAACGGGGGATGCTGGGTAGGGGTCCGAACAGTCAGAGCTTGTGATCCTTTGAACCTGCTCTTGAGATAGTTCTCAGCTTCTGAATTTTCACCAGCGGCAATTCAGCCTCACTAGCGAAATTTCAGGCTTCTGCCAAGCTCCAGATCTTTTCAGATACTGTGCCTTTCCCAGAGACCTCCTACTATGGCTCATTGAGCAAGTTCAGGAGCTTCTTCTGTTCCAACTCCAACTATTTCTTCAGGCTTCAGGCTCCAGGCTCTTCAGGATCCATCTTCTGAGCACAGAGCTTATAAAACTCAGTTCAGAGAGGTTGAAAACTTGTTTGCCAATGGTTTTCCGCCAAATTTTCAACTTTCAAAGTTCAAAACTGGCAAAATCGCAGAAAAAACGCCGAAAAAACGTCGAAAAAAAGCGTTCTTCAATCGATTTCTCACAGACGAATTCATACTGAATATGACAACGTCGCCCCTTCTATACAAACACTTGAGAGGAGAGGAGCGGAGGAGGAAACAGTCATATATTGAATAGGATTGTTCAAACAATGAATTGGAATGATGCGACCGATTTCATTTTTTTTTAATGTTTTAAATGTCAATATTTCAACCCTATTCAGGTTGAAATATATATGCAAAACTTTGGCCAAATTCCCAAAAGTGACGAATTGTTGGTTCAGGAACGCCATGTTTTTGTGTTTGTTGGTGAGTTTGTCTTCCGGTGTGTCTGTGTGTGTGTGTGTGTGTTGTCATAGCACAAGAGCACACAGGGAGCACTTGGAGCACCACAAAAAAGGGCACTTATTTAGCAAAGAATACTTTTCATAATGGAAATCGCTTGTGATGCATTTTTTTTTGTATTTTGAAAACTAAAGCTTCAATTTAACATCTTGCAAATCGGGTAATGCACTGTCGAAACTCAATACCAAAATCCAATTTTAGGACGGAAATCACGTGGTGAAATGAAAGTCTCCTTGCGGATTGATCTACAAAAAATGCGGCAACTTTTTTGCTCAAAAAATGTGACGTCAGACGTTCTTAGCTATGTGAAGAATCAGTCGAGAACTCGGCGTCTAAATTCCCGCATTTTTTGTAGATCAAACCGTGTCATGGGAGACATTCTGACACCACGTGTGTGTGGACACGGAATTCTGACTTCCCTCATAAATCGAAATGGCAGAGTTTGCCAAACTAGGCCATTCTGGGTCGGAGAGATTTTGTGTAGATTTACGGAGCGTTGCGTGTCGCGTCGCGGCTCGTTTTAGTTGTTTAAAACTAAAGTTTGTTGTCCGTGTGGAGTACACTACTTCTCCACGCGTTGCCCGTCAGGCAATTGTCAATGGAGCGCGAAAATTCAATGAGAAAGCCCAGAACCCCGTGTCTTCTCCCGCATTTTTCAAAGATCAAACCAAAATTCTGCCACTACGAGGGAAAAGCGTAGTTTTCCACAAGTTTGAGCATGAAAATCGATTTTTAATTGAAAAAAAAAACACCGACTTCGTAGCCTTTTACACAGGTAGGGAAAAGCCGATTCATTCAGGACACACAACCGGGAGAAGACAGAAATCGGAGACAAAACACATGTGAACACGCTACCCGAAACGTAGTGTTTGACGGGGGATAATTGGGTGTCACTAGTAGCTGGAGGGGGTGGTAGGAGACGGAGGGAGAGAGGCAGACGAGTGGTGTGAGAAGTAGAGTATATGGGGAATTGTGCATAAATTGAAGAAGTGAACCTCGTATTACGGGAACACAAAATTCTGAGAATGCGTATTGTGCACAACATAATTGACGCGCAAAATATCTCGAAGCGAAAACTACAGTAATTCTTTAAACGACTACTGTAGCGCCTGTGTGTCGATTTACGGGCTCAATCTTCCAAACGGATTTTTAAAAAAATCATTGATCTATAGAATTTTGAAAAATCGTTTCTTTTGCTTAACTTCAAAATTCTATAGATCAATAATTTTTTTAAAATCCGTTAGGAAGATTGAGTCCGTAAATCGACACACAGGCGCTACAGTAGTCATTTAAAGAGTAGTTTTCGCTTCGAGATATTTTGCGCGTCGATTATGTTGTGCACAATACGCATTCTCAGAATATTCGGTTCCAGTAATCGCGGATTTGTGTGGTGTAGAACTCTTGGTGTTTTCTGTACAAAAAAAATTGAAGAGTCTAAAGCTTTTCCAATTTTTTTGCACTACCAAAAAGGCAGTGTGGACATGCCTATATGATACCAATCAAACAATGCGCTGGGCGCCCTATTCCATAAATTTAATGGAAAAAAGTACTCATAAAACTAATGTGAACATGTTCCTGGGCTTCTTCCCCGAAAAGGAGAAAAAGAAGGAAAGACCGTGCATGAGTCATACATAGTTCAGAAATGACGTAGCACTTTGTTTGTCACTTTTTGGTGGACAAAACGTTATTACCTGTATACAGAGAGTGTGTAGACAGTTAGAGAATGACAAAAGACATCAGGGACCCAAAGGGGCGGGGCGCTGCGGGAAGAGACGATTTATGTCGATTTACGGAATTTTTCTCGTTGTGAGCAAGCATTCCGTAAATCGACACAAATCGTCTCTTCCGCGCCCCGCCCCTTTGGGTCCCTGATGTCTGTCACTCTCTAACTATCTACACTCTCTGTACAGGTAATATGATTACGTATTTTCGTTTGAGTAAATATTATCAGGAGACCAGAGACATGCTGGTCATGTGGCTCGTAGCTCTTTTTAGAGCAGTTCCGAGCTTTTTAACGAAAAAGTCGAAATTTTAGACTTTTGAGCTCTTTTTTTAGAACGCTCAAGGTGCCACGTGGTGTCAGTATGTCCCATGTCGGTTTGATCTACGTAGATCTACAAAAAATGCGGGAGAAGAGAGACGCGCAGAGTTCTCAACTGACGTCATATTTTTTTGGGGGCAAAAAATGCCCGCATATTTTTGTAGGTCAATCGTGCTCAAATTAGAGGCTTTTCAGTCGACGAGCTCCTGTCATCTCTCTCTCGAGGCAGGAAGACGCGCTGGTGCAATTTCTAGGTGGCCGGCGAAAATTAGGCCACTGCTGCCAGAAATAGCAAAGCGTCCCTTTACAGGGGCTTGAGCTGTGAGCTTCAGATCTCCTCAGAGCTTCCGATCTTTCTTCTTAGATGCTCAGAGTGAGAGAGAGTTTTCCTGCGAAAAGAATTCTTGAACTTTCCATTGCTCCGAAACTGAGCACAGTAGTTCCAATGGTTCTCTAGCCAAGCTCCGCGAGCTCCTGGGGGGTACTGTAGCATCACACCTACCCATCAGCAGATCCGGTGGCAAAGTGCTCCTCGTTGATCATTGCGACGCAGTCCAAACTGACACAGTTTTGAAGTCCACTGAACATCTGGAAATTGATTTTTTAGTGCTAAAACATGGTTTTAAGCTCATTTTAAAGCTCAAAAAAGCCTGAAAAAATTGCATTTTTCAGCGCTTTTTTTTGCAGATTTTCGTCTCGCCGCGTACCAATTGACTCTCATCCTCGACTTTCCATAGTCTCGCACTACGATCTCTTCCACCAACAGTTGCCACACGCTGTTTCGACAGTACACCAATCTGCTGGACACCGTCCTGATGTCCGTACATTGTGTCGACGAGTCCGAGCTGGTCGATATCCCACATCTGGAATGAAGAGATTTGGGCTGAAAATGGGTGGAAATTGTGAGAATTTCAATGGAAAATTGGATTTTTTCGCGGATTTTTAGTTGGAAAAACTCAAATTTCCAGATTTTTAGTGCATTTTTAGCTGAAAAATCAAATTTTCCGGTGGAAAATGTTAATTTTCAGCTTAAAATCCAATTATTAACCTTCACAGATCGATCCTGACTGGCCGAGTAGAGATTATTGGTTTTTAGCTGAAAAGTGAGCGAAAAAATTGGTCCACGATGTCCGGAGAGGTCCTTGATGTGCTCCAAACTGTCGAAATTCCAAATCTGAAACAAAATTTTCATATTTTTAGGTGCCTAAAAAACTGATTTTTTTTCAAATTTTTTGGTGGAAAATAGGCAATTTTCTACAATTTAAGTTTAAAAATGCATTTTTAAAAGTGTTTTTCGTATAAAAAATGCCATTTATCTGAAAATTTGAATTTTAAAAGTTAAAAAATGTGAAATTTTAGAGATTTTTGAGCTTTTTTAAGGTAAAAAATTTAATTTTTTACGCATTTCGATGGAAAAAAGTCAATTTTTTGCAATTTTAGCTCAAAGTTTGAATTTTAAAATCGGAAAAAAGTGAAATTTTTGCGATTTTCGAGGTTTTTTCAGATAAAAATCGGCTTATTTTGCAATTTTAGCTCAAAATTTCAATTTTAAAAGCCAGAAAATGTGAAATTTCATCGATTTTAGAGCTTTTTTCAGGTAAAAATCGGCTTTTTTTGCTATTTTTCTGATTTTTTCCACATTTTTACCTTGACAACCTGATCAAAACCACCAGAAGCGATAAATTTCTGATCTGGCGACACTGCAACAGTGAAAATGACTCCATAATGAGCATTTGTCGGCTCTTCCGGTACTCCGGCTCTTTTTTTGGTTCTTTTGATGATTCCGACGACTTTACGGGTGCCCACGTTGACTGAAAACTGGCAATTTTGACTAAAAACCGGCAAAAAATCGATTACATTTGACAATACTCGACTCTTTTCCACAGCTAATCACATATTTTGCATCTGGTGAGAAGGCGACACAGAGCGGAGACAATCTGGAAGAAGCTGGGTTGCTGTAGGTGGGAGTGGGGGTACTGTAGAGATCGGAAAAGAATTTTGTACTGTAAGAGTACTGTAGGATTACTGTAGTTTTAGAAAGTTTGACTTTTCGTCTTTTGAAGGAATTAGGGCTTGGGGATAGTGGGAGATATGGTCGGGGTACTGTAGGAGTACTGTAGGATTACTGTAGTTTTGGAAAAACTGGATTTTCGTCTTTTGAAGGGATATTGCTTTGGGGTTAGTGGAGGGATATGGTCGGGTTACTGTAGGAGTACTGTAGAGGTACTGTAGGAGTACTGTAGGATTACTGTAGATTTGGAAAATATGACTTTTCGTCTTTTGAAGAGTTATTGTTTTGGGGTTAGTGGCGGGATATGGTCGGGGTACTGTAATAGTACTGTAGAGGTACTGTAGGAGTACTGTAGGATTACTGTAGTTTTGGAAAATTTGGATTTTCGTCTTTTGAAGGGGGATATTGCTTTGGGGTTGGTGGCGGGATATGGTCGGGGTACTGTAATAGTACTGTAGAGGTACTGTAGGAGTACTGTAGGATTACTGTAGTTTTGGAAAATTTGGATTTTCGTCTTTTGAAGGGGGATATTGCTTTGGGGTTGGTGGCGGGATATGGTCGGGGTACTGTAATAGTACTGTAGAGGTACTGTAGGAGTACTGTAGGATTACTGTAGTTTTGGAAAATTTGGATTTTCGTCTTTTGAAGGGGGATATTGCTTTGGGGTTGGTGGCGGGATATGGTCGGGGTACTGTAGGAGTCTGGAAGAACAATCTGGAAGAATCTGGGTTACTGTAGGTGGGGGAGTGGGGGTACTGTAGCTCCAGAAATTTCAAAAAATCTGAAAATCGTTGTGACAGTGGTACTATAGTTCTGGATATAACTGAAATTGCGCATTTCGACCCATTTTCCATATTTTCTTCGATTTTTAGCAAGGAAACTCAATTTTTTTCCAATTTTCTAGCTTTTTCGGGTTACTGTAGGTGGAGTGGGGGTACTGTAGAGACTGGAAAAGTCGAAGATTTCCGATTTTTCAGTTTAAATTTGAAATTTTTCCAGTTTTTCGTATGTTTTCAAGCTTTAAACTTTGAATTTTCAGTCAATTTCTTGCTAAAAATTGAAAAAAAAGCATGAAATTCGATGAAAAACGACTTCAATTTTCCAAAATTTCAGCGATTTTTATATTTTTCTCAGTGAAATTTTGAGCATTTTCAGTTGGAAAACTCTGGTTTTTTCGCAAAATTTTTTTCAGGTTACGGGCCGGATTACTGTACCTATGTGGTTTATAGCTAATTTCCAGATCATCTTCAAGCTCAACCACATCGGCAACTCGTTTAACTTGTGTTCCTGTACGTGCAACTGCATCGTCCCGGAGCTTCTCTGCCACCTCCTCTTGTGTCGTTGTTGTGCTCTGAAATTTGGGAAGTTTTGGGCTGAAAATCTGGAATTTTTGAGCTTAAAATTAAGGTTTTTGAGCTTAAAAATGAATTTTAGCTCTAAAATTGAATTTTTGAGCTTAAAATTGAATTTTTGAGCAGTCAATCTGGTGAAAAATTCGTAATTTTCGCAGGTTTTCGATGTGAAATTCCCGGATTTTCAGTCATTTTTCACCTGAATCTTGTCCAAAAGCTTCTTGGCTTCTCGATAATTTCTCTCGTGTGCATCCTCGTATTCCACGTCACTTCCGGCTTCTGATGCTGCGGCGCTTCCGGCGAGTGAGTCCTGGAACAAGAAAATATTGAAAAATTTGAATTTTTCTAATTTTTTAGTTAAAAAACAAGAGTTTTTCACTAAAAATTTAGATTTTTAACGGAAAATCCGTCGATTTTTGCTCATTTTTTTTTTCAGTTTTTCAGCGAATAAACCTCCTCATCCGAATGAATTTCCGTAGCTGCCATAATCTTCTGACGTCGTGACATTTTGGCGGCCATCTCCTCGCTTTTTGCATCCGATTTTCCACCATTTTTCTATAAAAAATTTTAATTTTTTGGCGAAAAAAGGAAGGAAAAGCTCACTCTTTTCCTAGTCGCTGCAGCTCCACCGCCGCTCTTTTTGGCGCCGGCTTTTACAAAAAATGCAGGCATTTTTTAAGCTGAAAATGGCATTAAAATTAATCTGAAAATTAGAAATTTCAAGTTAAAACCGGCGATGAAAAACGCCATTAACAAGAAAAAATTGCAGAAAAAAATAGTAAAAATACAAATTTTGATATGAAAAAAAAAGGAGAAAAAATGAATAAAAAACAGGCAATGAGACCGAAAAAAAAACAAATTTAAGGGTAAAATTAATAAGTTAAAGTGAAAAATAATGAAGAAATCCGATTTTACAGCAATTTGAAGGCGAATTATGCAGTCGATTCGTTGATTTTCTGAAAAAAAGGATTTATTAAAGCGGCAAATTTCGATATTTTTAAAATTAATGTTTTTTAATCAAAATTTATTTTTTTTTAATAAAAAGGAATTCAAAATGGGTCTGCTAGACTACAAACTACACATTTCGATTTAGCAGGCCCATGTGGTTTTGATGAAAAGCGGTCTACTAAACTACAAACTACACATTTCTATTTAGCAGACCCAAGAGATTTTGAAAAAAAGTGGTCTGCTAGACTACAAACAACAAATTTCGATTTAGCAGACCCATAAGGTTTCGAAGAGAATGGTTCTGCTAGACTACAAACTACAAGTTTCGATTTAGCAGACCATTGTGGCTTTGAAAAGGATGGGTCTGCTAGACTACAAACTACAAACTTCGAATTAGCAGACCCAAGTGGTTTTGATGAAAACTGGTCTGCTAGACTACAAACTACAATTTTCGATTTAGCAGACCCATGTGGTTGTTGTGAAATTTCGCGTTAAATTTCATTTTTAAAATGATTTTTCGCTGAAATTCTTCATTTTTTCGCTGAAAAACCGTACCTTCATGCTCGCCTGAGCCACCTCAATCACATCCAAATCGGTAATTAGCGTATTCAACAGACTCCGCCCGCTTCTCCCATTCTTTTCAGCCCAACTTTTGAGAATTTTAAAGCAAATCTTCTCATCACTGGTGACGTCATCGGCGGGGAGCTTTGTGCCAAAGCATTTCGCGAGATTTGATTTAAATTTCGATAAATCTCGAGCCAACTGGGTGAGATGCTCATCCGAGAGAATTGTATCTGTGTAGGGGTTCGGAGAAGATGTTTGGCTGGAAAAAATGGAAAATTTGGGATTTTCTGCGATTTTTAGAGTTAAAAATCGATTTTTAGAGCTGATTTTGAATGAAAAAGCTGAAAAATCATGGAAAATATGAGATTTCAGCTACTTTTAATGGAAAAATGTAGAAATTTGTGATTTTTACAGTTAAAAATCGGTTTTCTGAGCCGATTTTGAATGGAAAAAGCTGAAAAATCATGGAAAAATACGATTTTTTAGTCATTTTTAATGGAAAAATGTAGAAATTTGTGATTTTTACAGTTAAAAATCGATTTTTAGAGCTGATTTTTGATGGAAAAAGCTGAAAAATCATGGGAAATATGCTTTTTAGCCATTTTTAATGGAAAAATGTAGAAATTTGTTATTTTTACAGTTAAAAATCGATTTTTAGAGCTGATTTTTGATGGAAAAAGTTGAAAAATCATGGAAAAATACTATTTTTGGCCGAGATTTTCAGTTTTTATGAATTTTTACGGGTTTTACACTAAAAAATTGATCTTTTTTTTTCATATTTTCTAGACATTTTGAGTGAAATTTTCTGAAAAACATGCATTTTCAGCGATTTTTCGGCTCAAAATCGTTCAAAATCAATATCTTTGCCGATTTTTAATGGAAAAATGTAGAAATTTGTGATTTTTACAGTTAAAAATCGGTTTTCTGAGCCGATTTTGAATGGAAAAAGCTGAAAAATCATGGAAAAATACGATTTTTAGCCATTTTTAATGGAAAAATGTAGAAATTTGTGATTTTTTCAGTTAAAAATCGGTTTTTACAGCCGATTTTTGATGGAAAATGCTGAAAAATCATGAAAAATATGAGATTTCAGTCATTTTTAATCGAAAAATATAGAAATTTGTGATTTTTACTGTTAAAAATCGGTTGTCTGAGTCAATTTTTGCTGGAAAAAGCTGAAAAATCATGGAAAAATACGATTTTTCGCCGAGATTTTCAGTTTTTGTGATTTTTTACGGGTTTTATACTAAACTAAAAAATGATCTTTTTTCATATTTTCTAGACATTTTGCGTGAAATTTTCTGAAAAAAAGTGAATTTTCAGCGATTTTTGTCGAAAATCGGTGGGAAATTGGATTTTTTCGTATTTTTTCCATCAAAAAAATGCGGATTTTCGGCAATTTTTCAGGCTAAAAATCGTTCAAAATCAATATTTTCAGCGATTTTTAGCCGGAAAAATCTCTGAAAATGCACCTTTTTTTTTTCAAAAAATGTATTTTTTCAGTGAATTTTCCGCGTTTATTCTTGCAAAAAATGAATTTTTAGCAATTTTCAAAGCGGAAAATTCTGAAAAAATTGGAAATTGTGGCTTTTTTCGGTTTTTTCCTCTGAAAATCGTTAAAAATCCAATTTTTCGTTGAAAATAGGCGGTTTGTGTGATTTTTTACGGGTTTTACACTAAAAAAATGATCTTTTTTCATATTTTCTAGACATTTTGAGTGAAATTTTCTGAAAAAAGTGCATTTTCAGCGATTTTTCCGGCTAAAAATCGTTAAAACTCAAATTTTTAGCGGTTTTTTTTTGTTGAAAATCGCTGTTTGCTGGAAAAAGCTGAAAAATCAACAAAAATATGAGATTTCAGCCGTTTTTAATGGAAAAATGTAGAAATTTGTGATTTTTACAGTTAAAAATCGACTTTAAGAGCTGATTTTTGATGGAAAAAGCTGAAAAATCATGGAAAATATACGATTTTTAGCTGAATTTCAGCCGATTTTCAGTTTTTAAGCACCTTGGCTTCACTTTTGACGAATCGAGCTTCCTTTTGAGCGATTCTTCCACTTTTTTCCGAGCTTCTGCCTCCTTTTTCTCACGATTCTCGATCGATTCCTTGAATTCCTGAAAAATTGTCGATTTTTGGGAAATTCTGGCAGGTTTTCAGCGCTTTTTCAGTAAATTTCAGGCAAAAAATGCAGTTTTTTAGCTGATTTTCAGCCAATTTTCAGGCTTACATTAAAATTCTTTGCCGCATTATACATATTTCTCTCCAAAAATTCCTTGATATTAGTCGTCGGATCGGTTTTTGTGTCGGTTTTTGTCACGTATCCCGGAGATTTGTGCATTAGGAGACGGGCGGCTCGCCATTGGAATGCGCTATCGTTGATTTGTCTGGAAAAAGTAGGGGGTTTTCAGTGGAAAAACGTGAAATTTCACATATTTTCAGCTAAAAATCATGAAATTTCAGCGATTTTTAGTCGAAAATCGTGATATTTTCTGTCAAAAACTCACTTATACTGCTCCTCGACTTGCTGCTCGGGATCCATCTCGTCAATCGGATCGCGAATGAAATCCGGCAGTTTTGGGATGAATTTTCTGGAATTTAAACTTTTATTTAAGCTTCTATCTACATATTTTGAGGTTTTGAGATATAAAACATGCTTTTAAAACTAAATTTTTGCAAAAAAAAAACTGGTTTTGGAATTTTTCGAGATTAAGCTTGATTTTTCCGTAATTTTCTGTAATTTTCTGTAATTTTATGCAATTTTCTGCAATTTTCTTCAATTTTCTCCAATTTCAAGCCTACATACCTCTTATCCGATTTACAGGCTTTGAGCACATCGGGCTCATTTGTCCAGAGTTTTGTGAGCTCAGGAGTTCCAAGATCGAGAGAATTTGGGTTGAATGGAATGCGTTGCCGTCTGGAAATTGGGGGGAATTTTTTTTCTGAGATTTTGAGATTTTTTTTTTCAATTTTCCGCTGAAAATGTGCATTTTTCACTGCAGAAATGGATATTTTCATATGAAAATTACAACTTTTTTCAATTTTCAGCTTAAAAATCAATTTTTTTCGGAAAATTTCAAGATTTTCAGCTAAAAATTATATGTATTTAAAATTTTTCACCACAATAATGGGTATTTTCAGCTTTTCTAGCTTAAAATTGCCAATTTTCACTGCAAAAATGGATATTTTCAGATGAAAATCACAACTTTGTCTAATTTTCAGCCTAAAAATCAACTTTTTCGGAAAATTTCAAGATTTTCAGCTAAAAATCTTTTTTTTTTCTCAAATTTCCGCTGAAACTGTGCAATTTTCACTGCAAAAATGGATATTTTCAGATGAAAATCACAACTTTGTCTAATTTTCAGCCTAAAAATCAACTTTTTCGGAAAATTTCAAGATTTTCAGCTAAAAATCTTTTTTTTTTCTCAAATTTCCGCTGAAACTGTGCAATTTTCACTGCAAAAATGGATATTTTCAGATGAAAATCACAACTTTGTCTAATTTTCAGCATAAAAATCAACTTTTTCGGAAAATTTCAAGATTTTCAGCTAAAAATCTTTTTTTTTCTCAAATTTCCGCTGAAACTGTGCAATTTTCAGCACAAAATGGATATTTTCAGCTGAAAATTCCAAATTTCTTAAATCTAATAGTTAAAAATCCATTTCTTGATTTTCAGCTAAAAAATTCAATTTTTTCTAATTTTTCACCTTAATAGTGGGTTTTTTCAGCTTTTGTAGCTAAAAATTGCTACTTTTTTTCCAATTTTCAGCTTAAAAAATTTTTTTTCGGCAAACATCAAGATTTTCCGCCAAGAATTTCTCTTTTCAGCAATTTTTCACCACAATAATGGGAATTTTTAGCCAAAAATTACATTTTCAGCTGGAAATTCCAGCTTTTCCTGCGATTTTTCAGCTTAAAAATCAATTTTTTTCGGTAAATTTCACGATTTTCAGCTAAAAATTCAAATTTTTCCGCACTTTTTGTACATCTGCATGGCTCCTTTATCGGCTTTTTCGGAAAAATCTGCACAATTCGCATTTTTCCACGTATTCCACTCCTGCTCGCGGAGCATAATTCGCTTGAGCCCGGCAACGAATGCAGTGCCACGTGGCATCGTATCAGCCAGCAATCTATAGCATTTATCCTCACATTCTGACACATATTTCGCTTGATCCTCGTTTAGCACCATTTTTCTGGAAATTTTTTTGATTAAAAATCATATTTTCTACTGAAAATCGGTCAAAAATACAGTTTTTGACTAAAAAAAAAAGCAATTTTTAGGTCAAAAAAATCATATTTTCTGCTGACAATCGGTCAAAAATAGAGTTTTTGACTTTAAAAAAAAGTAATTTTTAGGTCAAAAAAATCATATTTTCTACTGAAAATCGGTCAAAAAGTGCAGTTTTTGACTCAAAAATCGCAATTTTCCGGTCAAAAAATCATATTTTCTGCTGAAAATCGGTCAAAAAATACGGTTTTTGACTCAAAAATCGCAATTTTTAGGTCAAAACCTCGATTTTTCGGTCGAAAACTCACTTTGCCGGGGGTTTAAATCGAGATTCTGCTGTCAAATATTGAAAAATAATGATCGCCTGCATTAAAAAGTACCGTCGGAATGAAGAATCGTTGAGTTGGAGGGCGAGAAGCTGGAAAAAAAATAAAAATTTTGAGATTTTTGGGGGAATTCTGGGAGAAAATCGATGATTTAGTGGGAATTTTGGTCATTTTTCAGCGTTTTTCAGCTTTTTTAAATCATTTTTTCCAGTTTTCAATCATTTTTAAATCGATTTTCATCAATTTTCCAGCCAATTTTACCTTTGGAGACGTCAAATATTTGGTAAAAAACACGTCGTTACTGGATCCTTTTTGCTGCTTTTTCTGTCGATTTTCCAGAGCTTCTTCCTCTTCGGAGGAGAGTTTTTCCAGCTTATTCGACGTCATTAGGGTGAGAACTGCTGTCAAATCCTGAAAAAAAGGGATTTTTGGCGATTTTCAGTTAGAATTTGTGGAATTTCAGCGATTTTTCCGGCCAAAAAACCTCAATTTTCAGTGATTTTCAGCGAAAAATTACCGTTTTAAACGTCAAAAACTTCTCCTTTTCGTATATTGAATTCGGATTTGACATGAATTTTTGAAGGGACCAAAACTGGCGATACATCTCGGGAGTTACTTGGATTTCTCTGAAAAATGAGCAAATATTCGAAAAATCATGTAAAAAATGCTCAAAACTGCGATTTTCTAGCTTAAAAAGTCAATTTTCAGTACGAAAACCGTCTGAAATCGCTGAAAATCCAAGTTTTTCAATTAAAAAACCATTTGGTCTGCTAATTTGTAGTTTGTAGTCTAGCAGACCCATTCTCTACAACACCACATGGGTCTGCTAAATCGAAACTTGTAGTTTGTAGTCTAGCAGACCCATTCTCTTCAAAACCACATGGGTCTGCTAAATCGAAATTTGTAGTTTGTAGTCTAGCAGACCCAAAAAATTCAGGTAAATGATATTTTTCAGTGGAAATTTCTCGCTTTTTTCCGATTTTTCCGTACTTTGAGTTATCCTCTTCGATTTCTCCAGTTTCCATATCCTCTGCTCCTTCCGTAGGTGTTGGAGCCGATGACGTGGCAGCGAGAAGAGCTTCACCGTCGGTTTCAGACTGAAATTTTGCGATTTTTTGCGATTTTTCAGTCCAAAAACCGAAAAAATACCTCGTCGTAGTTGGTAACGTTAAGCGTGTTGAAGTGTCCCATAAAGTTTACACCGGATTTTTCGGTTAGCGGGAGGAATCTGGAAAAAATTGAGTTTTTCGCAGGAAATTTTGGGATTTTTCGAAAATGTTTCGCTTTTTACCTCGAGAGAAAGAACATAATTCTTCCGCAGAACGATGTTTCAGCGGTTCTACTCAAGCGGCGGAGCAAATCGTTGCAGAAGCGTAGAATATTGTTCTGGGCGGTTTCAATGAAGCCGGGCTGCAAAAAATCCGCTTTTTATCGGGAAAATTCTTTGAAAACCGGCTTTTTACCTGCTTAAACTCGTTCATATTCTCTTCTACTATGCTGAAAATCTGCTTACACTCCTCAATTGAGCTCATCTCCAAGAGGTCCTGTAGAGTGCTCAGGGGAGTGTTTTTGGAGCACAAACCTGCAAAAAACTCATTTTTAAACGAAATTTCGAGAAAATAATTACCAAGCTTGGAGCAATTCATCACAAAATGAAAATGCCGCCTTGCAAGCTCTTCCTTGGTGGCTGAAGGCTGCTCGGCGACCTTGAATCCCCGCTTTTTCAGAAACCCGTCGACTTTTAGAAGCACAAATTCGTCGTCTTTCCTGTAAAATTGCATTATTTATCTGATAATTCTTTTAAAAACTCACGCAGTCTTTTTTTCCGCCTTCACAACCTCCTTTAACCCGTCCAAATCCCGATTTTCGATAACTGTCTCCATTTTTTGACCTAAAACATTAAAATTGACGGGTGAAAGTTGAGAGATTAACGACTAAAATTTTTTATTTGTTTATTTTCGCAATTTTAAAATAGAAAATCAATAGAAATCGGTTCAATTTAATGAAAAAATTAATTAATTCGAAAAAAAAATTATCGAAAAAAAATCACTTGCAACGAAGCTCCGAAATAACGAGGCGCGTGTTGTTTACCGTAAATCAAACTTCAGCCAATTTTCTTATTTTTTTTTCACAAAATACTCATCCGGCAACGTTTCTGGTGAAAAATCTGAATTCATCAAGTTCTAAGGAGTATTTTAACATAGTAAACTTTGAAAAAACATATTATCTATCTGCTACATGGCGTTAGTTAAAAATAAAATACTTCAATTTCCCTTTAATCGATTCCTATGAAATTTTTCTTTAGTTTATTAGAAAAAACCATCATAAAATGTGTATTTTAACTTCAAAAAATTAGGTTCTCAATGCTTGAAAGCTTGAGAAAATTAATTTCCAAAAATTTGTTCACAACGATGCTCCGAAATAACACCCTGCGTGTTGTTTAGCGACACCGCCGAATTCATAATTTTCCTTTTCATTCGGTTTTCTTTGATTTTTAGCTGGAAATTCCGATTTTTTTTGCATTTTAAGCACAAAAATCAGCTTTATGAGGTTTTCTGACAGTTTTAATGCGTAAATTTGTAAAATAACTCGAGAAATCGCTTGGAATCTGATTTTTGAGAATTTTTTGCATTATCTTTGTTTTTGCCGGATTTTTAAGAGTTTTCAATGATAATTGTGCATTTTTGCCTAATTTTTTGCTTGTTATAAGTGACTTTATGTAAAAAATCTCAAGAAAATCATTTAAAATCCGAGAAATTGAGCTAAAAATCGATATTTCCCGAAAAACATGTGAAAACTTGTATTTTTTCAGTTTTTCTTCAGCTTTTCCCCAGAATTCCCCACTAATTTTCTTTTATTTTTTTCTTTTCAGGTAACGAAATGGCCAGTCAAGCCGCCTCAAAAGCCGTCACCTTCGCCTACAACGGCACGATCGCCAGCACGCTTCGCAAGTTCGCATGGAGCAACTTGTGGGGAGGACGCGAGTACGGGCTCCAATTCCACGACACCTACTTTGAGCCGGCTCCAGAAGTCACCGAGGCTCTCAGACGCCTTAATCTCCAGGAGCCACACGTTTTCGATCAGAGAAAGGTGAGAAAATCGATTAAAAATTGGAATTTTCAATCTTTTTTTACTTCAGATCCGTCTTTCACGTGCCCACACTTTGGCTCTCCACGGCGAGAAGCTTCCAAAGGCTGAATGGACTCAATGGGATCAGGTAGCTTTTCACTCGAAATTCAACTTTAAAAAATCTATTTTTCTTCAGGAATCGTGGTACTTGAAGCCATATTTGGACGAGATCGAGGCAGAGAAGAAGGCTCGCGCCGAGACATCCGGACTCATTCCACCATACCAAATGAAGCAACATTAGATTCTTCGAATTCTTCAAAATTATAATTTTCCGCGCCCTTTTTTTTCGTCTTTTTCTGTTAAATCACCTCTCTCAACCACGTTTTTCTCGGCATTCTAGCGGGAAAATCGTGTGAATTTTGAAATTGTGAGTAAATTTTGAGTTAGAAATTCGATTTTTTTTTGTTGTTTCACAGTCAAATCAAACGCGAATTTTTTCAGAATTTCAGACAAATCAGATGATTCAAGTGTCTGCTAGGCTACAAACTACAAATTTCGATTTAGCAGACCCAAGTGATTTTGAAGAGAATGGGTCTGCTAGGCTACAAACTACAAATTTCGATTTAGCAGACCAATGGGTTTTTTAATTGAAAAACTTGGATTTTTTGCGTTTTCAGACGGTTTTCTCACTGAAAATTAACTCCTTAGCCTGGAAAATCTCGATTTAAAGCAATTTTTACAAAATTTTCACTTCTAATCTCCAAATATTCCTCATTTTTAAAAAATATTTTTCAGAGAAATCCAAGTGACTCCAGAGATGTATTGAAAATTGGTCTGCTAGACTACAAACTACAAACTTCGAAACTTCAAATCGTGACATTTTATTCGATAACCAGCCGATGACCGCGCCTCCGGCGCGGCCAACGACTGGCGGAGTTTAAAATGTATAACAAATAGATGTCCTTTTAATCATTCAAAAATGTCTCATTAAAAAAAATTGAAACTTCATCGATTAAATCGCATTTTCTCCTTCCATGGTATACTATTCAGAAAATTCAAAGAGACAGTTAGAATGTTCTGATTTTTCTACTACACATTATCATTATCAGGCTTTCGAAAAAATTCCACAGGGTTACAGTTTTTTTAATAAGTTAACAACTTTCCTTAACTGGAGAAGTCTGAATAATTAACTACTAATAGTAAGTTCTTTGAATATAGATGTAACGAAACAAATAAAAACTCCTACAGTTTTAGGAGGTTGTAGAGCATTTCAGAACTTTTTTAAATTTTCCAGATGATTCTAGAACAGTCTAGAATTTTCTTGAAACTTCCAGAAGGTGCTGAAACAAAAAAATTGATTCCAGAACAAAAATTTGGATTTCCCGCCAAATGTTTTCCTCAGAAAATTTGAATTTCCCGCTAAAATTTCTTTTCTCATAAATTTTGAAGTTCCCGCCCATATTTTTAAGGGTCTCACCACGATAGGTCTCGCCAGTTCCAGGTGGTACTTAAGCTAACAAAAAGTTTCTCAGAAAATTTGAATTTCCCGCCAAAAATTTTTTCTCAGAAATTTGAATTTCCCGGCAAAATGTTTTTCACTGAAAATTTGAAATTCCCGCCAAAATGTTTTTCACTGAAAATTTGAATTTCCCGCCAAAATTTTTTTCACTGAAAATTTGAATTTCCCCCAAAATTTTTCTCACAGAAAATTTGAATTTCCCGCCAAAACTTTTTCACTGAAAATTTGAATTTCCCGCCAAAATTTTTTTTCACTGATTTGAATTTCCCGCCAAAATTTTTTTCACTGAAAATTTGAATTTCCCGCCAAAAATTTGGGTCTCACCACGAAGGGTCTCACCACGATGGGTCTCATCACGATGGGTCTCACCACGATGGGTCTCGTCACGATGGGTCTCGTCACGATGGGTCTCACCACGAAGGGTCTCACCACGAAGGGTCTCACCACGATGGGTCTCACCACGATGGGTCTCACCACAATGGGTCTCACCACGATGGGTCTCACCACGAAAGGTATCGTCACGATGGGTCTCACCGCGATGGGTCTCACCACGATGGGTCTCACCACGAAGGGTCTCACCACGATGGGTCTCATCACGATGGGTCTCACCACGATGGGTCTCACCACGATGGGTCTCACCACGATGGGTCTCACCACGATGGGTCTCACCACGATGGGTCTCACCACGGTGGGTCTCACCACGATGGGTCTCACCACGATGGGTCTCACCACGATGGGTATCGTCACGATGGGTCTCACCACGGTGGGTCTCACCACGATGGGTCTCGTCACGATGGGTCTCACCACGATGGGTCTCACCATGATGGGTCTCACCACGGTGGGTCTCACCACGATGGGTCTCGTCACGATGGGTCTCACCACGATGGGTCTCACCACGATGGGTCTCGTCACGATGGGTCTCATCACGATGGGTCTCGTCACGATGGGTATCAGCACGATGGGTCTCACCACGATGGGTCTCACCACGATGGGTCTCACCACGATGGGTCTCACCACGATTGGTATCACCACGATGGGTCTCACCACGATGGGTCTCACCACGATGGGTCTCACCACGATTGGTCTCACCACGATGGGTCTCAGCACGATGGGTCTCACCACGATGGGTCTCAGCACGATGGGTCTCGTCACGATGGGTCTCACCACGATGGGTCTCACCACGATGGGTCTCACCACGGTGGGTCTCACCACGATGGGTCTCGTCACGATGGGTCTCACCACGGTGGGTCTCACCACGATGGGTCTCACCACGGTGGGTCTCACCACGATGGGTCTCGTCACGATGGGTCTCACCACGGTGGGTCTCGTCACGATGGGTCTCACCACGGTGGGTCTCACCACGATGGGTCTCACCACGATGGGTCTCACCACGATGGGTCTCGTCACGATGGGTCTCACCACGATGGGTCTCGTCACGATGGGTCTCACCACGATGGGTCTCACCACGATGGGTCTCACCACGACGGGTCTTACCACGATGGGTCTCGTCACGAACATTTTTAAATTTTCTCGAATTTTCCAGAAGGTTCTAGAACATTCCAGAATTTTCTCGAGCTTTCCAGACGTGGGTCTCACCACGATGGGTCTCACCACGATGGGTCTCATCACGATGGGTCTCACCACGATGGGTCTCATCACGATGGGTCTCACCACGATGGGTCTCGTCAAGATGGGTCTCACCACGGTGGGTCTCATCACGATGGGTCTCACCACGATGGGTCTCGTCAAGATGGGTCTCACCACGAAGGGTCTCACCACGATGGGTATCGTCACGATGGGTCTCATCACGATGGGTCTCGTCACGATGGGTCTCACCACGAAGGGTCTCACCACGATGGGTCTCATCACGATGGGTCTCACCACGAAAGGTATCGTCACGATGGGTCTCACCACGATGGGTCTCGTCACGAAGGGTCTCACCACGAAGGGTCTCACCACGAAAGGTATCGTCACGATGGGTCTCGTCACGATGGGTCTCACCACGATGGGTCTCACCACGGTGGGTCTCACCACGATGGGTCTCACCACGATGGGTCTCACCGCGATGGGTCTCACCACGATGGGTCTCACCACGATGGGTCTCATCACGATGGGTCTCACCACGATGGGTCTCGTCAAGATGGGTCTCACCACGAAGGGTCTCACCACGAAAGGTATCGTCACGATGGGTCTCACCGCGATGGGTCTCACCACGAAGGGTCTCACCACGATGGGTCTCACCACGAAGGGTCTCACCACGATGGGTCTCATCACGAAGGGTCTCACCACGATGGGTCTCGTCACGATGGGTCTCACCACGAAGGGTCTCACCACGAAGGGTCTCACCACGATGGGTCTCACCACGATGGGTCTCACCACAATGGGTCTCACCACGATGGGTCTCACCACGAAAGGTATCGTCACGATGGGTCTCACCGCGATGGGTCTCACCACGATGGGTCTCACCACGGTGGGTCTCACCACGATGGGTCTCACCACGATGGGTCTCACCGCGATGGGTCTCACCACGATGGGTCTCACCACGAAAGGTCTCACCACGATGGGTCTCACCACGATTGGTGTCACCACGATGGGTCTCACCACGATGGGTCTCACCACGATGGGTCTCGTCACGATTGGTCTCACCACGATGGGTCTCGTCACGATGGGTCTCAGCACGATGGGTGTCACCACGATGGGTCTCACCACGATGGGTCTCACCACGATGGGTCTCACCACGATTGGTCTCACCACGATGGGTCTCACCACGGTGGGTCTCACCACGATGGGTCTCACCACGATTGGTCTCACCACGATGGGTCTCAGCACGATGGGTCTCACCACGAAAGGTCTCAGCACGATGGGTCTCACCGCGATGGGTCTCACCACGATGGGTCTCACCACGGTGGGTCTCACCACGATGGGTCTCATCACGATGGGTCTCACCGCGATGGGTCTCACCACGATGGGTCTCACCACGATGGGTCTCATCACGATGGGTCTCACCACGATGGGTCTCGTCAAGATGGGTCTCACCACGAAGGGTCTCACCACGAAAGGTATCGTCACGATGGGTCTCACCACGATGGGTCTCGTCACGATGGGTCTCACCACGAAGGGTCTCACCACGAAAGGTATCGTCACGATGGGTCTCGTCACGATGGGTCTCACCACGATGGGTCTCACCACGGTGGGTCTCACCACGATGGGTCTCACCACGATGGGTCTCACCACGATGGGACTCGTCACGATGGGTCTCACCGCGAAGGGTCTCACCACGATGGGTCTCAGCACGACGGGTCTCACCACGCTGGGTATCATCACAACGGGTCTCACCGCGAAGGGTCTCACCACGATGGGTCTCACCACGATGGGTCTCACCACGATGGGTCTCACCACGATGGGTCTCACCACGATGGGTCTCACCACGATGGGTCTCACCACGATGGGTCTCATCACGATGGGTCTCACCACGATGGGTCTCGTCACGATGGGTCTCACCACGAAGGGTCTCACCACGAAAGGTATCGTCACGATGGGTCTCACCACGATGGGTCTCGTCACGATGGGTCTCACCACGAAGGGTCTCACCACGAAAGGTATCGTCACGATGGGTCTCGTCACGATGGGTCTCACCACGATGGGTCTCACCACGGTGGGTCTCACCACGATGGGTCTCACCACGATGGGTCTCACCACGATGGGTCTCGTCACGATGGGTCTCACCGCGATGGGTCTCACCACGATGGGTCTCAGCACGACGGGTCTCACCACGATGGGTATCGTCACGATGGGTCTCACCACGATGGGTCTCACCACGATGGGTCTCACCACGATGGGTCTCACCACGATGGGTCTCACCACGATGGGTCTCACCACGATGGGTCTCACCACGATGGGTCTCACCGCGATGGGTCTCACCACGATGGGTATCACCACGATGGGTCTCACCACGATGGGTCTCGTCACGATGGGTCTCACCACGATGGGTCTCACCACGGTGGGTCTCACCACGATGGGTCTCACCACGATGGGTCTCACCACGATGGGTATCGTCACGATGGGTCTCGTCACGATGGGTCTCACCGCGATGGGTCTCACCACGATGGGTCTCAGCACGACGGGTCTCACCACGATGGGTATCGTCACAATGGGTCTCACCGCGATGGGTCTCACCACGATGGGTCTCACCACGATGGGTCTCACCACGATGGGTCTCACCACGATGGGTCTCACCACGATGGGTCTCACCACGATGGGTCTCACCACGGTGGGTCTCACCACGATGGGTCTCACCACGATGGGTCTCACCACGATGGGTATCGTCACGATGGGTCTCACCGCGATGGGTCTCACCACGATGGGTCTCACCACGAAAGGTTTCGTCACGATGGGTCTCACCGCGATGGGTCTCACCACGATGGGTCTCACCACGATGGGTCTCACCACGATGGGTCTCACCACGATGGGTCTCACCACGATGGGTCTCACCACGATGGGTCTCACCACGATGGGTCTCATCACGATGGGTCTCACCACGATGGGTCTCGTCACGATGGGTCTCACCACGAAAGGTCTCACCACGAAAGGTATCGTCACGATGGGTCTCACCACGATGGG
This sequence comes from Caenorhabditis elegans, assembly GCF_000002985.6. NCBI lineage: Eukaryota > Metazoa > Nematoda > Chromadorea > Rhabditida > Rhabditidae > Caenorhabditis > Caenorhabditis elegans. The sequence goes on along the minus strand of NC_003280.10, from coordinate 694,789 downwards.
TCTCACCACGATGGGTCTCACCACGATGGGTCTCATCACGATGGGTCTCGTCACGATGGGTCTCATCACGATGGGTCTCACCACGATGGGTCTCGTCACGATGGGTCTCACCACGATGGGTCTCGTCAAGATGGGTCTCACCACGAAGGGTCTCACCACGAAAGGTATCGTCACGATGGGTCTCACCGCGATGGGTCTCACCACGATGGGTATCACCACGATGGGTCTCACCACGATGGGTCTCGTCAAGATGGGTCTCACCACGATGGGTCTCACCACGATGGGTCTCACCACGATGGGTCTCACCACGATGGGTCTCGTCACGATGGGTCTCACCACGATGGGTCTCGTCACGATGGGTCTCACCACGATGGGTCTCACCACGATGGGTCTCACCACGACGGGTCTTACCACGATGGGTCTCGTCACGAACATTTTTAAATTTTCTCGAATTTTCCAGAAGGTTCTAGAACATTCCAGAATTTTCTCGAGCTTTCCAGACGATTCTATATAGAACATTTCTCGAATTTTCTAATATCCCTTCAAAAGACAAAAAGTAAATTTTTCCTAAACTATAGTAATCCCACAGTACTCCTACAGTTCCTCTACAGTACTACTACAGTACCCCGACCACATCCTATCACTAACCTCAATCCAATATCCCTTCAAAAGGCAAAAAGTCACATTTTCCCAAACTACAGTAATCCTACAGTACTCCTACAGTACCTCTACAGTACTATTACAGTACCCCGACCATATCCCGCCACCAACCCCAAAGCAATATCCCCCTTCAAAAGACGAAAATCCAAATTTTCCAAAACTACAGTAATCCCACAGTACTCCTACAGTTCCTCTACAGTACTACTACAGTACCCCGACCACATCCTATCACTAACCTCAATCCAATATCCCTTCAAAAGGCAAAAAGTCACATTTTCCCAAACTACAGTAATCCTACAGTACTCCTACAGTACCTCTACAGTACTACTACAGTACCCCGACCACATCCCATCACTAACCTCAAACCAATATCCCTTCAAAAGGCGAAAAGTCAATTTTTCCCAAACTACAGTAATCCTACAGTACTCCTACAGTACCACTACAGTACTACTACAGTACCCGACCACATCCCATCTAACCTCAAACCAATATCCCCCCCCCCCCCCCCCCCCAACATATTAAAACGCCTAGTCTCTTTACGCTGTGACGTCACAGACTACAAAGACTACATAGACTACAAACTATGGACACACAGAATAAGCGCTTTATTAATAGTAAATGATTTTCAATAATCATATTAAGTAACACATTAAATTTTAAGAAAACACAGTATTTAATACTCTCTATTCACAATTTTTCCGAGAGCAAGTATATTCCTTCCACAGGTGACAAACATCTGCTTGTTGAGAGTACGTTGTCCAGGAATTGCACGCAGATACACAGTGTGCTGAAATTTGATAGTTTGAATCAATAAATATAATATATGAATCCTAAAAATCCCAGTTTTCCCCTAATTCCTATTTGAATTTCCGCCAATTGGATTCGTTCGGTGGAGCGCGTTATTTACTTGCATTATTTTTATTTATATATCTATTTTTCTCATTATTTCGCTAATTTTCCTTATTATTTGTGTAAAAAAGAGAAAAATGCAAGATAAATACAAATTGTTCATTAAAAAATCACTGAAAATGCGTAAAACTGTAAAATTATGAGTTCCGACGACAACAAGCCTGTTTTATGCATTTTCAGTGATTTTTTAATGAACAATTTGCATTTATCTTGCATTTTTCTCGCTTTTTTCCTATAAAAATACGCAAATAATAAGGAAAATTAGTGAAATAATGAGAAAAAATAAAATAAATTGATAAAAAATAATGCAAGTGCGCTCCGCTATACGAATCCAATTGGCGGAAATTCAAATAGGAATAGAGGAAAACTGAGATTTTTGCAATTTTCAAAAATCATATAAAATCTAGAACATTTTTCTGAATTTTTCAAATCATGATATTCGGTCATTTTGAACCCATTGGGCGTATTTTAAAGCAATTTCCCCGCTGGGCGCTCTCCACCTTTAAGCCTAAGCCTAAGCCTAAGCCTAAAAGCCTAAGCTAGCCTAAACCAAAAGCAAAGCTTTAGTCTAAGCCCAGGGCTAAGCCTAAGCCTCACCTAAGCATACGACTAATCCTAACATAAGCCTAAGCCTAAGCTAGCCTGAGCCTACGCCTAAGCCCACGTGTATTCAGCTCGACCAATGCCTCGAAAATTTTCAAAAAAGGCGGGAAAAATATTTGAATTCCCCAAGAGGAATTTCACCGCAGCGCGGGCAAAAATGTCTGCATTTGCGCGTGACGGCGTTTGCACAAATTACACCGAATGGTCGAGCTGAAAACACGTGAAGCCTAAGCCTACGCCTAAGCTTGAGTCTAAGCCTAAGCCTAGCCTAAGCCTAAGCCTAATCCTCACTCACATTAGTTCTTTCAATAGAATCCCGTTCGATCATCCGCTCTGCATCGTCCAAATCAAAAAAGTGAGTTTCGCTATCTGTCCTGATATCATCAAAAGCACCTGTATTAGCATGCTCAAGACTCTCGATCATTTCTGAAAAAGTATGAGTTATTTCAGAAAAGAAGAAGCCGTGAAAACCATGAGCATTAGCCTTTCTCTCTGCCGAACTGCGATGCTCCTTGTACCCGATAAAGTAGCCAAGTTTGACTTCCCGAGTAACAAAACCTGAAGTTTTTTTTTCAATATATATATATTTTTTTAAATCTGATAAAAATAATTATACCGTCGGTGTTGTTGATGAGCGCATGAATTTTCCAGAATATTCTTGCGGAGCAGGGGTAGTAAAAGTGGCTCTGCACATGAGCATGTGCAATGAGGAGCAGTACGGTGTAGGTACGGAGCATTGTAGGCGGTTGGAGAAGGTTGGTAAGAAATTAATTGAAATGATTTCTTTTCTTGGTTTATCGATTAGTTAGCGTGGCCCTTCATTATTGATCAATTTGAATTTATTGGTTAATCGACAATTTTGTACAAAAAAATCACTTCACCATTTCACATGGTGCCAGGCTGTCCCATTACGGTTTGATCTACAAAAAACTTTTGGTTGTAAAAACTTCGGAAACATTTCGGCAACCGGGAAAAGCCAAAAGAAACAGACTCTCGACTCGGCAATGCTCGGTCTTTCAACAGGTTTGACATAATTCTTTCAATAACTCATTTCGTCGGTTTCATCACAATCTGTCTCAATGGATATTTCCTGAACACATTCAAAAATGGTCTTGCGTGGCCTTCAAAAGTCAAAAACGGAGATAATAAGGCACTGGGGAAACGTGGCGATCAACTGCACGCGTTTCTGATGATTTTAGCATTTATTTATTTTCAAGGAGAAGCTTTGTTGGCATATCGATTGTACCGGTATGACGCGAAGATTATTTCAAAACTACTTCACACAGCTCTACATATTATTGCAATTGGGCTAGGAATTACTGCATTGACTGTGATTATAATGAGTACTAATAACGCAGGTGTACGTTTGGATTAGTTCAATTTTAATGCTAAAAGTTAATTTTTCAGTGGAATAATTTTACAAGTGTTCACAGTTGGATTGGAATTTGTCTGCTTTCGGTTTATCTGGTTCAGGTTAGTAGGCCAAAAGAAACATCTTTATTTGAAATTGTTTTTTTTTTTTGATTTAACAGTTCATTCAACCTTATTGCAGCTGAAGTGAGTCAATTTAAAAAGCCCTCGACCTCTGGAAATATTCGCTCTAAATCTATGCATTGCCTCTCCAACCGGACAATTGATTTCCTTGTCCCAACCACCAAAAGTATCGAGATTCTCTGGAAATTTTATTTTTTTTAACTCGAAATATATTTTGTGCCCTTATGGTACATACCCCAAGCCCAGGTCTCAGTTCCAGTTCTGACTTCCGGGAGGCACCACGTTTCAAGATCAGTTCAAAAACAAGATCTACGAAAACAAGATCCACCAAAACAAGATCTACATTTTCAAGATCTACCAAAACAAGATCTACGTTTTCAGGATCTGGCACCGTGCCAACTGCGGTTTTCTCGAAGAAAACAAAACAACGATGCTCCGATGTTACGCGTCGCGTGTTGTTTAGCGTTCAAACGAATATTTTTTGAAATTTTCTTCTAGAATTTACGCTTAGCAACACGCGTCGCGTACGCGCGCGTAGAGAAAACCGCAGTTGGCACGGTGCCAGATCCTGAAAACGTAGATCTTGTTTTGGTAGATCTTGTTTTCGTAGATCTTGTTTTTGAACAGATCTTGAAAACGTGGTGCCTCACTTCCGGACGTCCGCACTTTGCAGCGAAGTTGGTGATTCCAGCTTTATCAATTCTACCACGGTCAGATTTGGTTTGTATTCCGATGATAACAGTTCCATTCGGGCACCATTGAATCTCTCTCCAGTGTCCAAATGGGAGTTCTGGCTTTATAACAAGCTTGTTGGAAATGGCGTTGTTGGAGACTAAAAAAAAATAAATTATTGATTTTTAAATAAATAATTGTGATACTTACCTCCGTCTGGTGGATTACAGAAGAAGCTGATTGAGACAACACCATGATCGTTCTTAAAGATCCCTTGCGGTCCTTCAAATTTGAGCTGGAACCCGTTCATCACGTTGTGACGAGTGCATCCGTTTGAAGGATAGTGGACATACTCCGCACCGGCAGTTGAAAGCAGGGCGAGAGCAATCAGCAGCAGGTGCATGGAAGACCGACGGCAAGGTTGGGAAGGTTGAAATGATTTTTTAAATGAATTGGCTATCTTATATACTCATTGTCATTCTGAGAACGTGGCCTTTTGATTAACTAAAGAGAGTTGAGGTATTCAACTTCTGCAGCCCGATCGATCAGTTTTTTTCGGGATTTTAAGAGACATTTCCTCATAATTACAATGCATAATTTTTTAATTGTGTAAGTTATTTCTAATCTAGATTTTCAGATAATATTAAAAACACTGGAGCTCTTTTCACAAATTGGATAAATATTTTTCAACTTGCCAATTTTCTCGAATTGTTCTACGGAACAACTAAATACTCAATTGAAACCCATAACGTTGTGAATAAATTTACATTCAGAAATTGGTTTTATTTTTAATGTCCCTTCCAAAGTGCAAAAAAGTAGATTTTCTTGAATTAGCCATTAATTTGGTGTCCCACCGTTTTCCTTGAATTGACTAAGCAAGCGTATACATTTCAAGCAAAATCAGACTCTGAAAACTTGTTTCTAGGTGTATCCAGGTGTACCTGTCCCCTCCGCGGAATAATTCCAATTTTATGAATTTTTTGCTTTTCTGAGCACACGTTCCATGAACAGATTCAACAAAAACATATAACAGCACCAACTTTATTCCCTATATTATAAAATAATCAATCTACTTTTCTAAAACTTTGGCCGCTTGTAAACTGTGTGTGAAAAATCAATATTTATATTGACTACTCAAAATAGTTTTCGAATAGTCCGTATAGAATAGGTTCTCTGTAAACCGAAATCCAAACGGCAAAACGAGTATCATCATCTCTCTCAGCTTCAGCGGAAATGGCGGTAGTGTCGTCGATCCAGAAACCGATTTTATATGGGAACTCGTCGCATCTTCTGTACTCCACTTCAACTTCATCATCTTCGCTTGCGTAGTCATAAACAACAACAGAAACAAAAAATAAAGGCTCCGAACCGAACAACTTAAAATTTTATTGTTTGCTAAATTTGGCACATTGAACCATCATAAAACAATTTTCGAGAAATTTTCTTTTTGAAGTATCATAATTAAAAAATTGCCTTTCAAAACAATTTGAGGTTTAGATTAAGCAATAAAACAAAGTTAGCTACTTCCCCTTAAACGTTATTAAATATTATTTGTAATGTACTACAGAGCAGATATATTGCCCCATACAACGAAATCAATCGAGTCTTCTAAGCTAGAAAACGTTGCAAGAAGTCCATCGTTGCGTTCTATATCAAATCCATTTCCACAGTCAATCGACTCAATTCCATCGCTGAAAATATATAGGTTAAATTGGATTTTTAGCTTTTACTTAAAATACAGTAATCCTAAAGCATATCTACCGAACCACAACAATACAATTATAGTAATCCCAAGACCATTTGGCACTAGGACTGCCTGTTTGTTTTTGTTTCTTTTTTTTTTTTGCGAAATTGACTTTTTGAAAATTTGGTTTGTTTGGACCAAAATGAAACAAATACAACAGTTTTTCAAAAATTTCAAGTTTCAGTAGGAAGGATGAAAACAAATAGAAGCTGGTTTTTTTGTTTATGGTCGAATTTTTTCTGTTTGCAAAGTCTCTCTGTGTATGTGCTTCATGTATTTGCGCCAATACACGGGAGTTTTTTGAGTGAAAAAAAATTCGAAAATGCCAGAAGCCAGTCAATTAAAGAGAAATTTGGTCCCTCATATTTTTTTTAAATAAAAATAATGGGTTTTGTCATCAACTAACCGAAAAAACTTTGCTCGGCGTTGCCCATCCCATTTCGAATGTTCTATTCCAGATAAAACTACACCGATCCACGTAGTATCACAATAGAAGTTCAAACGGAATCTTCGTAACTTGGGCATTTCTCCCGACAACCAATGATGAAGTAACTGATTGATATGTCGTGGTTTGAATTGATGATAACACAATTTGATAGTTTCACAATCCATTTTTATTAAATCTTCTACTGTGATATGTTGTGCGTTGAAAATAACCAAACGAGGAATCTGCTGCATCTACAAGAAACATTTTCAACTGAAGACATCTTGTTTTTGTTTTTTGACTAGAGTGAATACTTCGTTAACAAGGTTCAAAAATTTTTCAAAAATTTTTTAAGGCGGTTTCAAGAAAAAAACATTTACTGATTTTTGCTGAAATCTCAAATTTCGGGCACTTTTCCGTGCCACATCTGTTTGTAGTGGAGTTTTTGGAATTATCGTCTTTTATTGCGTTTTCTGGTAGTTTATCTCATTTAATTTTGTTGATTAAAGTACATTTGAAACCGAAAGATAACCTATTTCGATTACTTTTAGTTACCTATCGGTTGAAAAATGACCCTAATCAACGAAATTATAATAGAAATTATAGGGGAAGATAATTCCAAAAAAGTTAAAGGTTATCTTCGGACAGAATTGACATTTAAAAGTGGCCAAAAATCGAGATTTCAGCTAAAATCAGTGTAATTTTTTTTTTTTTTGAAATTTTGAACCGTTATATAAAATTTTTTGAAACATTTTTGAGACGTTTCATTACGAAATTCGTTCATTTGAGCCCATTTTGAGACTATACGTTCAAAATCGTCTAAACCGTTAGTCCTTTTTTAAACTTGCAGAATGCACCAAAAAAAATACACACTACTTTTCGTACCATATATGAAACTAGTTTATAAACTTACAGCTGTCACATCGAAATCTTCGGCAATCAAACAATTAGTAAGCAGTCCATTTTTCAGTTTGAAATTGTTCAATACAAAATTCATTTCATTATTTGAGATATATGAAGTATTTCCTACTATCTCCATATAGTCACACTTTTGAAACAATGGATGGCTTATGGAGTCTCCAAAAAGTTTATATTTATCAATTACCAAATCCACGTGTTTAATCGAAAACAGTTCATCAAAACGATTTAAGTATTTTAAACGTTTTTTTAAGTGATTTAACTTGTACACCGAACTACGAAGCTTTCCTGGTCCTCTTTTGTCTAACTTGCTGAAAAAAAGTATGTTTTGTTGTACATTTTTGAATATATGTACCCTTCTAACGTTTTCGAAAAAAGTTATCACAGTTACCGTACTTCCTCTATTAGTCTTGCATTCCAGCAAACCAATCGACAATTAGTCTTGCAGATAAATCTTTGGTCGAGTTCTGGATTTTTCTAGGTCACGTAGTGAAAACCGCTCTTTGTCATTACAACATTCGGTAAAGCAATAAAACTATGAAACGAAATCCGAAAATTATCAAAATAAACAAAACTTACTAGAACAATTCGATCCAAAAATCAACGCTGAACTTGAGATAAACTGAAGCTGTTATTTCCTTGTTTGTACCCATCTCATTATAGACAGACACAAAGTCACTCTTTTTTTCAAAACGTAAAATTCTTGTTTTGAAGCGAGGATAAATTATATTATATTCAAAACGATTATCAATGACTATTTTATATATACTTTTTTTGACGTTTTTAATCTTTTCATACATTTTCCTCGATGTCTTCGAAAGTCTCCATCTGCAAAAACATTCGATTTTTATCTTAAAAACTTTAAAGAAAAATAGAAACAACAATTTCGTGTTTTATGCAATTCGCGTTCTGTACATCTAACATGTTTTGATGTGGATCAAGGGTGTAAATCAACCACAAAAACCAAATTTTCAAGCAACAAGCTTCAAGCACCCTCATGTTTGATCAAGATGTTCAACTTTGTTTTGCGTCTCTTAAAATACTTTTTTTGCCTGTACCTTGGGCAAAACTAACTTATAGTTTTGAACAGCCCTGAAACAAGCTTTCAGATGCTATTTTCACGTGGTGTCAGGTTAGCCCATCGTTCCACTGCACATGAAAGAGCGGAAAATATTTTTCGAAAATTTGTGACGTCACAGCGCATTTCTAATAATTTATAATATTGTGGAGAAAAGCAAAATATAATAAAAAAGAAAATTTCAATAAACACAAAAATAAATTTGAAAGTTTATGAAAAATTGCACGAAAATCGACGCTTAATTTGAAAAATAAATATTTGAAGTGCGCTGTGTCGTTACAATTTTTCAAAAAATATTTCCCCACCATTCGTGTGTAGTGGGTCAGCCTAACACCATGTGATTTTTTTTATTTCGTGAAATCCTCTATTTGCTACTAACTCTTACTTCTAACTAACTTCTTTCTTACTTCTTACTTAATTCTTACTTCTTACTTATATTTCTTCTATTTTCTTCTATTTTTTATTACTTCTATTACTCATATTTCTTACTAACTGCTTTATCATTTAAGTATTTATGTGCATAATTACAAAAACGTACTTTTCAGCCGCTACGACACTGACCAATTTGTCGCATTTTAAATTTTTAGCTTAATTTAAATAGCTTAATTTTAACCACCATAAAAACATTTTGAACGTTTTTCAAGAAATCTTGTTAGGAAATTCGATGTTTTGAGACACTCTGAAGTCTATTTAAGCAATGTAATAAATTTCGCTACCCCACCTTTAAGAAAATGCGGAAATTCTAAATTGCAAAACGTTTATACTCACTAAAAATAACTTTCTCTTTCTAAAAAAAAATTCTCTTCCTAAAAAAATTCTCTTTCTAACTCAAAAAGCCCAAAACTTATTTGCAGACCTAACAAGTAAAGTTTGATTCAAACTCACACTGATTCGAAACTCATTTGATTGATGACGTTTTTTAATGGAAGCAACGGCAAACAAAGCATTTTAAATGGTTTTTCCTGAAACAAGACTATTACCTTGTGTATTCATGAAATAAAAAACTGCTTACATTTTTATGAAAGTAGGCAAAGAACAACTTAGAAATTGCCATCGAAAATTGATAGGTGCAATTGGTAGATATAATGAATAGAAAGTAAATGATCGTAGCGTTAGTAGTAGATGCAAACAGAAACAAATCGATAATCAAAAATGCCAGGTAGTTGTAGTCGCACAGTGCGAACAAAGAGTAAGTCGATATGCAAAATATCTAATCGTAAATTTATTGTACTGGGTGGCCGTGAAAACCTGCAAAATACCTTCTGTGTAGTTTTGTTTACAACCCAAATTTTTATAACATTTGAATTGGCCAACCCAACTAGTAGGGAGTCCAGAAAACTGGGAGACGAGGTAAATTTGGCCGCTGAATTCGAATTTCGCATTCTAAATTTCGAGATCTTGATGGAAAAGTTAAAATCCAAGATTTTGCCCGAAAATCTCAAAAATTAAGACTTTTATATTTAAAATTTTAATTTTTCAATGCCATTTTTGAATTCAAAGTAAATGAGGGCTATCTAAAATGAGGACATTTTCTAATTTTCACTGATTTTTGAGTAACATTCCGGAAAACATTGGTTTAAACTAGATTTTTGAGATAAATCCTGAGTAAAAAAAATACCAGAGGTGAATATTTATAATGATATTAAAGGGTCTCCCCTGGGAAGATAAGTTGAAGAAGAAGGAGTCTACATCTAGAACAAAGGCGTTGATATGATATCATTTACTATATACAGGGTGGTTCACAATTATGGGGACCGATTCTCGCGTCTATAAAATTTGAAGCAATCATTCAAAAAAAATTAGCACTATAGGTTTTACTCCCCATATTCTTAGGAACGAAATATGTTATTAAACTTTGAAAATATCATTATGTGACACGTTACAAACCTTCCGAAGTTAAATTGTCGCTAGTGTGTGGGTGTTTTTCTTTCTAATGATGTCTTCAGCAACAGCGACCAGTTTAAAAAGTTTACTATTACTTTTTGAAATGGCATTGACTGTAGAATACTTTTTTCAAAAAAAAAATCGTCAGTTTTTTGACATGATGTTGATGTGGCCGTTGATTGAAGGAAGATATGTCGAAAAGCTTAAAAAGCGCACAATTTTCAATCAAAATCAAATTTTATTCACAAATCTATATTTATATCCCACAAAATAATCAATTCAAAATGTTATGGAATATCCTTGTTGGTAATTATTGTGGAGCTGGGAGGTGTAGTGGTTCGTGTATTGGCCGTTGGTTGTGTAATAATCCTGAAATGTAAAAAACAAAGAGTTGAGTAATCTCGGTCCATATTCCATGAATATATAAAATTCCTAAAACTGTTACAAACGAAAATTAACTTACGTAATTTTCTGAAGTGATTTCTTTAAATATCCAGCGCGTAAAACTGCAAATTGTGATGAAAAGGTGAGCTGTGCTGAAGAAGGAATTTTGATATATTTTCTACGAAAAATATATCAACTTACGAGAGACCAGGGGACTGACGTAGAGTATCATGCCCAGAAACGATGGGGCCATAAACGCCAATGCGCACGAAACCCAGATGCAAAAAAGCACCTTTGGAATTTCGGCAGTTGTCGGGAATTTCGGCAGTTGTTGCCGAATGGCAATTGCCGCGCACTTCTGCCTTACACTGATCATACCTAGCATCTTCTCGAATTCTGATCCAAAAATGCTATTATTTTTCGTTGAGTCTCACTATAAGGTTTGATCATTTAAAACCGATTTTAATCTATTCAGGTAGAATCCTCAAAAACTTCACTCTACCATTCAAACTGTTAAAACTAACTTGGAAACGTAGCAGATCCAGCTGTGAGGAGCAACAATGCCCACACTTCTTTTAAATCGATTTTTGGAATCAGTCTATAAAATTATCAGATATTAGTTTAATTTTGTACAATCACAACATGAAAATGCCCAGAAGAAACATCTTTATTTGAAATTGTTTTTTTTTGATTTAACAGTCATTCAACCTTATTGCAGCTGAAGTGAGTAAATTTAAAAAGCCCTCGACCTCTGGCAATATTCGCTCTAAATCTATACATTGCCTCTCCAACCGGACAATTGATTTCCTTGTCCCAACCGCCAAAAGTATCGAGATTCTCTGGAAATTTTATTTTTTTTAACTCGAAATATATTTTGTGCCCTTATGGTACATACCCCAAGCCCAGGTCTCAGTTCCAGTTCTGACTTCCGGACGTCCGCACTTGGCAGCAAAGTTGGTGATACCAGCTTTGTCAATTCTACCACGGTCAGATTTGGTTTGTATTCCGATGATAACAGTTCCATTCGGGCACCATTGAATCTCTCTCCAGTGGCCAAATGGGAGCTCCGGCTTAACAACAAGCTTGTTGGAAATGGCGTCATTGGTGACTAAAAAATGAAACAATTATTGAATTTAAATAAATAATTGTGATACTTACGTCCGTCTGGTGGATTGCAGAAGAAGCTGATTGAGACAACACCATGATCGTTCTTAAAGATCCCTTGCGGTCCTTCAAATTTGAGCTGGAACCCGTTCATCACGTTGTGACGAGTGCATCCATTTGAAGGATAGTGGACATACTCAGCACCGGCAGTTGAAAGCAGGGCGAGAGCAATCAGCAGCAGGTGCATGGAAGATCGACGGCAAGGTTGGGAAGGTTGAAATGATTTTTTAAATGAATTGGCTATCTTATATACTCATTGTCATTCTGAGAACGTGACCTTTTGATTAACTAATATTTTTGTAATTTTTGGAAAATTCCAATAATTGAAAAAAAAAAACGGTCGCTATTTTTCCGATATTCTGCAATATTTTCAAGATATTTTATACTTAAAGCCTTTTTCCGGCAAGCGGCAAATCGGCAAATCAGAAAATTGCCGGAACTGAAAAATTCCGGCAAACCGGCAAACTGTCAATTTGCCGAAACTGAAAAACCTCCGGCAAACCGGCAAATCAGAAAAATTATAGGAACTGAAAAATTCCGGCAAACCGGCAAATTGCCAATTTGCCAAAACTGAAAAATTCCGGCAAACCGGCAAACTACCAACTTGCCAAAACTGAAAAATTCCGGAAAATCGGCAAATCAGAAAAATTGCCGGAACTGAAAAATTCCGGCAAATCGGTAAATCAGAAAAATTGCCGGAACTGAAAAACCTCCGGCAAACCGGCAAATCAGAAAAATTATCGGAACTGAAAAATTCCGGCAAACCGGCAAACTACCAACTTGCCAAAACTGAAAAATTCCGGAAAATCGGCAAATCAGAAAAATTTCCGGAACTGAAAAATCTTCGGCAAACCGGCAAATTGCCAATTTGCCGAAACTGAACAATTCCGGCAAATCAGAAAAATTGCCGGAACTGAAAAATTCCGGCAAACCGGCAAATTGTCAATTTTCCAAATTTGCCGGAAAAACCACAATTGCCAAAAGTGTTCGGCGAATTGTGATTTTGCCCTTTTTTTTGGAAATTTCAATTTCATTCGGCTAAATGGCACGCATCCTATAAATATTCCTACATCTATTTTGAAAAGTTAGCAAATTCAATGAAAATATCTAAAGAACACGAGAAAACATTTCAACAAGGTATAGTTTCCGTCTTATAAAAAAAATCTTCTCCGGCAAATCTGATATCCGGCAAAACCGGCAATTTGCCGATTTGTAGAACGGCCAATGCCGCTCACCCTTGGTGGGACTTACAATTGAACAGATTCAACAAAAAAAATTTAACATCACAAATTTTATTCCATATCTTTCAAAGATCACAAGTTGCTCGGAAAGGTTCTTTCTATGATTCCCTACTCACAATTTCCTCGAGAGCAAAGATATACTTTCCACAAGTGACGAACATCTGCTTGCTAGCCATAAACTTGCCAGGACGGGCAATCAGAGTTCCAATATGCTGAAAATTCAGGTTCAGACACCTGGGCCAGGCCTAAGCCTAGCCTAAGCCTAGCCTAAGCCTCCGCCTAAGCCTAGCATAAGCCAAGCCTACGCCTACGCCCAGGCCTAAGCCTAGCCTAAGCCTAGCCTAAGCCCCACTCACATCAGTTCTCGCACTAGAATCCCGTTCGATCATCCGCTCCGCATCCTCAAAATCAAAGTAACGGTTGGCGCTGTCAGTCCTGATATCATCAAAAACATCTGGACTAGCAAGCTCAAGACTCTCGATTATTTCTGAAAATCCCCAATGGTTAGCTAGAGTCCACTACGAAATTACCAACCATGTGTGATATCCTTTCTCTCGGCGTATTTCAGATGATCCTTGTACCCGATAAAGTACTCAAATTGAGTTTCACGAGTTTCCAGGCCTGAAATTTTTAGTTTTTCTTACTGGACTAAATTTGGCAAAATTTGGTACCTTTTCTATTGTCGATATAAGCAAGAATTTTCCAGTAAATTCTAGGAGAGCAACTGTGGTGGCTCTCAACATGAGCACACACATGGGCAATGAGCAGCAGAGCACGGAGCATTACCTATTGTCGAATTATTGGAAATGATTGATTTTTTTTACAAAGTTTGCCCAGTTTGGCATTACGTTAACATTTTTTTGAAAAATAATAAATATTTTACCATCAGTTAATAATTACCAATGTTTCGCTCAACCACTCTTCTTATTTTTACCCTTGTTGCTACCTTGCATGCCCAATCCGGAAGCCCTAAGCTCAACTGCAAAGCCTATTGGCTTACACGGTATATTCTGGATAACAACGGTAGTCTGCATCTATTTCCGTAAAGAAAAGTATAATTTTATGTGTAACTTTCAGCCAACAAAACGAATACTGACACATATCGCGTGGAATGTGGTTACGAATTGCATAAACCTTTAAGCGACGGAGAGATTCAATATCTTCCTGAAAGTATGTGAGGCTTCTAATTTTTTCAGCAAAGAATTTGAATTCAGAGGTTGCCGCTAGCGTCATAACTTCAGGTCTCCCTGAACGTGTTGATAAGGGTCAATTGGTGGGACTTGTACAGGATGCGATGGTTCCTCATGAGGTTCGGAGCTTCTGTTTCATAGATTTTTGTAGCTTAAAGGTGGACTATGCTCAGTGGGGAAATTGATTTAAAACGCGCCTGTGGGGTCACAATGACCGAATATCATGATAAAAAAATTCAAAAAAATTTCTAGATTTTATATGATTTTTTGAAAATTGGAAAAATCACAGTTTTCACCTAATTATATTTGAATTTATGCCAATTGGATTTGTTCGGTGGAGCGTGCTTGCATTATTTTTATTAATTTATTTTATTTATTCTCATTATTTCACTGATTTTCTTCATTTTCTATGTTTTTTCCTCGGAAAATGGAAGAAATAAACGAGACAAATGCGAAATGTTAGAAGAAACATAGAAAATTTCAAAAAATCATATAAAATCTAGAAATTTTTTTGAATTTTTTTATCATGATATTCGGTCATTGTGACCGTGTTTTAAAGCAATTTCCCCACTGAGCGTAGTCCACCTTTAAATAATATTATTTCAGCAAAAAGTTGAAATAATCGAGAAGCCACACTCTACAACATAGTTGTACCAAGTTGAAGTCATCTGTGAATATGTGAACTTTCAAGTGTGCACTTTTTATCAGGATTTCTATTGAGAATTTATTCACGTTCTATTCAAAATTTTTCAAAAATCACAACACTTTAAGCCAACACTGTCAAGACTGGCGTCATCCACATGCGGAGCTTGAGCGGGTTCAATTTGAACTATGATTCCACAGACGATTTGTCGAGCTGGGCAGAACTGATCGCGGGTCCAGCTTCCTCTCTCGTTCACCGAGCCTGAAAAAAATCATAAAATTTGAATTAATTATTATTTAATATTTCTGAAGTTACCTTGAATCCAACTATACCTCCGTCTCGGTGCCTCCGGTCTTCCACAGTATGCTGCAAAGTTGTTGGCAGCTACATCATCCTTGTTTCCTCCACGCCATGATTCCGACTGAAGAGCGAATCCAATCACATATTCCCCTTGTGGACAGTACTGGTAGGCTTGCCACCCTCCAAACACTCCCTCAGCGCCCTTGATGTAGGTGTCACCGCTGCTGGGAACCGCACGATTCTTACAAGCCAGCTCGATCGCGTTGAGACCAGTTTCATCCAGAGAACCACTGTCACGTTCGTACTTGATACGCATTCCGTGAGCAAAATAGCCAGGTGGGCAGCTCTCCATTTCACTCCACCAACCCCATCCGGTGACTTTTGGCGATCTGATGATGGTCGGTGGAAGAGCAGTGGCTAGTGGAGCCAGAAGTAGAGCCAAGATTGTGGGGAGCATGAGTGTTTGTGTCGCCTTTGTGAGAGATCAAACTTTTATAACGGCGGTGTTAATTGTATTCCTAATCGAATCAACGGTGGGATCGGCGACGAGGAAGACAGAAAATTTGAAAAAGTCTTGTTTGAATCTGGCTGAACACTTGGTGTCAGGCTGTCCCATTTCTGTTCAATCTACGTAGATCTACAAGAATGGCGGGAATTTAGACGCAAACTTTTCAACTGATTTTACATGGCTTAGAACGTGCTGACGTCACGTGTATCTGGGGAAAAAACTCCCGCACTTTTTGTAGATCAAACCGTAATGGGACAACCTGACACCACGTGGCTAATCTGTACTAGAGTAAGATGCTGGAAGCTAGTTAGAAATTGGCGTGTTTTTCTGGAATCCCGATGGTACTGAGGTGAAGCGGCACGTGGCGATTTGATCTACGAAAAATGCGGGAATATTTTTCCAGAAATACTGTGACGTCCGCACGCTCTTAACCATGCAAAATCGATGGTTGCGTCTCTTCTCCCGCACTTTTCGAAGATCAAAGCGAAATGGGACTTTCTGACTACACGTGAAGCGGTAGATCACAGCCTAATTAGGGGTTTGAATGGGTCGCTACGCAGTGAAATATTTTATGTGCGCTAGAGCGCCTTTGCTATGGGATCAACAGATTGTACAATAATTCAGTCTCATTTATGTTTCAAACATCGAATCTTCTTCACACTTCCAATTTCCTTTATTGGCGTCCCCGTCTTGGTCTTTGAAACTCGTTTTGCTCCTTCACCAGTCCTGCTCATTTTTGATCGATCCTGGAACAATTTTCTTATCATTGCTACAAGCTAATTACAAATTTTTCTTACGCGTTTCACCCGAATCCTACTAACCAGGAAAACTGATAAAATAATCAGAAATATTAGAAGCACAGCTGCAGCGAGAAGTATAAGGATTGTGGCACCCATCGACAGGCCTAGTAGCGATGAAGAGGAACCGGGCTTTTTCGAGCTAATTTGGAAAACTTTTTGTAGTTCGAGCTGAACACCTCCGCACTGGATAACTAGTTGGTAGACATCTGACACTGTTCCGGGAGCTGCGTCGAACAATAGCTTAGTCTGAAATTGGTTTAATTTTCAGAAAAGTATTTAAAGGTGGACTACGCTCAGTGGGGAAATCGATTTAAAACATGCCTATGGTGACCGAATATCATAATAAAAAAATTCAAAAAAATTTTCTA
This sequence comes from Caenorhabditis elegans, assembly GCF_000002985.6. Classification (NCBI taxonomy): domain Eukaryota; kingdom Metazoa; phylum Nematoda; class Chromadorea; order Rhabditida; family Rhabditidae; genus Caenorhabditis; species Caenorhabditis elegans. The sequence continues at coordinate 677,805 of NC_003280.10, read as the reverse complement.
AATTTTATATGATTTTTTGAAAATTGGAAAAATCTCAGTTTTTGCCTAATTCCTATTTGAATTACCGTCAATTGGATTTGACCGATGGAGCGCGCTTGCACGTTATTAAATTTATTAATTGTTATTTTTTCTTAATTTACACCGATTTTCCATGTTTTCAGTGTATTTTTGTCTGAAAATTGAAGAAAAAGTCGAAATAAATGCAAATTTTCGATTAAAAAGCACGCTTACATGCGTAAAATTGACAAAGTAACAATTTTAAACGATTTCGAACCTGAATTAATTAATTTCACTGATTTACGCCTGTCAGCGTGTTTTTTAATCGAAAATTTGCATTTATCTTGGCTTTTTCTCTAAAATTCAAGCACAAATACACCGAAAACATTAAAAATCAGTGGAAAATAACAATAAATAAAAAAATAAATTTAAAAACGTGAAAGCGCGCTCCATCGAACAAATCCAATTGACGGAAATTTAAATAGGAATTAGGCAAAAACTGTGATTTTTTCAATTTTCAAAATATCATATAAAATCTAGAAATTTTTTTTGAATATTTTTATCATGATGTTCGGTCATTGTGACCCCATAGGCATGTTTTAAAGCAGCCCCCCCCCCCCTCCGTGTTTGTCACAGCAGTTTGAACCATCGAGATCAAGTCCTTCTTCCGGACATTATCAAGAGTTACACCACCTTCCCCACTAACATTGAAGGAGACAGGTGACCCGCCATTAAAACCGAATTCTTCGCCAATTTCTGAAGGTAGCCTTGACTTTCAGAAAGAACTAGGTAGGTAACCTACTTCTATAAAACGAAGTCTTCTCCTCTTTACTCAACGTCTTCGTGTCCTGGTTGGTACGTGTATAGGATTTAGTGACAAGATGCTCTCTGACTAGTTTGGTGTCACCTGGAACATCAGACTTGTTATAGGGCTTGGCTTAGGTCGGCCTAAGTTTAGTATTAGGACTTAGGTCTTAAAGGTGGAGTAGCGCCAGTGGGGATTTTGTCTAAATGTACTTATAATGATCCAAAACAATCGAATATCATAATAAAACACTCCAAAAAATTTTATCATTTTTTTCATAATTTCCGGTCAAAGTTTTGGCAAATTGGCAAAAATTTTAAAAATACGAGCTTTTGAGGAAATTTAAAGAAATGTCGAATGTTTCGACCCCTACAATGTTCTAATACAAATAATTTAAACAAAATTCAAACATAAAAAATGTCGAAAAAAAAATTTTTTTTTTTTGGTCGACTTCCAAAATTATGAGTAGCAAAAACTGAGTAATTGCCACTTTTTGACAGTAAATTTAAAAAAAAATCAACATTTTTTAGAAAAGTTTTATCATGCTATTTGGTCACTTTAGGACCAAAGGAGTGGTTTTTAACAATTTCCCCACTGGCGCTACTCCACCTTTAAACTCCAGACTACTTCTAATTTCCAGCCCTTACCGCGTCTATTATCCAGAGTATCAATCCTAATCGCCACAAGGTTCGGAGTACAACTTGTTAGTTTAACATCTTCGGATACTGGGCAGCAGTGCAGGTTTACATTATTCAGAGCCGTCGTATCTTTTGCCCGAGCTTCAACTTGACTCTTGATTCCACACACCGCGAAACCCTTATCACAAAATTGATCGCCAGTCCAAGTACCCCACTCATTTTTGTCACCTACAAAAAACAAAATCAAATTCTACTGAACATATATCCTGAGAAACTCACTTTCCAAGAGCAATTTTGTGCTCCGACCTTCAAACGGGTTTCCACAATACACACGGAATGAGGTGGCTCCCAGATCATCCTTGAATGGCCCACGATCTGGCACTGATTTCAACGAGAAGCCAGTGATTACTGTACCATTTGGACACCATTTAACTTCTCCCCATTTTCCATCAGCACCTTCTCCACTCATTATTGGATTTAAGGATCCGTTGGTCGAATTACTTGCTCCAATTCTCTGACAGTAAAGCCTCACAGCATTGAGCCCAGTGTTATCGAAAAAGTTGAAAAACGACCAAAACGAATGGACATGAATTTCCGAAAACTTGGACTGCATCCCTCCTGCATATTCTCCTTCATTACAGTGCACGTATCCATACCAAACACCGTATCGTGTGATCTCTTCTGATTTGATTTCCTTCATATAATTATCCGGTAAGGCTTCGCAATTGACACTTAGAAACAGGAGTAAGATTTTGAAAATCATGGCGGAACGTAGAAATGAGTGAATTTTGAAGAAAATGAGTATGTTTGTTTCATTGTCCAAGAGGTCACGTTTCAATAAAAACTAATAACTCAGATTGAAGGCCGCAGGTCCAAATACTGTAAGCCTATTCTAAGCCCAATAATTCAGGCTTAGGGCCGGACGTACAAAAGCTCCTTAGATGATATAAACCAGGGCTGGGCGGCAATTGCCGTTCGGCAAATTGATTTGTCGACAAATTCGGCAAATCGGCAAACCGGCAATTTGCCGATTTGTTGTAAATTTCCAATTCCGGAAATTTGCCCGTTTGCCGATTTGCCGGAAATGTTTAAAGGGATTTTTTATAAGACGGAAGCATAAGTGCAAAACCACAATTTGCCGAAAACTTTCTGCAAATCCGGCAAATCGGCAATTTCCCGGAAATTTTAAGTTCCGGCAAAATGCCGATTTGCCGATTTGCCGGAAATTTCCGATTCCGGCAATTTGCCGGAAATTTCCGATTCCGGCAATTTGCCGGTTTGCCGATTTGCCGGAAAAATCGTTTGCCGCCCACCCCTTATATAAACTTCAAATGACGGTATCTCAGTCAGTTTTGGTCGTAACGACTTCATTTTTCTCGAGCACACCCCATACCCAAAGGGCTGGCGGCCCACCGGCCCACTTTGCACAATTTTAATTGCAAGTCTTCATTCAAACAAGAGGAGCAAATTCATCCTCTACCAAAAACACAAACTCTGTGTGTGGACTCGGGCTTGAAAGTGGGGCCGCAATCCAGCTGAGCACAGCCAACACGATTGTAAACGTTGATCATATATTCGTGTTTCTTTAAAAATTGATTAATAGGTACCTATGAAAGTTTCAACAAACCTGTTTCACTCTGAAGCCATTCTTGGTTTTCACATACACCACGTTTACATTCCCAAAGCTGCCGCAAGACGATCTCGACGCTTTGCTCTCCAGTGCAGAGTCTCTGATCTGAAATCAATTGGATATGACTTTAAATTAATATAATTATACTCACCAGTTCCTTGAATTTTACTCCAACAGGTCTATACAAAGCACGATCATTGTTAACTTGACTGTAAAATCCTATTGGGACTGGGCTTCCATCACAGGATCCGTGAAGGATGAAGAGCAGGAGACCAATGGTGAGTGGAGCGGTGAGGAGGGACATTTTGGAATGGCTGAATAGATTTTAAAATATACCAATTCGTGAGAGATCTTATCAATTTGAACTTTTAATCAAGAAAGTTCACGCAATTCATGGGGAATTTAATAATGAAAATAAATAAAAATATTGAAACTTGAAGTAGAGTAGTGTGGACTAGGCACCGAGGCACGTAGGCACTTAGGCACGTAGGTACGAAGGCACGTAGGTACGTAGGCACGTAGGCACGTAGGTACGAAGGCACTTAGGTACGCAGGCACGTAGGAACGTAGGTACGCAGGCACGTAGGAACGTAGGCACGTAGGCACGTAGGCACGAAGGCACCTAGGCACGAAGGCACGTAGGTACGGTGCTCTTCAACAGCTCTTTGAATTCCGATCAACCGACATCAAATACCACTAGCACTACTCATATCTTAGGTCACCTGCGCCTTGAAGCTAGAAACTCGCTGAAAGGGCCAAACCTCAAATTCTGTTGACTAGAACGTCACCTGTCAGCTTAACGTTCTGCAAAACGTTTTTTTTTGACAAAATGTTTTTGGGTTTCGATACCAGCTCACTTGAAAATGACTATTACCAAAACTACCAAACTACAAGGACCATGTCGATTTTTCGATTCCAATTTGGTATGCCCCGTTTTTCAATATTTTTGGTGTGATTTCACTGGTAGTTAACACATCTACGATATGGATTATTATGTCTAAAAGTGAGAAGCTCGACAATTTCAAATATTTCGTTTTCTCACTTCAAGTGAGCCTCAGACTTGTGTTTTTAGGTTCTGAAATAATTTTTAGATGTGCAGTATGGTTACCGACTTTCAACTAAGCGTATTAAGCCAACCAATATTTTTTATACCTATTTGGACACTCAACTGCTTTGGGTTAGCATCTTCGGCGATTTGGTGCAATTCCCAAATGGTTAGCATACAGACCCCTAGTTTTGAACATGGTGCATCGACACCAACTAATCATTAAAGGTGTAGTAGCGCCAGTGGGGAAATTGCTTTAAAACATGCCTATGGTACCACAATGGCCAAATATCATAGTAAAAAAATTTAAAAAAATTTTCTAAATTTTATATGATTTTTTGAAAATTGAAAATATCTCGAATTTCAGCAAATTCCTATTTGAATTACCGCCAATAGTTTGATGTTCGATGGAGCGCGCTAGCATTATTTTAATTTTTATTTATCAATTTTTCTTATTTTTGATTGATTTTTCATGTTTTTTCGAGTCATTTTACTGGAAATTTAATGAAAATTTAAAGATAAATGCAAATTTTTTATTAAAAAGCGGGTGCTAAAGCCTAAACCTTTAAAATAGATTATTTCAGGCTCAACGTCGTTGGAAAACGTTCTTTCTTTGTTTTCAATTTTTTTTAGTGAACAATCTACATTTATCTTGAATTTTTCACTAAATTTCCAGTAAAATCACTCAAAAATAAGAAAAATTGACAAATAAAAGTTAAAATAATGCAAGCGCGCTCCATCGAACATCGAACTATTTGCGGTAATTCAAATAGGAATTTGATGCAATTCGAGATTTTTTCAATTATCTAATTACAGCTTACTTGTAAGTAAAATGGATTGTACATATACTACTCGTTTTATAAATTCCCCCTAATTGTGGAGCATCTTAAAGGTGAAGTAGCGCCAGTGGGGAATTTGTCTAAATGCACTTATAATGATCCAAAACAACCAAATATCATAATAAAACACTCCAAAAACTCTTAGATTTTTCATAATTTCCAATCAAAGTTTTGACAAATTGCCAGAATTTTGAAAAATACTAGCTTTTGAGGGAATTTAAAGAAATGTCGCATGTTTCGACCCCTACAATGTTTTAATACAAATAATTTGAACAAAATTAAAACATAAAAAATGCCGAAAAAAAAAAGTTTTTTGGTCGACTTCCAAAATTATGAGTGGCAAAAACTGAGTAATTGCCACTTTTTGATAGTAAATAAAAAAATTTAAATTTTAAAAAAATTTTCGAAAAGTTTTATTTTGATATTTGGTCATTTCGGAACCAAATGAGTGGTTTTCAACAATTTCCCCACTGGCGCTGCTCCACCTTTAAACGATTTTCAGGCCGTGACGCTTTCCTTCAACGCTTTGCAATTTGTCTGCCTGTTTTTTTTGCTTTTTGTGGAGACACCAGACAATTGCAAATATCGCAAACCGACATGTTCTCCCAAATGCTATTCTCCGGCTGATAACGGTCGGTGCACTTTTGTTTCCTCTACCAGCTGCTTTTTCTTGGTACTATGCCGGAATTGAGGAGGATCTCTTGTATGAATACATTGATAGGGTAGGAAAGTTTTCGACTGACTGAAAAAAAGCAACACCTATGTATGGCTTGATTTCAGTGGTACCCCGAACTTGAATCCAATTTTTTGAACCTGGGAAACTTTGCGATCTATGATCCTAACACCTCGATGTTTTTCTTCGCTGGAATCTTATTTCTGGGAATATCGCTAGTATTCCAGATGATAACATATGCCACAGTAGACACTATGCTGAAAAGAGCACGATGCTGAAAAGAGCACGAAGAACACTTTCAGCGCTGAGCTACAATCGTCAAAAAGCCTCGATGAACAGTCTACGAGCCCAGTTCCTTGCATCAAGTTTATTACTTCTCCCTGGTATTTCATTTTTTGTTATTACAGCGTACCCGATTAATTGTGGGCAGGGTAGGCAAGCGAATACCTCTAACTATCTAAATTGCCAAATTTTACAGATATCATAAACTTATCAATGACGGCGTTTACAATCCGGTCTTCTGTGAACGCGGTGGTCCTTGTCGCCACTACACCTCCGAGAATTTGTCTTTCGGAGGGTATTAAAAAATAGGCAGAAGGGTTCAACAGTTGCGGTTTACATGAGTATTGTTGCTTGATTTCACGGTTTCTTCTGTTATCTAATTATAGAATTTCACCTGCCACTCTATTTTTGATTAATTTATTGTATTAATACATATGTATTATTAAAAATTTTGTGCATTCTTCATTTTTTTACGCCTCATTATTCTTGTCAATTTGCGATGATTTCAGTTTCAAGAATCGGTATTTTCTAGAATAAAGTTAAAGCCACCGACGTTTCACAGGCTTTGCAGGTTCCAAAAGCCAGTCCCGTGAGGTGTCAGCCGGAATTTTTTTTCTAGTTTGCAAACTTTTGGATCTTGTCCTATTCTGAGATCATGTCAGAACTAAGCGACAGCAGCTCCCGTTCTCTATATCCCTGATAAAAACTTTTCACCTGCCTACTTTTTTCCGTTAATCATTCTCTCCTCAAACTTCATCAGCTCTTTCTAAAATGCTTTTCGACTTGAGTTCACTTCAAAATGGTTATTATGAAAACTTGAAGGGTCCTGTGGATTTTACGATTCCAATTTGGTATGCCCCATACTTCAATAGCATTGGTTTTATCTCCCTAGTGCTTAGTAATACAGCAGCTTTGCTAATTATTTTCAAAAGTGAGAAACTCGATAATTTCAAGTATTTTTTGTTTTCTCTTCAAGTGAGTCCAATAGTCCAAATAATGAAAAAAAAAGAATTTGGTCTAGTTTAGGTCTCAAGTTTGGTTATGGATTTCCACTTGAGTATTTTATGCCAGCCAATATATTTTCTCTCTGCGTACACTGTCAATTGCATTGGGGTAGCAGCTCCCGTGATATGGTGTAATTCTTTAATGGTTAGCTTCATTTTTTTTGTCATAGCCTTCAGAACAGGGTTGCGCGGAAACTTCCGGCAATTGGCAATTTCGGCAATTGTCGGTTTCCAATATTTCCGGCAATCGGCAATTTTGGCAATTGCCGGTTTACAATATTTCCGGCAATTTTGGCAACTGCTGGTTTTCAAAATTTCCGGCAATCCGCAATTTCGGCAGTTGGCGGTTTTGTGAATTGTCGACAATCGGCAATTTCGGCAACTGCTGGTTTTCAAAATTTCCTACAATCGGCGATTCCGGCAATTGCCGGTTGTGAATATTTCCGGCAAACGGCAATTTTGGCAATTGCCGGTTTTCAATATTACCGGCAATCGGCAATTTCCGCAATTGCCGGTTTTGTGAATTTTCCGGAACATGCCGAAAATGCCAAAAAAATCCGATTGCCGAACCGAAAATATGACTAGAAATTACAGGCTCTGGAACAAAGCTTCAACTGTGTGCAGTACCTATGCTTGCTCTTTTGTTTTATGCGACGACACCAATCGGTTGCAAATATCACAAGCAGGCATGTCATCCCGGCTAGAATGTTTCAGTTTCTAATGTTTCTCGCCTTCTCCTTTCCGCCATTCGCTGCCTTCTTCTGGTACCATGCTGGAATTTCAGAAGACTTGTTGCCAGGCTTTATTGATAGGGTGAAACGAAATATATTTTTTTCTTTGAAAAATATTATTTCAGGTGTTCCCGGAATATAAATCAAAGTTCTCGAGCTTGCACAACTTTACAATATATCAACTGAACTTCTCTTTGGGTGTCGTCGGTGTTATGGGATTTACGGGAATCTTTGTCGTTTTCCAAGCCATTGCTATGACAACAATGGACACTATGAAAATGCTCAAAGGAGCGAGAAAGACAATTTCAGCGCAGAGCTATGACCGTCAGAGATCTGCGATGAAAAGTCTTATTGCTCAGTTCCTAGCTTCATGTCTACTAGTTCTACCTGCAGCTTCGTTCTATGTTATATCAGTGTACCCGATAAACTATGGGCAGGGTAGGTACAGTATTGCGGAAGCTGTGAAAATATAATGTTTTACAGAAATAGTAAACATTTCTATGGCGATATTTGCAACCAGATCATCTGTGAACGCTGTGATCCTTGTCGCCACGACACCTCCGTACAGGGCATTTTTGTTCGGAAGGATTGCATCGAGTCGGCAAAAAGCGGCTTCTACTGTTGTGGTGTCTATGAATACTGCGATCGGTTCTTAAGATTGTATTTTTGGATACGAACAATAATAAATCATTAGAGGTATCTTTGCAAAGTTAAATTAGTTTATTTATTTATTTTTTAAAAAGTTAAAAACTAGTGGTGGCTAAAAGTTTATGCGTTTTTGGTTTTTTGCTAACTTTTCACAATTTTCAAACGAGTATAACTCACAAACTAAGTATTTTAGAAAAAAGTTTAACTAACGAATTGTTGCCTATAATGTTGTCTACATATTCACACATGTTCAAACATTTCAAAAAAATCAGGTCAAGAGATACAGCGAGAGCCACCTTGTGCGTCCAGTTTTGGCTATTTCTAACTCGTAACTCAAGAACGAGAAGATTTCATGAGAAAAGTTTTAGTAGTAAAATAATCTGCAGATATTTTTCTATCACATGCAATTAGTCGTTTTTCAATCAAATAGCCGTCAGAATAGAGCTGCAAGTTTAAACAAGCGCTTTTCAAAGCACCGTTTTGACCCACTGTTTAAAATCCAGGGCATGTTTTTCAAAAACATATTTTTGTGCATATATTTTGAATAACTCATCACGTAATTAAATTTCATTTACATTTCAGCTAAAAAACAAGTTTTGGAAAAATTTAAGCACCATTTTTAGAAATTGTTCCAGACGCGTGCTGGTATTCTGCGTGTTTGAACTCATATGCCTATTTTACCAGGTGTTTGAGAAAGAAGCGACTAATTGCATGTGATAGAGAAAGAGAAATATTTGCAGATTATTTTACTACTAAAACTTTTTTCATGAAAACTTCTCGTTCTTGAGTTACGGGCGTTTCAAGAGAAATAGTTAAAAATGGGCTCGCGAGGTGTCTCCCGCTGTATCTCTTGACCTGATTTTTCGATATTTTTTAAATGTTAACATGCAGACAACATTATAGGCAACAATTCGTTAGTTAAACTTTTTTCTAAAATACTTAGTTTGTGAGTTATACTCGTTTGAAAATTATGAAGAATTAGCAAAAAACCAAAAACGCATATACTTTTGGCCACCACTGTACATAACTTTATTTCAAAACGAATTTATTTTTAAAAAAAGTTAAATAAGTTCATTTATTCCAAGGAAACATGCTGGCAGTTGTCATTGATAAGAAATCACAGCACTTCAAATCAACATTGTTAACTGCAGTGTCATCAGCTACTGACTGACTGAGTTCTAATTGAACTTGGATTCCACATACAAGTTGTCCAACTGGGCAGAATTGATCTCCGGTCCACGATCCCCGATCGCTCGTCGTACCTGAAATTTTGAGCAGTTACTAATAGGATGCCAAAAAGAGGATGCCAAATGTTACCAATCAGCCTGGTTGATCTCTTCCTTGGTCCATCCGGTTTTCCACAGTACAACGCAAAGTTGTTAGCAGCTATATCATCTTGCGCCCTTCCACGTTTTGGCACCGATTAAAGTGCAAATCCAATGGCATATTCTCCCGCCGAGCAGTATTGGTACCTTTGCCACGTACCAAAATCAGCTTCATCGCCCTTTATGTAGAAGTCGTTGTTGCTACCAGTAATTGAAGGAGACTTGCAAGCGAGCTCAACCGCATCGAGAGCAGTATTATCCACCTGACCTTCGCTCTCATACTTGATCCTCATTCCATGAGCATAATAGCCAGCCGGGCAGTCTTCCCATGCACTGAAGGAGCCCCAACTGGTGATTCGTGGTGATTTGATGAAGGTGGGTGGAGTAGCACCAGCCAAGCTCCAGAGGAGAAGCGTCAGAATTGTGGAACGCATGGACTGCTGAGTATGCCCTATTGACTGTGACATCAAACTTTTATAGTAGCTATCCTAATTGAAATTCTAATCGAATTAATCGAGTGGTGTGGGAGCGGTGCGATTTGGAAATGGGAAAGTTGGGAAATTGAAAGAAGACGCAATATGTAAAAAATGCAAGCTTGGATCAATATTATATTACCAGATTTTTGTAGGCTTTCCAGGCAGGCAGGCATCACCGGAAAGTGACCTTAAATTCTCAAATCAACACTGACTCATAAAAATTTCTAATCAGACTTTGAATACTCAGAGTTTTTTCACCTGTCACCCCAATTTTTTGATCAATACATTGCCAAAGCCAAACTTTTCTCTGATTTTCAAATTAATATTCTGCAATGAGTTTCAATGTGACTTCACTGCACAATGATTATTATCTGAATTTAAAGGATCATATAGACTGATTTGGAAATGGAAAAGTGGGAAAATTGGAAGAAGACGCAATATTGATTGGATCATAACTGTCTTCACCAGATTTATGTAGGCTTTTCAGGCAGGCAGGCATGCAGGCATTATAAATTCCAAAGTTTTTCCAAACTTCGTTGTTTACCTATTGTTTTTTTTCCAATTTTCCAGTCAAATTTGCAAATATAACCTCACTTCAAAATAGTTATCATTTGGGTTTAATAGAATATATATAGACATTTCAATTAATATAGTCTCCTATTTAATTACAGCTTACTTGTAAGATAAACTGGAGTCACGGCAGAGCGACAGAAAATCACTGCTAATAAGCAAAAGCTAGTAAAACCATAGATTATCAGCAGAGAACCACTGCTAACTAGCAGACCACGGCTAATTAGCTAAAACCCACAGCTAATTAGCAGAAACCCACTGCTAACTAGCAGAACATTGATTTTTGTTTTTATTTTGTTTTTCTTCGTCGTATTTCACAAAAGTCATTTTCTTGACCTTTTTTATTGTATTTTTTGTGTGATATGTTATAAATATGTGTTAATTGTTAATTCCAGTGTGTTTTTTCAAGAATTGTATCATTCCAGGCTAGAAACGGAGGATTATGGTCAGAAATCCAAGAACAACAGTTCGAAGAATTTTGAATTCAGCACCCCGGAGTCTTCTGATTAAAAGCGACAGTTGCGCTAGGTAAATTTTTAAAATGATTTTATTGGGACTAAATAACTACTTTCAGACCCGACGGACAATAATCATGGTTCTCACCAGCCGGGAAGCAATGGTTCATCAAATGCAAGCACCCAGGCCGATAACTTTGAGACGGAAACAACTGCAGAAGAAGAACGACAAAAGGAAGATGGAGTACAATGAAGACAACATGGCTCGGTTAGATCAATTGTCAATGCTATGTCAAATCACTGGATTGACTACGTGAGCGATCAAAAATTACGTTCTATTTCGGACTATTTAACATTGCAGTTGATTCCGAGAGAGCAACAAGGATCCTTCACCACAAGCAAAAAAACGGAGACTCGTACTTTCTTCCCAGGAGACTTGACAATTTGGCCAGCTGGTTAGTTTATGATTTACATGGGCGAGCCACATAAAAATCGTTTTCAGCTCTACTCGCTGCGGCAATCCGGTTGGACAACGACCAGGTGGACATTACTCGCCTCTCAAGTGTGGTCAATATGCTGTTCAAGAATCATATCAAAGTCACATTGTAGGTTTATTGTTGTTTACTTTAAAAAGCCAGCGAATAGAATTTTTCTTTAACTTGAAAAACTATGTTTTCACAAATGTCTTTTTGCAGCGATCATGCCCGTGGTTTGTATCGAACAAAACACGACTGCCAGAATCCACCAAAAATTGTGCTGTCAAAGCGTCCCATCATGGATTGCCAACAATTCTACCAGAGCAGCGAGGATATCGATGAGGAGCAAGTTCCATCAACTTCGAACGTTCAATCATCTTCGAACGCTCCATCATTTTCGAAATCTGCTGGCAAGTGAAAATACCCCATATGGGTCTGGCCAGACTTCCCAGAAATTCACTAGTTTTCCTGTTTTTTGTTACTTTCGAAACTTATTCTTTTTGTTTTTCCCATGCTTCATTGAATGTTTTTCTGTTGTTTTGTCTTTTTTTCAATTTTTAAAATAAATCGTATTGTTTTTAATGGTTTTATAAAAGTTCGGCTCTGCGCAAAAGCAAAACTAGCTAGCAAGAAAGCATAACTACGTAGCAAAACATCACCGCTAATCAGCGGAAGAGCACAACTACTGCGGTTGACTAAGCCGTGACATAAATGCTAATTAGCAGTGATTTTCTATCGCTCTGCCGTGACTCCAGTCTATCTGAGGATCCAAAAAAATATTAGATTTTTCCTAGTTTACGGTCAAAGTTTTTTGCAAATTTCCAAAACTTTGAAAAATATAAGCTTTTGACAATGTTTTAATACGGATAATTAAAATAAAATAAAAGTATAAAAAAACGTTAAAAAAAACATTTTTTTGGTCGACTTCAAAAATTATGAATGGCAAAAACTGATTGATTGTCATTTTTTGACAGTAAATAAAAAATGTCAAAAAAATTTTGAAAAGCAATATTGTGTCATTTTGCTATAAAATGAGTAGTTTCTACCACTTCCCCACTGGCGCTTCTCCACCTTTAAAGGTGGTATAGTCGAATTTTTTCATTTTTTTATTATTTATTTATTTTATTTATTTATTGAATACGATTTCATACGAATCGTGTCATGAGAAAAAATAATACACATAAAATCGAATACACATTACAATAAATCAATACCGTCAATACATGGTAAAAATAACTTATGCATAATTTACAATTCATAATTATCACCTGCAAATTGGATTAGACACATGAACTAGGAAAAAGAAGAAGAGAAAAAAAAGGGAAATGAGGGTCCAGATCTGTTAAAGCGAGGTACCTATTGAGCTTAAAACTCTGTTTGTGAAGAAATTTCTCCTTATTGTAGTTCTGCATTTTTCCAGATGAACTTAGTTTTGGTTCGCGTTTTGTTAGATTCACTTATTTGAAAGAAATTTTTGATGTCCATGTCAACTTTATGCGCCAGAAGCTTGGAAACAAACTTCCTATCAATTGCCTTGCGTCGAGATTCTAACGATGCTAGGCCAAATAGCTCATTTCGGCGAATAGATGTCAAGTAGTCCGGGTCATTTATTTTGACATATTTACCTTTTTGTCTACAATAGAGTTTTCTCGTGAAAAGATTTTGTGCGGATTCTATTGCTTTCACAGTTTGTTTTTTCAATGGGGCACTGACTACAGTACCATATTCTAGCACTGGACGGACGAACGTTTTGTACAGTAACGTTTGGAGCCTAGAGTTGTCGCTGCTGTAGTGATTAAAGATTACATATATTAAATACTTTGCGTGATTTACTGCTTTTTCCCAATGTTCAGTAAAAGTCAATTTATTATTTATTAAGAAACCTAAATCGCGGATTACATTATTTCTTCTTATCGGATCTCCTTCGATTCTGTAGTCAAAGTCTTTTGCATTACTACCTAAGCTTATACAAACGGTTTTTGTATTGTTTAGGGCTAGTTTTGAGGATTTAGACCAGTTAACAATAACGTTTATAGCTTCCTGAAGTGGACTAGTTAGTGAACTTTTGGAGATTTTGGTATAAAGCTTGAGGTCATCTGCAAATTGTTTACAGTAAACATTCGCGGGAAGTATGTCCGGAATATTATTAACGAAAATACCAAATAGTAAAGGTGATAATACGGCCCCTTGTGGGACTCCGCATTCTGCAGTATTTGAGGTTGAGTAAGTTTTTCCAACCTTTACGCAAAATTTTCGATTACTTAAGAATGAAATTAGCCAGCAAACTAGGTTTTTATTAAGTTTGAGATCAAGAAGCTTATCAATCAGTTGGCAATGAGGAACCCTATCAAACGCCTTAGCAAAATCAAGATAGATGATATCTACTTGGTGTTTTTCGTCAAGTGCATCTGTCCAATCGTTTACTGCTTCTAGCATACAAGTGATGGTAGATTTTTTTGGCCGAAAACCATGTTGCGCTTTGTTCCAAAACTCATTTTCTTCTAGAAATGGAAGAATTTTTGTTAGAATACATCTTTCATAAATGCGGCATATGTGAGAGGTCAGGCTTATAGGTCTAAAATCTGTTGGGACTTTAGGTTTGGCAACTTTGTTCAATGGAATGATTATTGATTCTTTCCAGCAGTTCGGCAAATTGCCATGCATCATAGTCAAATTGCATAGTTGCGCTAACGGACTACTAATTAGGGGCGCTATTATTTTGAGAAATTTAAAAGGCACTCCATCTGATGTTTCTGAACATGAGCTTTTAGATTTCATTATCATTTTTAACATTTCATGATCCGTTATCCAGGGAATAGGTTGATTGGATTGGTAATTTGATGGAACACACAATGGCTTAGTAGTTTTATTGATATACTGTTTTTTAAAGCTATTTGCAAGCAGTTCCGCTTTTTCTTGGTCTGCACTGACTAAAACTCCCGATTCCGTTGTTAAACTAGGTATAATTATCTGTTTAGGTTTGATGAGATTCTTTACATCATGGGTGAACTTAGCGTTCCCTCTGGATTTGAGCGCTTTTAATTCGAGGTTTCTTTGGTATTTTAAAAGCTTTTTCCTATATTTTCTAGAAGTGTATACATAAAAAAGAAATGCTTCCATGTTGCGTGTTTTCGCAGTTGTGGTGTATAATTTATCAACAAATTCTTTGAGGAAGGTTAAATATGGTGGGGGTGAAGGTTCACCTTTTTGAATTAATTTTATAGGCACTGAAATTTCAAACGCGTTGCTCATATGTTCCAAGAATATTTGAAACATACATCGTATCTATTGAGTTCGTAGGTGAAAATAACTCTAGCCAGCTTATATTTTCAATGTAACTTGCGCAAGCAAACATGTCAATGCTTTTGAAATCATATTGCTCTTTGTATTCCCGTCGCGGTTCAGTAAGTATGTCCAGAGAAAAACGTAGCTGTTGGTGATCGCTTTTACCAAGTGGACCTTTAGCACTAATTGCGCTGAGCTTGCAATTACTGAATATCAAATCTAAGGTGTTATGTGACCTTGTTGGGACATTGACGTGTTGGACCAGGTCATGCGACCTGCAGAAATCGAGCAAAAGTGTTCCCAATCTAGTGTTAGAGCAGGGAGCGCGTGGGTTCCATGTAATGCCGGTAATATTAAAGTCTCCTATTATAATTAATTGACCCGGATGGTCGGTTAAGTCAGCTAGTTTATTCAGCAGGACAATAGTGTCGTTATAAGTTGCGGACGGTGGCCGGTATATGTTTATAAGCCTAAGCGGCATAACGTTGACATGTAGATCAATAGCTAGGATTTCGAAAGATTTGTTTTTTGATTCAGTGAATACTAGATCGCATGGAATATTTTGTTTAACAATTGCGCATACACCTCCACCTTTATGTTCATCTGGACGGTCAGCGCGGTATACTTTATTGTCTATATTGTCTGAAAACACCAAATTTCATAGTTAAACTTCTTGAAAACTTATCAAAAAAAAGTTATGGCCTCTCGAAAAGTGCCATAAAATTAGTAAAAAATTTGACAAATCTCTTCGTACATCGACTTTTAAGTGCCTAAAAAAGCTGAAAACGCAAGATAATCGGCCTGTATATAATGATAAGTTGGTCAAATTTCAAATTTTTACTAATTTTAAGCCATTTTTCGAGAAGCCATAACATTTTTTGGATAAGTTTTCAAGAAGTTTCATAATGAAATTCGGTGTTTTCAGACAATTTTAGTCCAATAAAAAAATTCGACTACACCAACTTTAACCGGAAAGTGATCTTAAATTCTCAAATCAACACTGACGCATAGAAATTTAAATTTTTAATCAGACTCTGAATAGTCAGATTTTATTCACCTGTCACTCCAATTTTTGATCAATTTATTGCCAAAGCCAAAATTTTCTCTGATTTACAAATTAATATTCTGCAATGAGTTTCAATGTGACTTCACTGCAAAACGATTATTATCTGAATCTAAAGGATCATATAGACTTTTCAGTTCCATTTTGGTATATTCCATATCTAACCTCTATTGGTTTGATTTCACTGGTGCTCAATAACGCTGTGTTGTTGCTTATTATATTTAAAAGCGAGAAAATTGACAATTTCAAGTATTTTTTGCTTGCTCTGCAAGTAGGTTTTTCTACGAGACACCAGGAAAACTGAAAATCTTTATTCAGGTATCATGTATGATGACCGACTTCCACTTGAGCATTCTGTGCCAGCCAATGATTTATCTACCGATTTGGACAACCAATTGTCTTGGGGTGGCAGCTTCCGCAGTCTGGTGCAACTCTCTGATAGTGAGCAGGTAGTCACAGATATTAATTTAAAAAATTAATTTTTACAGGCTCTGGAGCAGGGCTTCAACACTTTTCAATATGCCTGCTTGCTCTTCTGCTTTATGCGGAGACACCAGACACTTGCAAAAATCATGAACAAACATGTTATCCCGGCTACCGCGTTTAAGTGTCTAATGATCACAGGATTCTCCTTTTCCCCACTCGGATCATTCTTCTGGTACCATGCTGGAATAGCTGAAGATCTGCTACCAGGCTTTGTAAATCTGGTAATAATTTGCATCGGGGCTGGGCGGCAATTGCCGTTCGACAAATTCGGCAAATCGGCAAACCGGCAACTTGCCAATTTACCGGAAATTTCCAATTCCGGCAAATTGTCGACTTGCTGATTTGCCGGATACCAGATTTGCCGGAAATGTTTAGAGGGATTTTTATAAGACGGAAGCACTTAAAACTTTCCATTTTTGAATTTTTCCCGTTTTTTCTACATATTTTCATAGAATATGCGTACTTCTCAAAATAGATATAGGAAAATTCATATGATGCGTTTAATTTTGAAATTGAAATTCCAAACAATAAGTGCAAAACCAGAATTTGCCGAAAATTTTCGGCAAATTACCGATTTGTCGGCAAATTCGGCAAATCGGCAATTTGCCGGTTTGTCGGTTTGCCGGAAATTTTAAATTCCGGCAAATTGCCGATTTGCCGAAAATTTCAATTCCGACAATTTGCCGATTTGCCGATTTGCCGGAAAAAATCGTTTGCCGCCCACCCCTGATTTGCATAGTTGGCCTCTCACGACATAAACTATTTCAGACATACCCAGAATTCAAGGCTGAATTCTCAAACCTTAAGAATTTCACAATACACCAACTGAATATATACATGTTTCTTGTCGGAGTATGTGGGTTTCTGGGGATCTTTGGCGTGTTCCAGGTGATTGCTATGACAACAGTGGACACTATGAAAATGTTGAAAGGAGCGCGGAGAACAATTTCAGCGCAGAGTTATAATCGTCAAAAATCTGCGTTAAGAAGTCTGACAGCTCAATTTTTGGCCTCCACTTTAATGGTTCTACCTGCATCTTCATTCTTTGTTATAATGACCTACCCGATAAAATATGGACAGGGTAAGGCTTTAAGGTTGATGAGTCAATATGAATTTGTCTCAGATATAATAAACGTGTCTATGGCAATATTTGCTACCCGATCTTCTGTGAACGCGGTAATCTTGGTCGTGACTACGCCTCCGTATAGGGCATTTTTGTTCGGAAGAGTTATGTCAAATCGGCAGAAGCCTTCTACAGTTGTGGTATCAATAAATCATACTGCTTAATTTGATCGTTTGGAATGCAAACTAATATTTAAAAAAATCGTGACTGGTCCCTCTGGAATGTTGCTCATCAGGACACCGAAAAAACCCAAC